>NC_056457.1:11483538-11799788 GCF_018296145.1 Oncorhynchus tshawytscha | reverse complement strand
TGTGGGTGTTTGTTTTCCGTGTGAGTGTTTGGTCCACACGGTACTGTTTTAGGTTTTGTATATTCACGTCATCGTTTGTTGTTTTGTTCGAGTGTTCTATTGTCTTTATTAAAAAACATATGGACACTTACCACGCTGCGCATTGGTCCTCCAATCCTTCTCGCTACTCCTCCTCAGAAGAGGAGGACGAGAACCGTTACACCTTCGCATTTAGTTGATCAGGCTGTTGATTTTGCCCTATGGAACATTGTCCCACTCCTCTTCAGTGGGTGAGCAAAGATGCTGAATATTGGCGGAAACTGGAACACGCTGTCGTGCACGTCAATCCAGAGCATCCCAAAACATGCTCAATGGGTGACATACAGTGCCTTGCAAAAGTATTCGGCCCCCTTGAACTTTGCGACCTTTTGCCACATTTCAGGCTTCAAACATAAAGATATAAAACTGTATTTTTTTGTGAAGAATCAACAACAAGTGGGACACAATCATGAAGTGGAACAACATTTATTGGATATTTCAAACTTTTTTAACAAATCAAAAACTAAAAAATTGGGCGTGCAAAATTATTCAGCCCCTTTACTTTCAGTGCAGCAAACTCTCTCCAGAAGTTCAGTGAGGATCTCTGAATGATCCAATGTTGACCTAAATGACTAATGATGATAAATACAATCCACCTGTGTGTAATCAAGTCTCCGTATAAATGCACCTGCACTGTGATAGTCTCAGAGGTCCGTTAAAAGCGCAGAGAGCATCATGAAGAACAAGAAACACACCAGGCAGGTCCGAGATACTGTTGTGAAGAAGTTTAAAGCCGGATTTGGATACAAAAAGATTTCCCAAGCTTTAAACATCCCAAGGAGCACTGTGCAAGCGATAATATTGAAATGGAAGGAGTATCAGACCACTGCAAATCTACCAAGACCTGGCCGTCCCTCTAAACTTTCAGCTCATACAAGGAGAAGACTGATCAGAGATGCAGCCAAGAGGCCCATGATCACTCTGGATGAACTGCAGAGATCTACAGCTGAGGTGGGAGACTCTGTCCATAGGACAACAATCAGTCGTATATTGCACAAATCTGGCCTTTATGGAAGAGTGGCAAGAAGAAAGCCATTTCTTAAAGATATCCATAAAAAGTGTTGTTTAAAGTTTGCCACAAGCCACCTGGGAGACACACCAAACATGTGGAAGAAGGTGCTCTGGTCAGATGAAACCAAAATTGAACTTTTTGGCAACAATGCAAAACGTTATGTTTGGCGTAAAAGCAACACAGCCTCATCACCCTGAACACACCATCCCCACTGTCAAACATGGTGGTGGCAGCATCATGGTTTGGGCCTGCTTTTCTTCATCAGGGACAGGGAAGATGGTTAAAATTGATGGGAAGATGGATGGAGCCAAATACAGGACCATTCTGGAAGAAAACCTGATGGAGTCTGCAAAAGACCTGAGACTGGGATGGAGATTTGTCTTCCAACAAGACAATGATCCAAAACATAAAGCAAAATCTACAATGGAATGGTTCAAAAATAAACATATCCAGGTGTTAGAATGGCCAAGTCAAAGTCCAGACCTGAATCCAATCAAGAATCTGTGGAAAGGACTGAAAACTGCTGTTCACAAATGCTCTCCATCCAACCTCACTGAGCTTGAGCTGTTTTGCAAGGAGGAATGGGAAAAAATTTCAGTCTCTCGATGTGCAAAACTGATAGAGACATACCCCAAGCGACTTACAGCTGTAATCGCAGCAAAAGGTGGCGCTACAAAGTATTAACTTAAGGGGGCTGAATAATTTTGCACGCCCAATTTTTCAGTTTTTGATTTGTTAAAAAAGTTTGAAATATCCAATAAATGTCGTTCCACTTCATGATTGTGTCCCACTTGTTGTTGATTCTTCACAAAAAAATACAGTTTTATATCTTTATGTTTGAAGCCTGAAATGTGGCAAAAGGTCGCAAAGTTCAAGGGGGTCCGAATACTTTCGCAAGGCACTGTATATTGTCCTGCTAATAGCCCACATTTCATCAACTCAAGGTAAATAGGTTTCAATTAATTATTATTATTTTTGTTAACTTTTGTTGATTTTATATAACATCCCAAATGTGTTAAGCATTATCTAGTCCAAATATGGTATGATTCCACTAGTTGTACCTGTTTGCATCAGTTTCAATGCACAACTTTCATTTTGAGGGCGTACCGCAAAGTCCACTAGTGTAGCTAATCGTTATTGTGGCTAGCTTCATATAAGTGGTGCAAAAGTAATGTGCAGTGACATTGATCAACCAATGATGTGTTAGATACCACCCACAGACGTTTGATTGATAGCCCGTCATGATCTTATTGGAGGAAGAAATACAGGAATAAATCAACAAATAAATATATAAATTAATAAAATGAATTAAAGTTTGAATAATTGGATAATACAGATAAAAAATTTTATACATACAGATATGGAGAGAAAATGAATACATTTTAGTCAGTATTTTTGTATTTCCTTGCTCATGTATTTAATTATGTGTGGATGTATTTATTTATTACTTTATTTATCTATTTATGTGTGCATTTATTTATTATTATGGCAGGTTTGGTCCTCCATATATGAGTAGTAGCTGGTGTAATCTGGTAAATGGTGTCACCATAGTCAAGAACTGCCAGGAAAGTTGGCTGTAAAATCTGCTTCCTGCTATTTAGGGAGAGGCCAGATATATTTCTAAAAAAGAAGCCCACTTTAAATCTTAGCTTTTAAACTACCTCATTGTATATTTTTTTAACAATTCATCTTTGTCAATCCAAATGCCCAGATATTTATAGGCAGGGACCTGATCGATGGGAGAACCTGTAGGCTACAGTCATTTACCTTTCTCATTCTTGGAGTGGAAACATTACATTACATTACAAATACAGTTTTATATCTTTATGTTTGAAGCCTGAAATGTGGCAAAAGGTCGCAAAGTTCAAGGGGGCCGAATACTTTCGCAAGGCACTGTATCTGGTGACTATGCAGGCATGGAAAAACTGGGACATTTTCAGCTTCCAGGAATTGTGTACAGATCCTTGCGACATGGGGCCATGCATTATCATGCTGAAACATGAGGTGATGGCGATGGATGAATGGCAAGACAATGGGCCTCAGGATCTCTTCACGGTATCCAACTTTCACTGGGGATGAGGGGGCACATGCTAAAATTGCATTTCTGTCCCCCCAGTTTTATCATTGCACTGTGATACAAAAAGTGGCATTGATGTGCTTTAGGACCATGCTGACGCCTCAGAGTGGTCGGGTAGACTGTTTGGTGGTTTCAGATGGGTTGGATTTAGAACCAAGTGGACACCACAGAGTGTGCGGACAGGCTGTGTGAAGGTAAATCTTCTGAAAAGCTGCCTTATAGGACAAGCACAGTGCTGCTGTCTTTGTGTATTGCACTTTTTCTCCGAGTTGTAAAAGCAAGCAGAGCAGAAACTGGCTACTCTTTATTTGACTTATGTAGCTGGCAAGGTAAAGAAAAAATAAGTATTTATTCCTAGTGCTGAGCTAGTAGTGTACATGTAACACTAGTAGCTACCACAGACAGTTCAGCTCTAGCCTCTAGCTATCTGTCAGGTAACAGTATCTAACAGCTGTTGTGTGTATGGAAATGTTTTGTAGCCTTTTTGTCCTGTTTCAACAAGAGTAAATTAACTTGGCTAGTTTTCGCCACTTGATGTACCATTAGAGCTAGCCAAAAACCTTAGTTAGCTAGCTCAAAAACTTTAGCTATTATTTTTGCTCAATCACACAAGACCTGAATCAAATGATGAAACCAGCGGACAAATGATTGAAGACTAATATTCTGACATTTTTAGACAGCGCAATGTGAGTTTTTATTAGAGTCAGTATAGCATTGTAGCATTATTGATCTGTCAGTTTCCCTACTAATTCCCTACTTTTCACACTGTCATGGTATAAACAGCTCTACAGGCTGCACAGTCATGGTGCACAGTCAGTACACAACACTATGCTCATCATGTCTTGCAATATCAAATGGTGACAAGTGACCCAGTAGGGTCAGACAGCCAGGGAAGACCAGTCTATGATGCTCAGGTGATTTTTGCAGTAAATTATAACAATCAGCGAATGGATACAAAGTTCCATCTTGAGTTGATGGGTAGGCTACAGTTTGGGATCTGGGAATAATGTTAATTCCAATTATTGAACCATTGATTCTAATATCATGTACAGTGAGGGAAAAAAGTATTTGATCCCCTGCTGATTTTGTACGTTTGCCCACTGACAAAGAAATGATCCGTCTATAATTTTAATGTTAGATTTATCTGAACAGTGAGAGACAGAATAACAACAAAAAAATCCAGAAAAACGCATGTCAAAAATGTTATAAATTGATTTGCATTTTAATGAGGGAAATAAGTATTTGACCCGCTCTCAATCAGAAAGATTTCTGGCTCCCAGGTGTCTTTTATACAGGTAAAGAGTTGAGATTAGGAGCACACTCTTTAAAAAAAAAAAACTATTCTTTTTTTTTTACCCCTTTTTCTCCCCAATTTCGTGGTATCCAATTGTTGTAGTAGCTATTATCTTGTCTCATCGCTACAACTCCCGTACGGGCTCGGGAGAGACGAAGGTTGAAAGTCATGCGTCCTCCGATACACAACCCAACCAAGCCGCACTGCTTCTTAACACAGCGCGCATCCAACCCGGAAGCCAGCCGCACCAATGTGTCGGAGGAAACACTGTGCACCTGGCAACCATGGTTAGCGTGCACTGCGCCCGGCCCGCCACAGGAGTCGCTGGTGCGCGATGAGACAAGGACACCCCTACCGACCAAGCCCTCCCTAACCCGGACGACGCTAGGCCAATTGTGCGTCGCCCCACGGACCTCCTGGTCGCTGCCAGTTACGACAGAGCCTGGGCGCGAACCCAGGGACTCTGATAGGAGCACACTCTTAAAGGGAGTTCTCCTAATCTCAGCTTGTTACTTGTATAAAAGACACCTGTCCACAGAAGCAATCAATCAATCAGATTCCAAACTCTCCACCATGGCTAAGACCAAAGAGCTTTCCAAGGATGTCAGGGACAAGATTGTAGACCCACGCAAGGCTGGAATGGGCTATAAGACCATCGCCAAGCAGCTTGGTGAGATGGTGACAACAGTTGGTGGAAAAATGGAAGAAACACAAAAGAACTGTCAATCTCCCTCGGCCTGGGGCTCCATGCAAGATCTCACCTCGTGGAGTTGCAATGTTCATGAGAACGGTGAGGAATCAGCCCAGAACTACACGGGAGGATCTTGTCAATGATCTAAAGGCAGCTAGTCACCAAGAAAACAATTGGTAACACACTACGCCGTGAATGACTGAAATCCTGCAGCACCCGCAAGGTCCCCCTGCTCAAGAAAGCACATATACATGCCCATCTGAAGTTTGCCAATGAACATCTGAATGATTCAGAGGACCACTGGGTGAAAGTGTTGTGGTCAGATGAGACCAAAATGGAGCTCTTTGGCATCAACTCAACTCGCCGTGTTTGGAGGAGGAGGAATGCTGCCTATGACCCCAAGAACACCATCCCCACCGTCAAACATGGAGGTGTAAACATTATGCTTTGGGGGTGTTTTTCTGCAAAGAGGACAGGACAACTTCACTGCATCAAAGGGACGATGGACGGGGCCATGTACCGTCAAATCTTGGGTGAGAACCTCCTTCCCTCAGCCAAGGCATTGAAAATGGGTCGTGGATGGGTATTCCAGCAACGTCAGTCTCGAAACCTTAATGACTTGGAGAAGATCTGCAAAGAGGAGTGGGACAACATCCCTCCTGAGATGTGTGCAAACCTGGTGCCCAACTACAAGAAACGTCTGACCTCTGTGATTTTGCCACCAAGTACTAAGTCATGTTTTGCAGAGGGGTCAAATACTGATTTCCCTCATTAAAATGCAAATCAATTTATAACGTTTTTGACATGCGTTTTTCTGGATTTCTTTTGTTTGTTATTCTGTCTCTCACTGTTCAAATAAACCTACCATTAAAATTATAGACTGATCATTTCTTTGTCAGTGGGCAAATGCACAAAATCAGCAGGGGATCAAATACTTTTTCCCCTCACAGTATAAATGTACACCAAGGTCATTATTTGTAGGATCAGATGGTGACAGGTGTCTCAGCAGAGTCAGGCAACCAGGGAAGTCTAGTCTGAGACAGCGCTGAGGTGAACTTTTGCAGATACAACACTTCATTCTCTCTGTGCAGCAAACACTGGATAAGCCAGAAGCTTAAAAGATTGACAAACCTCTAAAGTTGATTTCCAAATTGTATCAAGGGTTGATAGAGACTTTTCCCGATGACACAAAACATGCCAAACAAAAATGTGTGGAAGATCTGGGAGACACTATTGATGATGATAAATGGATATAGATATGTTTATATAATCTCAGACATAAATTAGTGCAGTTTAAGACCAATCATATAACATACTATATGCCAGTGAAACTGAATATCATGCACTCTGAAATATAATTCCTCTGCTGGAGGTGTAAAACACAAAAGGTGACATGTTTGCATATGTTATTATCATGTGAAGGCTAGCCGAATTCTGGCAAAGAGTATGTTCTTTTATTCCAGCAGATCTATGGATTCTACCTTCTCCCTGTTTTTGTTTGCTTTGAAATGTTGATACCGGAAACTTAATAGAAGATGTGTAACTTAGCATTTGTAGTGGCTAAGAAATGCATTCCTATTAATTGGAAAGTTGGTTATCCTCCCACAATGTCACAATAGATGGCAGAAATGTCAAGTTAGGTATCACTAGATTTTCTGTATTACAAGATTAAGGGTATCCTGTGCACCTTTAGGTCTGGGTGCCTTATATGAAATACTGTATGACAAAAGGGGCCTGTATTGAACACAGTCACAAATATGTATTTTGTTTCACGGCACATGAGACACATATCTGATTTGCGCCTGTCTCAGTGGACTAATCCATTGAGGCGGCCACAGGGATGCCACAGTCCAAGAATATGGGCATTGGGGCTCAGATGCACAAGGCACACCTCTCTCCAGAATGCGCTCTCTCCCGACATTTTGTAGGTATTCATTGTTTCATAATGTCATTGTTTGCCGTGTCTATCAATTCCCCATCACATATATCACCAGTAGTAGCCTACATTTACCATTAATTTCCATAATTTCTGTTTGGTTACGATAATTTCTGTTAATGCATTCAATATATTATTACTAAAGTAGTTTACCGTTCTCATTGTCGGAGTGAACATGTGTTTTGCAGGAGTCACAACTTATGCTACACTTGGGAGAAACCAGTTTTTGTTTATTTCATTCCATTTAAGAGTTTTGTCAATTTATTAATTGTATTTTGTTTGAAACCCTCCTGTAAATGTCGAAAAACAACACGCACCTGATTACGCATATAGAAGTAGGACTAGTCTACTTGACCTGTGCACAAATGTATGCCTATAAATGTGCCCATTTTGGGATGTCTGATATTTTCTAGGTAGGTCCGGCCGCACCTACTGTACCTATCTGTTTTTGTGTTGCCTTTATGTAGGCTTTTTTTACATAGTTGGAAATGGCAATACAATGTAGTTCTAGATTTTGAGATACAAAGAATGTTATAAAATAAATTAAACTGTCCACAAAAATGGGCTTATGAAAATCATAACTGGCAAGCAGATTGGTAGAAATGGTAAGGTAAATTGGCACACCAAATGGAAAAGGTTGTTGACCGCTGGTGTAGCCTATTACCAGCAACTTCAGGAGCATCATGGAAGGCCAGTGGCAGGAGCGTCGGGAAAAGTTTTATTTCTTCTGGATAGGCTATCTTGAGTCATTTGTGTGTCTTAATTATTTAATCAAACAGCATGCTTAAAGCATCAGACAAGTTCAGTACATATAGTTGATTGTATTAAAACACACACACACACACACAGACACACACACAGACACACACACACACACAGTGCATTTGGGAAAGAAGTCAGAATCCTTGACTTTTTCCACATTTTCTTACGTTAAAGCCTTGTTCTAAAATTGATTGAATTGTTTTTTCCCCCTCATCAGTCTACACACAATATCCCATAAAGACAAAGCAAAAAACATTTTGTATAAAATAAAATAAAACTTAAAAATTACATTTACATTTACATACAGTTGAAGTCAGAAGTTTACAAACACCTTAGCCAAATACATTTAAACTCGGTTATTCACAATTCCTGAAATGTAATCCGAGTAAAAAATCCCTGTTTTAGGTCAGTCAGGATCACCACTTTATTTTAAGAATCTGAAATGTCAGAATAATTGTAGAGAGAATGATTTATTTCAGCTTTTACTTCTTTCATCACATTCCCAGTGGGTCAGAAGTTTACATACACGCAATTAGTATTTGGTAGCATTGCCTTTAAATTGTTTAACTTGGGTCAAACATTTTGGGTAGCCTTCCACAAGCTTCCCACAGTTAGTTGGGTGAATTTTGGCCCATTCCTCCTGACAGAGCAGGTGTAACTGAATCAGGTTTGTAGGCCTCCTTGCTCGCACAAGCTTTATCAGTTCTGCCCACACATTGTCTATGAGATTGAGGTCAGGGCTTTGTGATGGCAACTCCAATACCTTGACTTTGTTGTCCTTAAGCCATTTTGCCACAACTTTGGAAGTATGCTTGGGGTCATTGTCCATTTGGAAAACCCATTTGCGACCAAGCTTTAACTTCCTGACCAATGTCTTGAGATGTTGCTTCAATATATCCACAAAATGTTCCTCCTTGTGATGCCATCTATTTTGTGAAGTGCACCAGTCCCTCCTGCAGCAAAGCACCCCCACAACATGATGCTGCCAGCCCCGTGCTTCACGGTTGGGATGGTGTTCTTTGGCTTGCAAGCATCCTTTTTCCTCCAAACATAATGATGGTCATTATGGCCAAACAGTTCTATTTTTGTTCCATCAGACCAGAAGACATTTTTCCTTTGTCCCCATGTACAGTTGCAAACCATAGTCTGGCTTTGTATGGCAGTTTTGGAGCAGTGACTTCTTCCTTGCTGAGAGGCCTTTCAGGTTATGTCGATATAAAACTCATTTTACTGTGGATATATATGCTTTTGTACCTGTTTCCTCCAGCATCTTCACAAGGACCTTTTTTATTTGCACTTTTCGCACCAAAGTACGTTAATTTCTAGGAGACAGAATGCGTCTCCTTCCTGAGCGGTATGGCGGCTGCAAGGTCCCATGGTGTTTATACGTGGTACCTTCAGGCATTTGGAAATTGCTCCCAAGGATGAACCAGACTTGTTGAGGTCTACCATTTATTTCTGAGGTCTTGGCTGATTTCTTTTGATTTCCCCATGATGTCAAGCAAAGAGGCACTGAATTTGAAGGTAGGCCTTGAAATACATCCACAAGTACACCTCCAATTGACTTAAATTATGTCAATTAGTCTAACAGAAGCTTCTAAAGCCATGACATCATATTCTGGAATTTCCCTAGCTGTTTAAAGGCACTGTCAACTTAGTGTATGATAACTTCTGACCCACTGGAATTGTGATACAGTGAATTATAAGTGAAATAATCTGTCTGTAAACAATTGTTGGATGAATTATTTGTGCACAAAGTAGACGTCCTAACCGACTTGCCAAAACTATATTTTGTTAACAAGAAATTTGTGGAGTCGTTGAAAAACGAGTTTTAATTACTTCGACCTAAGTGTATGTAAACTTCTGACTTCAACTGTAAGTATTCAGACCCTTTACTCAGTACTTTGTTGAAGCACCTTTGGCAGTGATTACAGCCTTGAGACTCCTTGGGTATGACGCCACAAGCTTGGCACACCTGTATTTGGGGAGCTTCTCCCATTCTTCTCTGCAGATCTTCTCAAGCTCTGTCAGGTTGGATGGGGAGCGTCGCTGCACATCTATTTTCAATCTCCAGAGACGTACAATTGGCTTTAAGTCCAGGCTCTTGCTGGGCCACTCAAGGACATTCAGTGACTTGTCCAGAAGCCACTCCTGCGTTGTCTTAGCTGTGTGCCTAGAGTCATTGACCTGTTGGAAGGTGAACCTTCACCCCAGTCTGAGGTCCTGAGTGCACTGGAGCAGGTTTTCATCAAGGATCTCTCTGTACTTTGCTCGGTTCATCTTTCCCTCGATCCTGACTATTCTCCCAGTCCCTGCCACTGAAAAACATCCCCACGGCATGATGAAGCCACCACCATCCTTCACTGTAGGGATGGTGCCAGGTTTCCTCCAGACGTGAGGCTTGGCATTCAGGTCAAAGATTTCAATCTTGGTTTCATCAGACCAGAGAATCTTGTTTCTCATGGTCTGAGAGTCTTTAGGTGCCTTTTTTCAAACTCCAAGCGGACAGTCATGTTCCTTTTACTGATGAGTGGCTTCCGTCTGGCCACTTTACCATAAAGGCCTGATTGGTGGAGTGCTGCAGAGATGGTTGTCTTTCTGGAAGGTTCTCCCATATCCATAGAGGAACTCTGGAGCTCTGTCAGAGTGACCATCAGGTTCTTGGTCACCTCCCTGACCAAGGCCCTTCTCCCCCGATTGCTCAGCTTGGCCAGGTGGCCAGCTCTCGGAAGAGTGTTGGTTGTTCCAAACTTCTTCCATTTAGGAATGATGGAGGCTACTGTGTTCTTCGGGACCTTCAATACTGCAGAATGTTTTGGTACCCTTCCCCAGATCTGTGCCTCGACACAATCCTGTCTCAGAGCGCTAGGACAAGTCCTTCAACATCATGGCTTGGTTTTTGCTCTGACATGCACTGCCAACTGTGGGACCTTATGAAGAGATGTGTATGCTTTCCAAATCATGTCCAATCAATTTAGTTTACTGCACTGCTTCTTGACAGCTTCTCGCTGAACCCGGAAGCCAGCCGCACCAATGTGTCAGAGAAACACTGTACAACTGGCTACGAAGTCAGCGTGCATGAGCCTGGCCCACCACAAGGAGTCGCAAGAGCGCAATGGGATAAGGACATTCCCGAATGGCCAAACCCCCCCTAACCCGGACGACGCTGGGACAATTGTGCGCCACCTCATGGGTCATGGCTGCCTCATGGGTCATGGCTGGCTGCGACACAGCCTGGGATTGAACCCGGGTCTGTAGTGGCACCTCAAGCACTGCGATGCAGTACCTTAGACCACTGCACCATTCGGGAGGCCCTACTGTTTTTGCTTTGTCATTATGGGGTATTGTGTGTAGACTGATGAGAAAAAAATTACAATGTAATCAATTTTAGAATAAGGCTGGAAAAAGTCAAGGGGTCTGAATACTTTCTGAATGCACTGTATACTAGCCCCGGGATTGTCTGAGACCAACCACCCGATTGGACGTAACAAAATGTGGAAAATGTCTGAATACTTTCCGAATGCACTGTATAAGTCTTTTTGTGCGTAAGGAAAATGCCTGGTATATTTTATTTCAGCTCATGAAACATGAGACCAACACTTCACATGTTGAGTTTATATTTTTGTTCAGTATAGATAATGGTTTATGATAATTGCAGTATCGTTAATTATCTAAACTCAGCGAAAAAAAAGAAATGTCCTCTAACTGTCAACTGCGTTTATTTTCAGCAAACTTAACGTGTAAATATTTGTATGAACATAACAAGATTCAACAACTGAGACATAAACTGAACAAGTTGCACAGACATGTGACTAACAGAAATGGAATCATGTGTCCCTGAACAAAGGGGGGGACAAAATCAAAAATAACAGTCAGTATCTGGTGTGGCCACCAGCTGCATTAAGTACTGCAGTGCATCTCCTCCTCATGGACTGCACCAGATTTGCCAGTTCTTGCTGTGAGATGTTACCCAACTCTTCCACCAAGGCAGCTGCAAGTTCCGGGACATTTCTGGGGCGAATGGCCCTAGCCCTCACCCTCCGATTGAACAGGTCCCAGACGTGCTCAATGGGATTGAGATCCGGGCTCTTTGCCTGCCATGGCAGAACACGGACATTCCTGTCTTGTAGGAAATCATGCACAAGTATGACTGGTGGCATTCTCATGTTGGATGGTCATGTCAGGATGAGCCTGCAGGAAGGGTACCATATCTTCCCTGTAACGCACAGCGTTGAGACTGCCTGCAATGACAACATGCTCAGTTCGATGATGCTGTGACACACCGCCCCAGACCATGACGGACCATCCGCCTCTAAATCGATCCCGCTCCAGAGTACAGGCCTCGGTGTAACGCTCATTCCTTTAACGATAAACGCCTATCCGACCATCACCCCTGGTGAGACAGAACCGCGACTCGTCAGTGAAGAGCACTTTTTGCCAGTCCTGCCTGGTCCAGCGACGGTGGGTTTGTACCCATAGGCGACGTTGTTGCCGGTGATGTCTGGTGAGGACCTGCCTTACAACAAGCTTACAAGCCCTCAGTCCAGCCTCTCTCGGCCTATTGCTGCCACCCCCTCCACCCCCTGACAGTCTGAGCACTGATGGAGGGATTGTGCGTTCCTGGTGTACTCGGGCAGTTGTTGTTGCCATCCTGTACCTGTCCTGCAGGTGTGCTGTTTGGATGTGTCGATCCTGTGCAGGTGTTACACGTGGTCTGCCACCGCGAGGACGATCAGCTGTCCGTTCTGTCTCCCTGTAGCACTGTCATAGGCGTCTCACAGTAAAGACATTGCTAATTATTGCCCTGGCCACATCTGCAGTCCTGATGCCTCCTTGCAGCATGCCTAAGGCACATTCACGCAGATGAGCAGGGACCCCGGGCATCTTTCTTTTGGTGTTTTTCAGAGCCAGTGAAAAGCCTCTTAGTGTCCTACGTTTTCATACCTGTGACCTTAGTTGCATTCCGTCTTTAAGCTGTTAGTGTGTTCACGACCGTTCCACAGGTGCATGTTCATTAATTGTTTATGGTTCATTGAACAAGCATGGGAAACAGTGTTTAACCCCTTTACAATGAAGATATGTGAAGTTATTTGGATTTTTATTCATTATCTTTGAAAGACAGGGTTCTGAAATAGGGACGTTTCTTTTTTTGCTGAGTTTAGCTAGCTTTGCCATGGTTTGCTGAGTTTAGTTAGCTTTGCCATGGTTTGCTGAGTTTAGCTAGCTTTGCCATGGTTTGCTGAGTTTAGCTAGCTTTGCCATGGTTTGCTGAGCTGGATGCAGGTATCCTATTGCCCCTGATCTAATTTCAGGGAAAGTCTGGAGAATGATACATTTGGATTAGAGCTGTGAGCATGATCACAATTGATAACTTCCAATTTAATGTAACTAAACATGGCCATTAATAATACAAGGCAACAACAACAACAAACTGAAGTTATAGGATATTTATTGAATCTGTTTGCCAGCCCCAGGTAGGCTCCACAAGTGGCACAAATTGATTTTCAATAACTCCAGCAATATCTTCATTTCAACATTCAACAACCTATTTGTTGTATCAAATGGCAGGCTACAGTAGCCTAGAATGGCATATAAATGAATAGCCTACTTGATGGCCAACAGATGCAAATGTTTAATTCTCCACATTTAATGTCAGTTTCCTTGTGGAATTTTTTCCCATAACAGAAGCACTTGAGGGACTTCCATTTCAAATTCCCGCTCTTGCAGCGCGCTCGAGATCCAATAATTGAGTAAAACCCTTCTATACGGTTTTCCATAAGAAAGTCGACAATAGAATGCAGTTCACTTTTAAACCACCTCTGAGGGAATTTATCCAAAACACTCCAGTGCGCCTTAAGTCATTTTCCAATGCTTTGTCGTGTTAATGTTTTATGGAAAAGGAGCTGGAAATAGGTATCTTCATAATGACAACCTAAATAGCCTAGTTACAGCTGCTCTGTCTCCGTGACTCAGCTGCCAACTGCAGTGCTCTCTCAACACACACACCAACGCCCGCCCCACAACTCACTCAGTAACAACAGCCTGCTCACTGCCCGATAGTCAGCAGCAGCAGGGCACAATATATATATATTTTTTTAAAGACAAAATAAATAAAAAATAAAGAGAAATGCCAGCCGTGGTACAATTTAGAAGTAGCCCCCCAAAAACGCAACCCGCGAGCAATACATTTTCACCCGCGACATCGTTTTCAAAGTAGCCCAATTCCAGGAAAATCACGGACATGGCAACCCTGACCGTGAGTCCTAAAACAGGATTAAAACACCCGACCACCAGCTGTCTGCCATATGGGAGCAGGAAAATAGATCATGAGTTTAGAGAAGAAAAATACATGTTTATAATTTATAATTGATGGCATGGTGCAAGAATGACTACAATTGATTTATTTATTGAATGTTATGGACACAGCCTCTGCTCAACGAACTCGAGAACGAATCTTTTGAGGGGCTGCAGTTCGCGAACGACTGTGCTTATCACCTTGTCTGTCTACGCCACGCCCACGGATGTTAGTTGAATTTCCACAATGAGAAATATTCTAAGGAGCAAACCACAGAGCAGTGGAAGAATTGTGTGTCGTCAGATTACTTAATACCCTCACCGCAGTCAAGCAATGAATTCCGACAAGAGTCGTTCACAATCTCTAGTCTGATTCCGGCCACAACTAGACCTCGTTTCAAATGTATCAATACATCGTCTAATTTGTATGCCTAACAATCAACAAATGTACATTGTTTAAAGCACACGTTTTACAAGTCTCAGTCACAAATGACAGCTCCAATAAACTCCCTATGGTGAACGACATGTGAAGGAGAGGCTCATAGAATCATGACTATTTTGAGTTTTCAGTTAATTGTTCGCCGGTAGGGTGTCAGGGGGACATTATTTGTCACGACAGTCTGCTACTACTGAGGTAAAAGAGAGCCAAACAATCAGCATAGCAACGGAAGCTTTGGTTTATTAAGGGTGTGTTCCTAAATTCAATCTGGAGTGCCAGACTGCGCTCAAAGCGTGCTCTGGGCTTCGAAAATTCAGAGCGTTGTCTGATTGTCCTTTAGTAAATTTAGAGCATTTCGCTCTTGGAGCATTCAGAGCGTACACTGGACGCTCTGGCTGAGGAGTAGGATTGATCCGAGTGTTCTGACCTCACGAAGGCAGTCAAGTACCCAAGCTAACGTTGGCTAACTTGCTAGCTACAGTTGGAGTCGGAAGTTTACATACACTTAGGTTGAATTCATTAAAACTCGTTTTTCAACCACTCCACAAATGTCTTGTTAACAAACTATAGTTTTGGCAAGTCGGTTAGGAAATCTTCTTTGTGCATGACACATGTCAATTTTCCAACAATTGTTTACAGACAGATTATTTCACTTATAATTCACTGTATCACAATTCCAGTGGGTCAGAAATGTACTTACAATAAATTGACTGTGCCTTTAAACAGCTTGGAAAATTCCAGAAAATGATGTCATGGCTTTAGAAGCTTCTGATAGGCTAATTGACATAATTTGAGTCAATTGGAGGTGTACCTATGGATGTATTTCAAGGCCTACCTTCAAACTCAGTGCCTCTTTGCTTGTCATCATGGGGAAATCAAAAGAAATCAGCCAAGACCTCAGAAAAGTAATTATAGACCTCCACAAGTCTGGTTCATCCTTGGGAGCAATTTCCAAATGCTTGAAGGTACCACGTTCATCTGTACAAGCAATAGTACACAAGTGTAAACACCATGGGACCACGCAGCCGTCATACCGCTCAGGCAGGAGACGCGTTTTGTCTCTTAGAGATGAACGTACTTTGGTGAGAAAAGGGCAAATCAATCCCAGAACAACAGAAAAGGACCATGTGAAGATAATGGAGGAAACCGGTACAAAAGTATCTAAATCCACAGTAAAACGAGTCCTATATCGATATAACCTGAAAGGCCTCTCGGCAAGGAAGAAGCCACTGCTCCAAAACCACCATAAAAAAGCCGGACTACGGTTTGCAACTGCACATGGGGACAAAGATTGTATTTTTTGGAGAAATGTCCTCTGCTCTGATGGAACAAAAATAGAACTGCTTGGCCATAATGTCCATCGTTATGTTTGGAGGCAAAAGGGGCCTTGCAAGCCAAAGAACACCATCCCAACCATGAAGCACGGGGGTGGCAGCATCATGTTGTGGGGGTGCTTTGCTGCAGGAGGGACTGGTGCACTTCACAAAATAGATGGCATCATGAGGAGGAAAATTACGTGGATATATTGAAGCAACATCTCAAGACATCAGTCAGGAAGTTAAATCTTGGTCGCAAATGGGTCTTCCAAATGGATAATGACCCCAAGCATACTTCCAAAGTTGTGGCAAAATGGCTTCAGGACAACAAAGTCAAGGTATTGGAATCCTATAGAAAATTTGTGGGCAGAACTGAAAAAGCGTGTGCGAGCAAGGAGGCCTAAAAACCTAACTCAGTTACACCAGCTCTGTCAGGAGGAATGGGCCAAAATTCACCCAACTTATTGTGGGAAACTTGTGGAAGGCTACCCGAAATGTTTGACCCAAGTTAAACAATTTAAAGGTAATGCTACCAAATACTAATTGAGTGTATGTAAACCTCTTACCCACTGGGAATGTGATGAAATAAATAAATCATTCTCTCTACTATTATTCTGACGTTTCACATTCTTAAAATAAAGTGGTGATCCTAACTGACCTAGGACAGGGAATTTTTTACTCTGATTAAATGTCAGGAATTGTGAAAAACTTAGTTTAAATGTATTTGGCTGAGGTTTATGTAAACTTACGACTTCAACTGTATATATGTGGGCATTTATTTATCTATTCATATGTGCATTTATTTATTAATGTATTTATTTACCAAATTGTTGTTAATTTAAAAATGGAAAATAAATGTCAACTACAGAGGTTGTGAAATTTGAACACAAGACTCACATGCTTTTGATAGGATTGCTATTATTTTCTAATGGTAGCATGATGAAAATCCTAACAAAGTGGAGTGAGGGTAGGAAAGAGATGGTGGATCAAAAAAGCAAGGGCTTGGGCTCTGTTTCAAAATACCACTTTTTTTAGCCTCCCGAGTGGCGCAGCGGTCTAAGGGCCCTGCATTGAAGTGCTGAGGTACCACTACAGTCACAGCCGGCCTTGACCTGGAGCCCCATAGGGCAGTGCACAATTGGCCCAGTGCCGGGGGAGGGGATGGTTTGGCCGGGGGCTTTCCTTGGCTCATCGTGCTCTAGCGACTCCTTGTGGCGGGCTGGGCACATGCAAGCTGACTTCAGTCGTCAGACCAACGGTGTTACCTCCCGCTTCCAGGTTAATCGAGCAGTACGTTAAGAAGTAGCGTGGCTTGGCAGGTCATGTTTCGGAGGACACATGTCTCGACCTTCACCTCTCCTGGGCCTGTTGGGGAGTCGCAGCGATGAGACAAGATTGTAACTACCAATTAGATATCACGAAATTTTGGTGAAAAATTGGGTAAAATAAATACATAAAATATTCACTTTTTTATATGACAGCGGTTCCACACATTCCCGTGACACAAGTTGTGTCGGAAAAATATTATTAGTATTTTATTCTGTTATGTTCCATTATATTCTTACTGTTGACTGTAAATCGGGTAGGTGTGTCTTGTCTGTTTAGTGAACAAAATAACAAACTATTGATTTCATTTGTAAAGCTCAGCCATGCTGAAAAACATCCCCACAGCATGATGCTGCCACCACCATGCTTCACCGTAGGGATGGTGCCAGGTTTCCTCCAGACGTGACGCTTGGCATTCAGGCCAAAGAGTTCAATCTTGGTCTCATCAGACTAGATAATCTTGTTTCTCATGGTCTGAGAGTCCTTTGGGTGCCTTTTGCCAAATTCCAAGTGGGCTGTCATTGGCCTTTTACTGAGGAGTGGCTTCCATCTGGCCACTCTACCATAAAGGCCTGATTGGTGGAGTGCTGCAGAGATGGTTGTTCTTCTGGAAGGTTCTCCCATCTCCACAGAGGAACTCTAGAGCTCTGTCAGAGTGACCATCAGGTTCTTGGTCATCTCCCTGACCAAGGCCCTTCTCCCCCGATTGCTCAGCTTGGCCAGGCGGCCAGCTCTAGGAAGAGTCTTCGTGGTTCCAAACTTCTTCAATTTAAGAATGTTGGAGGCTACTGTGTTCTCTGAGACCTTTAGTGCTGCAGACATTTTTTGGTACCCTTCCCCAGATCTGTGCCTCGACACAATACTGCTCAGAGCTCTGCGGACAATTCCTTCGACCTCATGGCTTGATTTTTGCTCTGACATACATTGTCAATTGTTTGTGCCTTTCCAAATCATGTCCAATCAATGGAATTTACCACAGGTAAACTCCAATCAAGTTGTAGAAACATCTCAAGGATGATCAATGGAAACAGGATGCACCTGAGATAACATCGCAAAGGGTCTGAATACTTATGTAAATAAGTATTTCTGTTTTTTTTAAATTATACATTTGCAAAAATGTATTTCACTTTGTCATTATGGGATTATTCTGTTTAGATTGCTGAGGGGAAAAAACTATTGAATCCATTTTAGAATAAGGCTGTAATGTAACAAAATGTGGAAAAGTCAAAGGGTCTGAATACTTTCCGAATGCACTTACAAACAGTCCCATTTTTACCACATTTGCCTGCATATGCCTTTTATACCTCCTGTGCACATGCCGGTGACGAGTGGTTGTAGTGGTGTGCAGACGTGGGTGCAGGCTTCTATTCAATTAATTTACTTGAATGTGCACAGGAGGTATAAAAGGCATATGCAGGCAAGAATGTGGTAAAAATGGGCCTGTTTGTAAGAGGGTCATATGAACATTGTAAAAAAAAAAAAAAATTCTACGTGGGCTTCTCCCAAATAGTTACAACATGTGAAGCCGCTGTGTTCTGAATGATATTTATTTTGCGAACATAGTTGGTTAAAGACGTTCTTGCCCTGGGCCCCACAATTTGTTAGTCCGGCCCAAATGGCTCTGGTCCGGTGTATATCAGAACAATGTTAATGCTTTGCTTATTGGTTATGAAGTACATTGGCATGCACAGAAAACTGTTGGTGGAAGAGTATTTGCATATATTTGATATATCTATAAATAAGCCTGATCATGGTCTTGCACCGTCTCTGAGGCTAGGGAACTACAAAGGACAAATAATAAATGCAAAAATTGTGCAAAATGCACAGTTCAACTTACTAAAACAAATGTAAGGCTTGGCTACATACAGCCAACTAATACAGCATAACTGAATGACAACCAGTCCAGAATGAGAAAATAAAGACAACACATATCTTATCAAGTCCATATCTTGAGTGGAAAAAACATGTCACGACTCCATGCCTTTACTCCATCTCTGGTGTCCATCATCTGATTCCAAATCCTGCTACACACACACACACATTTCACATTTGAACTGGGAGGTGATAAGAATAGAATGGTTCAGGCTGTCCAGTTTTAGGCTGTGGCTCAATGTATTGAATGGCCTTTTATGAAGAAATCTTCTTTTTTTTTTAAGCACACAAAAAAATACTAAAATCACTGTTCACACCAGAGTATGTTAGCGGAGTGTGGAACGAGATTCCCAAAGACTGGAGTGTTGGTCTTGCCCGCTCCAATAGTGCTCACTTCACAAGCTCAGGGCATGCCCACCCCGGCATGCATTTGTAGTCTACTTGTGTGCTATTATAGCCCGTTGCTTTATCTACTTTCATGGTGTTCATTAAATATTTTCATAAAGAAACTGATAAAACACACAGGGGCTTAATCAAGATGACTTACAAAGATGAAGACCAAGAGCAAGAGAGGTAGTGTGGTGATGTAGTGTCCACAACTAAAGAATCATTGTAGAATCTGAAAAGACAGGTATCCCAAAAGCATGATGGTGTACTAGCTACATGCACATGCTAAAAGAAAGGAACGAGGTGGGTAGATAACGAAATGCTTTCTGTTTTGATTGGGTTATTTTGCCTAAAAACGTTTTTGGCCTACCGATAAATATATTTTTAAAAACAACTCTGCATCTCTGCCCAGCCTGGCAAGAGTGGCTAAAAGAAGGGTGTTAAAAGCATACCCATTGGCTCTGCAAGTGTGGAGAGGATAGAGGATATTCTGATACACTGCTGCCCTGGTTTTTAGCGGAGTGGGACGCAAGCATTGCTCCATGAGTGATGGGATTTCCAACCGCTCAACTCCGCTTACATGCTCTGGTTCACACATACACAAAACACAATATTTATTATTATTTTCATATTTTTTCCACTTTTAGGCGTTCACAAATTCAACATGGTGTTCCGTCGTCCCCTTTGGTTCATTTATGGCCTTTATCACCCCTCATACATACACATGCATACTGACACCATGCATGCACACAGGCATGCGCACACACACACACACACACACACACACACACACACACACACACACACACACACACACACACACACACACACACACACACACACACACACACACACACACACACACACACACACACACACACACACACACACACACAGAGCTGCTTCTTATTTTTTACTCTTATTATTATCATCCTCATGCCTAGTTGCTTTATACCTGCCTACATGTTGCCCTCCCTTATATTTTCCCCTTGGAGTACCAGCCCTTGTGTGCATTTTGTTGTTTAACTTTGGTTTGCAGTGACCTTTATTTAAGATAGTGTGTGCCTTATTTTATACTTTTACATGATTTCTTATGGTTTGCTGTGTTTCTGTCTCTTGTGCTTCCCCCTTTGATTTATTCTAGACTCCTTGCCTGACCTCCTTTCAAGCAGACCATAGACCCTGTGCTCAAGATGCCAAGGTAACCTGACCAAATGTCTATCGCCCCGTAGCACTCACATCTGTAGCCATGAAATGCTTTGAAAGGTTGGTCATGGCTCACATCAACACCATCATCCCAGACACCCTGGACCCACTCCAATTTTGTTGTGATATATTACAAATTACAATTGGTATGATATGAATTGCAATTTGTACAATATGTTACGAATTTGCAAAATGTACAATATATTATGAATTTGTGTATGATATGTTAAAAACTCCAAATGGATGTGGCTAACATTAGCTAGGTGGCTAATGCTAATGTTAGCTAGCTGGTCAGTGATCTGTTTGTTAACTTGGATTTCAAAGACTTTAGAAAGGCAGGGCAGGATGGATATAGGTCTATAACAGTTTGGGTCTAGAGTGTCATCCCCTTTGAAGAGTGGGATGACCGCAGCAGCTTTCCAATCTTTAGGAATCTCGGACGATACGAAAGAGATGTTGAACAGACTAGTCATAGGGGTTGCAACAATGGCGGCGGATAATTTTAGAAAGAGAGGGTCCAGATTGTCTATTCCAGCTGATTTGTACGGGTCCAGGTTTTGCAGCTCTTTCAGAACATCTGCTAGGGTAGAGGCATTGTGCCTCAAGGTGTTGCTTTATCTGTTTTTTGAAACCAGGTTTGCTGTTTATTTGAGCAGTATGAGATGGAAGGAGGTTCCATGCAATAAGGGCTATATATAATATTTCTTGAATATTTTCTGGATTTTGGGATTGTGAAAAGACCCCTGGTGGCATGTCTGGTGGGATAAGTGTGTGTGTGTCAGGGCTGTGTGTAAATTGACTATGCAAACAATTTGGGATTTTCAACACAATGTTTCTTATGAAAAGAAGAAGTGATACAGTCAGTCTCTCCTCAACTCTTAGCCAAGAGAGACTGGCATGCATAGTATTTATATCAGCCCTCTGATTACAATAACGAGCAAAACGTGCTGCTCTGTTCTGGGCCAGCTGCAGCTTAACTAGGTCTTTCCTTGCAGCACTGGACCACACGACTGGACAATAATCACAATTTCGACAAAACTAGAGCCTGTTTAACTTGCTTTTTGGAGTGTGGTGTCAAAAAAACCCACTACACTCCAAAAGCTAGCATTTATCAGGCCAGCAAACAGTAAAAACACAACATGTAAAGTGTTGCTACAATGTTTCATGAACTGAAATAAAAGATCACCGAAATACGCACAAAAGGTTTTCATCACAAATTGTGTGCACAAATTTGTTTTACATACCTTTGAGCATTTCTCCTTTTTGTGAGCATGATCATTACACAGATGCACTTTGCGCCGGGGACAATAAAAGGCCACTCTAAAATGTGCAGTTTTTTCACACAACACAATGCCACAGCGAGGGAGCGTGCAATTGGCATGCTGACTGCAGGAATGTCCACCAGAGCTGTGGCCAGAGAATTTAATGTTAATTGCTCTACCATATGACAGCTCCAATGCCATTTTACAACCGCAGACCACGTGTAGCCACGCCAGTCCAGGACATCCACATCCAGCTTCTTCACCTGCAGGATCATCTGAGATCAGCCAGCTCTATGCGTCACACCAGACACTGACTGATTTTCTGATCCACCCCCGTACCTTTTTTAAAGTTATCTGTGACTAACAGATGCAATATATATATATATTTAACCTTTATTTAACTAGGCAAGTCAGTTAAGAACATATTCTTCTTTACAATGACGGCCTACACAGGCCAAACCCAGACAATGCTGGGCCAATTGTGCGCAGCCCTATGGGACTCGCAATCACGACTGGTTGTGATACAGCCTGGATTTGAACCAGGGTGTCTGTAGTGACACCTCTAGCACTGAGATGCAATGCCTTAGACCACTGCACCACTCAGGAGCCCTTATCTGTATTCCCAGTTGTGTGAAATCCATAGATTAGGGCCTAAATAAATCCATTTCCATTGACTGACTTCCTTATATGAACTGTAACTCCGTAAAATCTTTGAAATTGTTGCATTTTGCATTTATATTTTTGTTCAGCTTACGATGGCCAATTCAAAACATAACTTGAAGCAGTTATCTTGCTAGTTAACTATAGCTAACTAAGCATTAATGTCGTTGTCGCCTTTCCACCGGCACTGTAGATCCTAAATAAATCTGCATCGTTGGAAAGCTGGCCTCTATTAAAGGGTAGCATGTAATTGCGACAACACTAAACATATTCTAAGAATAGCCTAATTGACAAATAACTTGCTGTGCATAGATCTCACCTAAAACATGAATATTCGAGCCTTATATATAAACATGTCTAGTTAGATACCTTGCTTTGAAGTAGCCTTCCTAATTTCATCCCTGATTCATTGAATGATGGAATAAGTTTATAAAGACAAAAGTCATTGTTGGTTCGCTAATGTTTTTATTGCCACTATTGTACTGTCCTCACACAGGTGTGGGCAATTGTAATTATCACCTAGGCATCTGCATATGAAAAACTATAGCTTTGGCACATCTCTTGATGCTCTGATGAAGGCAGAACATCCGAAACGCGTTATTATGCCAGCCAAAAATAAAAAGGTGAAATGAGGTGATGCTTATTTGTCCTTTAAAAAAAACGTAGTCTCCTCATCCTACCTCTTTTCAGCCTTTATAAGAAGCTCAGGGAAAAAATAAATGTCATGGAAAATTTAGCGGTGTAAATGTGCTAGCCTTGGCAGTTATTTCCAGAACTGGACACAGTCTTTGACACAGTCTTGGCAGGTCTTACAGTGTTCATTGTACTGCCTTTTTGGACATTTTTGGGGGTTTTCCATCATTTATAAGAAACAAATTGTCTGTATGAGACTCATGCAGAATGATAAACTGACAATTGATTGTGGGAGTAAAAACCATATCCTAGGGTTAAGTTAGGACAAGTTAACATAGGATTATCCATTGGTTTGAAGGGATGAAGGATCAATATATTGGGTGCATTTGGGTTGTTCCGGCTCCAAACAGTCAGCAGCTCAAGCCAGAGCCAAACTCCTCTTGCAGCTCTGCATCAGATTACATTTACCAAATCAGAACAAAAAGGTTTCCCTAGTAAAAGCATTGTCTGCCATCTAGTGGACTCTTGACAGAACTTTCTAGAAATGGACAGATCAGATTTGAAAAATGTGATTAATCATTAAAGGCTGCAGATCATGATCAGTTTAATTTGACATTTTAAGACCAAAAATAGATATTAAAATGTATTTTGGTGTTTGCCTCTTAACTTTGACCACAGTAGTTACTCTCCACTGATCATTGGTTGGAGGTCAAGAGTAACAATCCTGTTTTATAAATTCAAAATAACAGACAATATGCCCAGATACACTGTATATACAAAAGTATGTGGTAGGCCACACAACCTCACAGTACGGACCACTGAGCGCTGAGGCACGTAGCGCCTAAAATTTGTCTGTTCTCAGTTGCAACACTCACCACCGCGTTCCAAACTGCCTCTGGAAGCAACGTCAGCTCAAGAACTGCTCGTCGGGAGGTTCATGAAATAGGTTTTCATGGTCGAGCAGCAGCACACAAGCCTAAGATCACCTTGCGCAATGCCAAGTGTTGGCTGGAGTGGTGTAAAGCTCTCTGACATTGGACTCTGGAGAAGTAGAAATGCGTTCTCTGGAGTGATGAATCACACTTCACCATCTGGCAGTCCGACAAATTAATCTGGTTTGGCGGATGCCAGGAGAACACTACCTGCCCCAATACATAGTGCAAACTGTAAAGTTTGGTGGAGGAGGAATAATAGTTTTGGGGTGTTTTTCATGGTTTGGACTAGGCCCCTTAGTTCCAGTGAAGTGAAATCTTAACGCTACAGCCTACAATGACTTTCTGGTCGATTCTGTGCTTCCAACTTTGTGGCAACAGTTTGGGGAAGGCCCTTTTCTGTTTCAGCATGACAATTTCCCCGTGCACAGCTCTTGTGGCTGAATGGAAGCAAGTCCCCGCAGCAATATTCCAACATCTAGTGGAAAGCTTTATAGCAGCAAATGGGGGGACCAACTCCATATTAATGCCCATGATTTTGGAATGAGATATTCGACAAGCAGGTGTCCACTTACTTTTGATCATGTCTTGTATAAACCCATTCACCTTGCCTCTCTGTAATCACAGTCTTGCACTATTTTTAGTGCACAATAGGTGAGGAGAGCCTTTGAGCCCGCACTCTGCCAATCCCTCTCACTGTTAATGAGATTTACTCTTGGCACAAGGAACGACTGGGACAATGGTGGTGTCTAGACGGGCCATGTGTCTGGCTCCCTAAGAATGGCGCTTCAGAGAAGCCTGTGCTAATGAAGAGGAGGGGCTGCCAACAGAATGAGCCCTCAGCTTCGCCATTTCAATAGAGCTATTGAACTTTTTGGTGCGATATGTACTGTGCTAAAAATATCAGCTCAATGAATAATACGATTATTCATTGTTCTTATCTGACAGATACTGATGGGTTCACAGATCCCAGATTCCCCAATGTGCTCAAGAGACACCATGTTGTTTTCTCCTCATATTCATGGAAAGAGAATATTTTCAAATGCTATGATCATTTCTGGTTGTTCCTATTTAACTTGAATGTATCTAGTACATCAACATATGGGTCCTGATAATGCAAGAAGATGAAGAAGTTCAGAACACAACAGATCTTTTTTTTTTTTTTACCATGCTCTTTATTGAACATAGGTCAAGGGAGACAGTCATGCAGCACAGATGAAAAGTGTGGGTATTATCAACATGAACTGATCCCTGGTAGAGCTACAGGGGGTCTGCTCACTGCTTGAAACCCTTAGACTGAGCAGAGGACCACACCTCCTCTCCGTCCCTCTCCACCACCATGGTACCATCATTGCGCAGCCACATGTGGCACATCTTGAAGCCACCGGACGCTGAACACTTGGTCTGCCACATCATCTTGTTGTCCCTCTTGTACATGACAAAGTTGCAGTCGTCCTGCATGCACAGGCGGTGGGCGTCGCGCTGGCCGCCGGTGTCGGAGTTCCACATGGGCTTCCAGCCGTAGATCACAAAGTTTCCATCCTCCTATGGAGATAAATAAAATGGATACATGCATGTAACTACATAGCTAGAACATGATGGGGAAACTTAAACCTTACATTTTCTATGGACTTCCCAAAAATAACACTTTCAAGTAGGCCCATAGTGTTTCACAAGTTCTACACACATACCTGGAAGCAGGCTTTCCACTCGTGGTTGTTGGACATAAGGTAGTCTCCCTTACGCATCTCGTCAAACTTGGACATGTAGTTTCTGCTCATGATTCTGAAATGAGAAGTTCAGCAAAGATGACAAACAAGCAGTCGGTTTTGCATAAGGAAAAACTGAGAGCAGAGAGCAGTCACAGAGAGAACCTTGCGTCAGTCTTGATACTCACAGGCCGGTTGTAGAGTGGACGTTCAGTAGAGTCGCTGATGAGTTTGCAGCTCTTGGGGAAGTGTCATCTCTTCAGAAACCGTGGACTTTTATAGCCGGAAACCCAGAGAAGAGACTAGTGAAAAGGATAAAACTCTCTCTGTCAAGACCTAATCAAATTTGTTATGCATAAGACATGTCTTTAAATGTAACCTGTAATGTGATTTTAAAACTCGAGATAAAAAAAAACGAAAAACGTTCATTTTGCGAATGCATCTTAAAAAAGGGTTTTAATTGTGGATGATTCGGCTAACTGTTTGCACCTGGGTTGTCTGAATATAGTCTGTGTTAGAAGGGATTTAATCTTCAACACATTACATTCAAGCCAAAGACAAATTATACTGAAAACAAAATGTCTACTACGCTGGTTTCCATGTAGAGGGAAGCCATTTTGCTTGTATGGACTCTATATTCACCCCAAAATCACATACACATTTGTAATACGCTTAACTGTTATAAAGAACCAAAAATGTTACTTTAATGTGGTGTCCATTTCAACACGACTGCTGACCCTATCTGTCCAATTAATGTGAACTGAGGTCATACATATTTACGTAAGAAAATGGGATTAAGCTGTTACAGCTCTGTCTCTCTATAGGTTATGAAACATACTTTATTGGGTGTATTGATTCTACATTATTAATGCATAAAAAAAGCTATGATCTTTGAAAGTATTTTACCACTTAGCGCAGGATTGGATCTACTCAGTGCTTGGGTGGGAGACTGCTGGGGAAAGACAGGCTGATGGAGGTGGTTTCAGGGTCAGTATGGCATACCATTACGCTGGCATAGTAGCTATAGGGACGACTACCTGTAAGTTCTGGATATGACATTAAATCAAGCTTCTGACTTTCTGTGTTCTAAAAGAATTAGTCCCATGGAACTTATTGCAAGAGTAGGGATGCTAACCATGTCTTCCTGGCTAAATTCCAGGTCTGACCCCTCACCATATCATAACCATACCATAATGCCAAGCTTCATATTGGCCCATTGCCTTCTCATTGAAAGGCAATGTGGGATGAGTGCTCTGGAGCAAAATGCCTGCCATGTATCATCCAGATGAGTGTTGCTTGTGGTGGATGGAGTGGTGAGGCCCCCATTCATAATTTGTTATGGATTTATTTAACCTTTATTTGAACAGGGAAGACATATTAAGACCTCAGTCTCTTTTACAAATGTGACCTGTATGTACAACATAAATATACACATTATACCCAAACTATATATACACATTAAAATGCAAAAACACAGTCACGGGAAGCACAAATAAAATATATAGCAAATCAGCCAGAAAAACAGGTACATTCTTCCACAAATGTCCCTAATCAATAGTTTAAATTGCCCGAACGGCACCAGAAAATCAACATTACATTTTAAAATTTTATTCCAGCAATACGGTGCATTAAAACTTAAAGTAGATTTACCTAGCTCGGGGGAGACCCTAGGAACCTCAAGCGTTAACCAATCCTGTGAATGCAACCGCAAAGTTAGATAAGAGTGACGTTTATGAAGTAGGGCTTTGTAAACAAGGGAGTAATGTAGAGATCTACGGGCCTTTAGTCCAGCCAACCTTTTGATACAGGATGCAGTGATGAGTATCAAAATGGTCACTGTGGGCACTATGGTAGATGGCATCCAAAAGGTTTAAGAGTAGGAGCAGCTGCACCGATAAATAACATCACCATAATCAAGAACAGATAAAAAGGTTGATTGAATAATCTGCTTCCTACTGCTTAGAGAAAGGCACAATCTGTTTCTGTAGAAAAATACAACTTTAAATATTAGCTTCTTAACCAGCTCATTTACATGTTTTGTAAACGTCAAATCCTTATCAATCCAAATGCCTAAGTATTTATATGCGGGAACACATTCGATTGGAGAACCATCTAATGTGTGGGGACACCCCTTCAAATGAGTGGATTTGGCTATTTCAGCCACACCCATTGCTGACAGGTGCATAAAATTGAGTACACAGGCATATAATCTCCATAGACAAACATTGGCAGTAGAATGGCTCGTATTGAAGAGCTCACTGACTTTCAACGTGGTAACGTCATAGGATGCCACCTTTCCAACAAGTCAGTTCGTCAAATTTCTGCACGGGTAGAGCTGCCCCAGTCAACTGTAAGTGCTGTTATTGTGAAGTGGAAACATCTAGGAGAAACAACGGTTCAGCCAGAAAGTGGTAGGCCACATAAGCTCACAGAATGGACAGCTGAGTGCTGAACACGTAGCGCGTACAAATCGTCTGTCCTCGGTTGAAACACTCACTATCGAGTCCCAAACTGCCTCTGGAAGCAACATCAACACAACAACTGTTCATCAGGAGTTTCATGAAATGGGTTTCCATGGCCGAGCAGCCACATACAAGCCTAAGTACACCATGCCCAATGCCAAGTGTCGGCTGGAGTGGTCTAAAGCTCGCCGCCTTTGGACTCTGGAGCAGTGGAAACATGTTCTCTAGAGTGATGTATCACACTTCACAATCTGGCAGTGCAATGGACAAATATGGGTTTGGCGGATGCCAGAAGAACGCATAGTGCCAACTGTAAAGTTTGGTGGAGGAGGAATGTATTTGTAGTTCATCTGAATCATTCTTATGAGAGTTTGAAAACAACATGTATTTAATTTTGCCCGTATTAAGCACACAATTGAAATCAGCAAGGGATTCCTGCATAGCTATAAATCTGACTGTAATTTGGACATGGCCAGAGCAACATTCGGGGCAGTAGCATACATAATAGTATAACGTTTTTATTTTTAACAGATTGACCAATGGTGTTTATATAAAATGTATTCATTATCTCAGCCAATCATGGCTAGCGGGAAGGTTGCTTGCTTTTTCTGTGGATAAACCAACTAGGCTTGTAATTTAACAATTTTATTCATATTTACAGATGGCTTACAAGCTTGTTATTAAGGTACATGAAAGTTCACATGTTCCATTCAAATTCAGACCTAACCCCATCAATCACGATGGCCTGAGTTCTGTCACTAAGATAATCATGAAACCATGAAAAGGCGTCTGAATTCAAGTCTGTCAAGGACAACTTATTCAATAAAATAGCATGATCAAACAGTGCCAAAAGCTTTTGACAGGTCCACAAACAAAGCAGCATATTTCATTTTAGTGTCTAAAACGTTAATAAGATCATTAAGAACTAAAGTGGTTGCTTTAATGGTGCAAAGTTGTACATTTACCAAGGATTCAAGAATCTTAGCTAGACAAGGAAGCCTTGAAATGGGTCGATAATCATTAAGATCACTACTATCCCCGCCCTTATGGCAGCACAAGAGCTGATTTCCATACCTTTGGAATATTTCCTGATAACCATGTTAAATAAAAAATGATGGGCTCTGCTCACTTAAGGATGACCAGGATGCCATTGGTCGGCCCCTGTGGATTTCTTGTTGTCTATTGCTAGCAAAAGCATCCAGGACGTCTTTTCTGCAAATAGCTTATAATTGCGGGTTCTAGACCCTAATTAACATTTGATTGCACTTTTACAATAAGTAATCGATGGAACTTTTTAAATTACCTTTACCATTTGAGAACTACAAAATGCAGTCTTACTGGCATAGAAATACACAGCAAACAACAGCTGATCAGATTTGTGTTGTTCAGATATTCCTCTCAGTCAACATAAAAAGTTCACCAAGTTCATGGGCGTCCTGAGGTACTGGACAGACTTATTAGTGGAGTGAACTTTGAGCTCACAGTACCATATGTTTCATTAGGTTCTTAATGTGATTTCAAAATGTGATATCATGTTCACTCAATTACAGTAGACCTGAGTGGTTTTAGGTGTCAAATAGTGTTTTATTTAGTGTAGAAATGAGATGGATTGTGCTGGGTTGTCTAATCATGGATCAAAGACAAGTGGCTGCATAGTAAGGTTCAGAGCTCTGCTGACTCCAGTGCTGAGTCAGTAATGAAGGTCTATGTTGTACTGTTTGACTGGGCCATCTTAGTTTACCATGTCTCTCTGTCTCACAAGGCATAATTACTAAGTAGGCTACGGGCATATGGCCTGACCATGTGACCTAATCCTAACCCTAGTTATAAATTATAAATAGTTTGGTCAGGAAAAAAACTATATAATTTATTGGAGCGAGAAATTTGGGTCAGTTTATGTACACCCAGTCTATACTGTTTATACAAGGGGTGGGTCTAATCCTGAATACTGATTGGTTAAAACGCATTCCAGCCGCTGTCTATTCCACAAATTACCACCGGCTAAATCCATGACGTTAAAATGCCTATTTACTCTGTTCCATCTGCTTGCACAATCCAATGTCTCATCGCCCCAGCCAGGCACTTTATAAACTTGCTCTTCACTATAAAAAGCATCTAGACATGATCTCACATTTATTTTAGACTAACATTTAGTTTTCAACAGCGGAGATTTGTATAAACCTTGCTGTCTGTCTCTCCGACATTTGCAACACTGTTTCAATATTCAAGTTCGATCTCCGGGTGTCCCATAGTAATGAATGGGTCGGGAGTTGGGACGAGACAGACAGGTAGGCAGCGTTTCTCAGTCAGTCGAAATCATGAATCAGCTGGCATCATTTTATGGATATATACAAAGATATACAAAGGTAAAACAAAATGAAGTGCAGCTAGTTTGCAGTCTTTCCAGCTTCAGTTTGAAGTGATTGTGTTAGCTGTGTTGCTGGCTAGCTCCTCTGAACAACAGTGTCCTGACGAGTGAGCACATTTTCTATGCCAGGCAAAATCGTGCCTCATTAGCTTGTTATGGATGTATCAAATAAATGTCACTAGAAAGCAGCTTAAACAATTGCAGCTACTTTGCTGTTATTCTGGCTGCACTGTCTGACGTGACTGTAAATTAGCCGTAGTTGGATAGCTAGCAAGCAAGAGATAGGAACGTTGCCAGCCAGTATGGCAATGGAACATTTAGAACGAACGACTGGGTCGCGTCCATATATACAGAACAAAAAGACTGAACGACTGGGTTGCATCTCTTGCAACCGAACCGATAGAACAAACGACCAGTCGGCTTGGGTAGCAACCCTAGATTTGTGTCGGGACTATATCTTGCAGAAGGATGAAATAGTATGAATAAATAAATCAAAATAACGTTTTTAATTCATATGTTGCTAAGTCGTTGCCTCCCAAGTGGCACAGTGGTCTGTAGTGAAGCACTTGAGGCTTCACTACAGATCCGGGTTCTATCCGGGGCTGTGTCACATCCTGCCAGCGACCGGGAGAACCATGAGGCGATGCACAATTGGCCCAGCGTCGTCTGAGTTTGGGGAGGGTTTGTCCGGCTGGAATGTGTTTGTCCCATCACGCTCTAGCGACTCCTGTGGCGGGCCGGGCGCATGCACGCTGACATGGTTGCCAGTTGTACGGTGTTTCCTCTGACACATTGGTGCGGCTGGCTTCCAGGTTAAGCAAGCAGTGTGTCAAGAAGCAGTGCAGCTTGGCAGGGTCGTGTTTCGGAGGATGCATGGCTTTCAACTGTTGCCTCTCCCGAGTCCGTACAGGAGTTGCAGCGATGGGACAAGACTGTAACTACCAATTGGATATCATGAAATTGGGGTGTTTTTTAAAATGTTATTTTAACGGGGATAATGCCCTCGAAGCCAGTGTTTGGAGGATATAGTGGCATGGTTATCGGGCCCTCGACAAACAACACCCGTGCCAATATATCCTCCAAACACCGGCTTCTCGGGCATTATCACTTAAATATATTGTATGTGTCAGTAAATGACATAAGCCTGTAAAATGAGGTGGGGCGTGACTGAGCTTTACAGTATATCAATATCTTGTTAAGTTATGAGTTAAGCATGTTACCATAATAACCTTATTTCAATCATTTCAGGTATTGGCTATATTTTCTGACACTGTGAATGGAAAATTATATCTGTAAAAAAAATATGTAAACAACAAGCAACAATGGACACAAGAACAGAACACCAGAACTTCAGATACATTTGATGAAGTTTGTTTTCCTCCACAGAGTGACTGGGTGTCATTAGATCACAAACTGCTTCACTTTGATCCTTTGCTCTGGGCGGAGTTCCACACCTCCTCTCCGTCCTTCTCAATCACCAGGTTGTCGTTGTTCCTCAGCCACATGCGGCACGTATTGAAGCCGTTGGCCTGAGTGTTTGTCCCTCTTTTCTCGTCCCTCTTGTACATGGCAAAGTTACAATCGTCCTGCATGCACAGGCGGTGGGCGTCGCGCCGGCCGGCATTGTCGGAGTTCCACATGGGCTTCCAGCCATAGATCAAAGATACCATCCTCCTATAGGGACAGACGGGGAGATATATAGAGATATACTGATTGGACCCCTGGATGTTGATAATGAATGATGTCACAAGAAAATCTACACTAACTCTAAGCACACTTTAAGAATCTGCCTTGTATAGAAGTTCTAGACATACTGTACCAGGAAGCAGGCCTTCCACTCTTTGTTGTTGGACCTCTCCCTTACGCATCTCATCATACTTGGACATGTAGTTCCTGGACATGATTCTGAAATGACAGAGGATGTACAGTAGTTAAAGTGAGAATATGGAGCATTCTCTGAATTAAGGGATGATATGCACCCAAAAAAACAATCGCCAAAATCTACCAGTGAAGTACGATAACACTTTTCATAGCCACATGTCAAGCCTAGTTCTCTCCTAATAATAGTCTGTACATGCAATTAATGTACTGTTTTCTTACGACCTTCCTCCTTGTCTCTCTAATGCCTGTAACTACATGCAATGATCAGAGGAATCCACTGACAGAGAGAACCAGTGTCAAGTGGAATCAGAGACCATTAACATGTCCAAGCTAAGGAGACGGCAGATACATAGTCGTAAAACATGACACATCATTGATGGGATACTTACAGGCCGGACGTGGTCTGTGGAGGAGAGGCGAAGATGATGAAACTAGTGAGTTAACAATAGGCAAGAAGGCTCTCTTTTAGAATAATATAGATTAGAAATGTCAACCCCCCTCAAAAAAAAATCTTGCCCAGCTTATCTTATCCAAATAGCTTCTAGACAGTGAGTCTAGTGTGACCTGACAAATACAGCCGAATCCCTTTGAACCGTTTTGTCTGGACATCTGGGTGCTGGGATGTTTGGGACCAGTCATCTTAGCAATTATCACGTTGTGCACTTTGTGTGATTTTCAATGACATAGTTGCGTTGAGTAAGTGTTTTTAGATGAGCGTATTCAATTATCAAGAATGAAGAAGGACAAATCTCCAGATCATACTGACACGCTCTTTCCAAAAAATTCCACATTCAATCAAATAAGTCTAGAATGTCTCCTCAAAAAACACCCTTCAGATCATTAAATGAACACAAGCAGGCCTAAATGATTTCACATGACCAGACATTTGGAAAAATTGAAGGGAGATATCAAAACAGCGGTGTATTCAGAAACTGAATTGAATGTGTACATAGTTTAATATGGCAAGAGTGTGTGTAACTGTACTGACTGTACAGTGTGATTTATGTTATTATGCTTAATATGAAATAACTCAAGCAGTAATTCAGCACTGCTCTATCCCTATTGGTCAAATGATCCCAGATTCTGTTGGTAAACTGCTTGGCAGCTAATCAACCTGGTACTGACTTGAAATGAGTTCACTTGATTTGACCTGACTGATTTACAGACGTGATCAATGTGGCTGCTGCTTTTTCTGTTCAGCTGAGCGGGGGTGCCCCTGGACTGGAAAAACAGCACAGTAGTAGCAATTCTAGGCTCTTTCTCAATTCATTTTTCTTTGATTCCTTGCATTGTCTCTCCTTGCCACCTTTTCGAAATGCGAAGAAGGTGACCATTCTCTTCATGGTGATTTATACTGAATAGCTACACAAAGGTAGAAACTTTTAACATCCTCCATCCTCCTGCATGTTTGTGTATTATTCTACACACTGGCTAATATTCTAACAAGCTCTGCCCCGAAACAAACCCACATTTGGTTGGTCCAGACCGGATCAAATCTGTACCAATCTTAGATGTCTATGTTGACATCACAATACAGCACAGCACACACTACAGTAGAGTAGAGCACAGTACTGTACAGTAGAGTAAGTTCAGTAGAGTAGAGTAGATTAGTTCAGTACAGTACAGTAGAGCACAATACAGCATAGTATAGTTAAGTACAGTACAGTATAGTAGAGTAGAGCACAGTACACTAAAGTAGAGTAGAGTTCAGTACAGTACAGTAGATCACAGTACACTATAGCAGAGTATAGTTTAGTACAGTACTTTAAAGTCCAGTAGAGTATATTACATTATACTGTACTCTACTAATGTGTGCTCTAATGTATGGTACTGTACTGAACTATACTCTGTTTTTCTTTACTGTACTCTACTGTACCGTACTCTACTGTAACTGTGGATTGTGACTACTATGAGTTCCCACTGGGGCCAATTCAATTACAGTCATTGTGTTACAGATCTTTCGGTCACTCTGTAACCGATTTGGTAACAGAGTAACACGTTTTAATCACTTAATAATTCATAAACAAAATGTGTATAATTAAAAGCACTAGAACTAATTGTTAAGTCTACCTTTACTTGTTGCTTCTGTTAACTTTCATAATCCTCCCTCCTCATGAGGGAGTTAAATTACATACTGAACTAAAATATAAATGCAACATGTAAAGTGCTGGTCTCATGTTTCATGAGCTGTCATAAAAGATCCAGAAATGTTCCATGTGCATAAAAAGCTTATTTCTCTCAAATTTTAGCACAAATTTGTTTACCTCCCTGTTAGTGAACATTTTTATAATTTGTCAAGATAATCCATCCACCTGACAGTTGTGAAATACCAAGACGCTGATTAAACAGCATGATCATTACACATTACACAGTATGCCCTCCAAGCTCCACCCACGGCTGCGTCCTTGCCCAGTCATGTGAAATCCATAGATTATGGCCTAATCCTTTTTTTAAATTGACTGATTTCCTTATATAAACTGTAAAATATTTGAAATTGTTTCATGTTGAGGGCTCCCAAGTGACACAGCGGTCTAAGGCACTGCATCTCAGTGCTAGAGGCATCACTACAGACCCAGATCCTGGGCTGTATCACAACCGGCCGTGATCCTGAGTCCCATAGCGCGGCAAACAATTGGCCCAGCGTCCGGGTTAGGGAAGGGTTTGGCCGGGGTAGGCCGTCATTGTAAATAAGAATAAATAAAGGTTAAATAAAAAAATAAATGTTGCGTTTATATTTTTGTTCAGTATAAAATATCTTAAAGATATGTGGGTTTTTGGTGACAGAATGACAAGACACTAGGCAATATTTCTTAAACTTACAGAAGGCAAACAATTTCTGCAAAACTAAATGTAAATGTTGATATTAGTTGACATGGGCCATTACTTAAACATTATTGAGCTTTGATGTATTTCTAACACCTTCACATTTTTCAAGAAGATGTTTTTTAAGACCCCTTTTCCATCCATCATAGACTAGTGTGCTCTTTCACACATAAGTAGATTAAGGAACGCTGGATAGAGTGATCGTATATATTAGGTACATTGGTTCCTCCTTTAAAAGTTGCGAGCTTACACCGCGGGACTTAGAGGTAATTTGTTGTTTAGCACGGTACCCTGAATCACCACTTCATTGTTCCAGACCAGCGCAAGGGGGAGTTAGAGTACTGATTATGCTTTTGGGTCCTACTGTGTCTCTAACTGACAATGAATGGGTGGCATAAACCGAAATAGAAACTGATAATTGCGCACAACTTCAGTATTACTTACTAAAACTGTTGTTACACTAAGGTTTTTAGTATTTTATTTATTAGGATTATTTTGCTCTTACTGTAGTACTGTAGGCCACTCCCGAACAGTCACGTTGTACAGTGCCTGAGTGGCACAACAGTCTAAGACTGTTACGATCAACTAGGAGTGGTGGGTGGAATCAGGCGCAGAGAGCAGGCTTCAGTCTTTCCTTTCAAATGTATTCCCCAGCGCAACAAAACAGTCATGCCAACACACAGGGCATATATACGTTGCCTGTCCAAACAACAGGACAAAATAGTCACGCCAACACAGAGGGCGTATATACGTTGCCTGTCCAAACAACAGGACAAAATAGTCACGCCAACACAGAGGGCGTATATACGTTGCCTGTCCAAACAACAGGACAAAATAGTCACGCCAACACAGAGGGCGTATATACGTTGCCTGTCCAAACAACAGGACAAAATAGTCCGGAGAATAAATACAGGAATAAATCACACCATCAAACACAGAGTAACAAAAAACAAGCCCGCACAAATACCCAGCGGGCCTAGTGCCCTTAAATACCCTACAAACAAACCCTAATACAAAACAGGTGTAACCAATTACCCAATAACCCAAAACAAACGGAAAGGGAATCGATGGCAGCTAATAGGCCGGCGACGACGACCGCTGAGCACCGCCCGAACAGGAAGAGGCACCATCTTCGGCGAGGTTCGTGACAAAGACGCTGTGTAGCAGTGGAAGCTGTGTTGCTACAGATGCTGGTTCAATACCTGTACTGGCCTTGACAGGGAGACCCATGAGATGACTGGAACAAATATTGATTAATATTATGGTGTTTCTATTCCACTGACCTTCTAGGCAGAGTTGCAAAAAAAAAAGCCATATCTCAGACTAGCCAACAAAAATAAAAGATTAAGATGGGCAAAAGAACATAGACACCGGACAGAGGAACTCTGGCCAGTGTTAATGCTTCTTTAACCAGAACAACAGTTTTCAGCTGTGCTAACATAATTGCAAAAGGGTTTTCTAATGATAAATTAGCCTTTTAAAATGATAAACTTGGATTAGCTAACACAATGTGCCATTGGAACACAGGAGTGATGGTTTCTGATAATGGGTACACCTATACACCTATGCCGTTTTCAGCTACAGTAGTCATTTACAACATTACAATGTCTACACGACAACTTTTACTTTTACTTCACTACATTCCTAAAGAAAATAATGTACTTTTTACTCCGTACATTTTCACTGACACACAAAAGTACTAATGCTTAGCAGGACAAGAAAATGGTCCAATTCACACACTTATCAAGAGAACATCCAAATCAAATCATTTTTTATTGGTCACATACCTGTGTTTAGCAGATGTTATTGCGGGTGTAGTGAAATTCTTATTCTTCTAGTTCCGACAGTGCAGCAATACCTAACAAGTCATATCTAACAATTTCACAATAAATATCGAAGACACACAAATCTAAGTAAAGGAATGGAATTAAGAATATATAAACATATGGATGAGCAATGTCAGAGCAGCATAGACTAAGATACAGTAGATAATATAGAATACAGTATATACATATGAGATGAGTAATGCAAGATATGTAAATATTATTAAAGTGACTAGTGTTCCATTTATTAAAGTGGCCAATGATTTCAAGTCTGTGTGTAAGAAGCAGCCTCTCTGATGGCTATTTAACAGTCTGATGGCCTTGAGATAGAAGTTGTTTTTTATTCTCTCGGTCCCAGCTTTGATGCACCTGTACTGACCTCGCCTTCTGGATGGTAGCGGGGTGAAATCGAATCAAATTTGATTTGTCACGTACACATGGTTAGCAGATGTTAATGCAAGTGTAGCGAAATGATTGTGCTTCTAGTTCCGACCATGCAGTAATATCTAACAAGTAATCTAACCTAACAATTTCACAACAACTACCTTATACACACAAGTGTAAAGGAATGAATAAGAATATGTACATAAAAATATATGGATGAGCGATGGCCGAACGGCATAGGCAAGATGCAGTAGATGGTATAGAGTACAGTAAATACATATGACATGAGTAATGTATAAGGTATGTAAACATTATATAAAGTGGCATTGTAGTGTCGTCTGCAAACTTGATGATTGAGTTGGAGGCGTGCATGGCCACGCAGTCATGGGTGAACAGGGAGTACAGGAGAGGGCTGAGAACACACCCTTGTGTGGCCCCAGTGTTGAGGATCAGCGGGGTGTAGATGTTGTTTCCTACCCTCACCACCTGGGGGCGGCCCGTCAGGAAGTCCAGGACCCAGTTGCACAGGGTGGGGTCGAGACCTAGGGCCTCGAGCTTAATGACGAGTTGAGGGTACTAGGGTGTTAAATGCTGAGCTGTAGCCGATGAACAGCATTCTTACATAGGTATTCCTCTTGTCCAGATGGGTTAGGGCAGTGTGCAGTGTGATTTCGATTGCGTCGTCTGTGGACCTATTGGGGCAGTAAGCAAATTGGAGTGGGTCTAGGGTGTCAGGTAGGGTGGAGGTGATATGGTCCTTGACTAGTCTCTCAAAGCACTTCATGATGACGGAAGTGAGTGCTACGGGGCGATAGTCATTTAGTTCAGTTACCTTAGCTTTCTTGGGTACAGGAACAATGGCCATCTTGAAGCATGCGGGGACAGCAGACTGGGATAGGGAGAGATTTAATATGTTCGTAAACACACCAGTCAGCTATTCTACGCATGCTCTGAAGACACGGCTAGGGATGCGGTCTTGGCCGGCAGCCTTGCGAGGGTTAACGCGTTTAAATGTCTTACTCATGTTGGCCATGGAGAAGCAGAGCCCACAGTCCTTGGTAGCTAGCTGCGTTGGTGCCACTGTGTTATCCTCAAAGCGGGCAAAGAACGTGTTTAGCTTGTCCGGAAGCAAGATGTCAGTGTCTGCAACGTGGCTGATTTTCCTTTTGTAGTCTGTGATTGTCTGTAGACCCTGCCACATATGTCTCATCTCTGAGCCGTTGAATTGCGACTCCACTTTATCTCTATACTGACATTTTGTTTGATTGGCTTGCGGAGGGAATGACTACTCTATTTGTATTCTGCTATATTCCCAGTCACCTTGCCATGGTTAATTGCAGTGGTTCGCGCTTTCAGTTTTGCGGGAATGCTGCTATCTAGCCACGGTTTCTGGTTAGGGTAGGTTTTAATAGTCACAGTGGGTACAACATCTCCTATGTACAACATCGCCTATTTCCACTTCTTGATGAAATCAGTAACCGTCAACATTATTCTCGGAAGTTACCCTGAACATATCCCAGTCCGCGTGATCAAGTGTGGATTCCGATTGGTCAGACCAGCATTGAATAGTCCTTAGCACAGGTACTTCCAGTTTGAGTTTGTGCCTATAGGAAGCAAAATGGTTACCGTGAAACAGAGTATGTTGCAATCCCTGATGTCTCTGTGGAAAGAAACCATTGCCCTTATCTCGTCAACTTTGTTATCCAGGGACTGAACATTAGTGAGTAATACACTCGGAAGCGGTGGGTGGTGTGCGCGCCTCCTAAGTCGGACTAGAAGTCCGCTTCGAGTCCCTATTTTTTACCGGCGTTGTTTGGGTTGTCCTCTGGAATCAGTTCAATTTCCCTGGGTGATGCGGACAAAGGATCTGCTTCGGGAAAGTCGTACTCCTGATAGTAATGCTGGTAGTGCTGATGATTTACAGCCGCTCTGATATCCAATAGTTCTTCCCGGCTGTATGTAATAACACGTCACATTTTCTGGGCTAACAATGTAAGAAATAATCAATAAAAAAACTAAATACTGCAAAGTTTCCGAAGAACTAGAACTGGAAGCGAGGCAGCCCTCTCTGTCACAGCCATCTTACATGCTTTGACCATAGTCATCCCTACTACCTCTCATCTGATGGACTCACTAAACACAAATGCTTTGTTTGTAAATTATGTGTAGGCGTGTGCCCCTAGGTATCCGTAAATTTAAAAAACAGGAAAATCGTGCCGTCTGGTTTGCTTAATATAAGGAATTTCAAATGATTTATACTTTTACTTTTACTTTTGATACTTAATTACATTTTAGCAATTATATTTACTTTTGATTCGTAAGAATATTTAAAACCAAATACTATTTGAGTTTTACTCAAGTAATATTTTACTGAGTGACTTTCACTTTTACTTGAGTCATTTTCTATTAAGGGATCTTTACTTTTACTCAAGTATGACAATGGGTACTTTTTCCACCACTGGTCTAAAGTGCATAACTGTTGCTTGGAAACACAATGACATTTCAAAGGAGGGAAATAATTAATAGAACAAGCTTTTTTCATCATTGTGACATCTCCAGATTGACATTAGATGCAGTATAACTTTAGCTAACTAAGATTGAGGGGAGAACACCTACATTTTAGCTAGCTAACATTAGCATTGCTAGATATTTCTGACAAACTTTGCTAACTCATGGTAACATTGCCATCTCTCCAAAGTAAACTTGTCAACATCATAATGATGGCAAAGTTGATTATGACTAATTATTTGTCTACTTTAGGTTCTGTTTTAGGACCACTATTGTTTTCACTATATATGGGGATGTCATTCGGAAACATAATGTTAACTTTCACTACTATGCGGATGATACACAGCTGTACATTTCAATGAAGCATAGCGAAGCCCCAAAATTGCCCTCGCTAGAAGCCTGTGTTTCAGACATAAGGAAGTGGGTGGCTGCAAACTTTCTACTTTTAAACCCGGACAAAACAGAGATGCTTGTTCTAGGTCCCAAGAAACAAAGAGATCTTCTGTTGAATCTGACAATTAATCTTGATGGTTGTACAGTCGTCTCAAATAAAACTGTGAAGGACCTCGGCGTTACTCTGGACCCTGATCTCTCTTTTGACGAACATATCAAGATTGTTTCATGGACAGCTTTTTTCCATCCACGTAACATTGCAAAAATCAGAAACTTTCTGTCCAAATATGATGCAGAAATATTAATCCATGCTTTTGTTACTTCTAGGTTAGACTACTGCAATGCTCTACTTTCCGGCTACCCGGATAAAGCACTAAATAAACTTCAGTTAGTGCTAAATACGGTTGCTAGAATCCTGACTAGAACCCCAAAATTTGATCATATTACTCCAGTGCTAGCCTCCCTACACTGGCTTCCTGTTAAGGCAAGGGCTGATTTCAAGGTTTTACTACAAAGCATTACATGGGCTTGCTCCTACCTATCTTTCCGATTTGGTCCTGCCGTACATACCTACACGTACACTACGGTCACAAGATGCAGGCCACCTAATTGTCCCTAGAATTTCTAAGCAAACAGTTGGAGGCAGGGCTTTCTCATATAGAGCTCCATTTTTATGGAATGGTCTGCCTACCCATGTGAGAGACGCAGACTCGGTGTCAACCTTTAAGTCTTTACTGAAGACTCATCTCTTCAGCATTTTGATAATAAACTGATTTAAATTTGGATAACAACATTGAAATATGGATAAAATGTTGAAATTTGATCATAAATTTGAAATGTAGCTATAAATTACTGAGTGAATGAGCCCTGTCAGGGAACTAGCTCACGTGTGAAAGAGGTGAATGAATGCCCCAAACTGTTCTGTGAGCTGAGTTTTTCCGATCTGTAACATTATCTAGGGTTCTGTCCACCACTGCCATTGGATATATACAGGATGGGCCGAAGAACTGTGGTCAATCTCAGAGGCTCTTTGTCTTATGTGCCGCGTGACCAAGTTACTCAGAGACAGAAGATGATTTTGTAACAATATAGGTTCATTTTGTTCCTCAAGTTGATCTCTATCCCAAGCTACAAGTTATCTCTGAGTCGCCCAATGTCCTTGATGATACATCTAAACCAGCTGCAGGGAGCAGAGAGGGGGGAACTATTCTTTCTCAGAAGCACAGTGTTGCAAGTTATAAAAATCTCTTTACCAATGTTAAGCATTTAATTGTTAACTATTAACATCAAACAAAGCAGATAAATACATAATTTTTCTCTCACATCTTAATATGTCATATCTCACAATGTTCACATCCATATTTATTTAGTACTATGACCAAATACACCCGGAATCTCCCTTATTACCCATGTGCATCTTCAAAGATTCTCTTGTCGTTACTTGCTACGCACCATATGTATACTGCTATACATTTAAGTAACACCCCGTACTCAAAAATACCTTGTGTTATTTGTAGTGGCTGCAGTCCTCTAAGATGTTTCTTATGAATGCCTACAGACAGCTGTCAGTGGGGCTTTCCATGGCACTCTTACGCCCTCGCTCTAGTCATCTAATAAAACTAGTGAATATCCTTCTCTCTATAAGAATACGGGTACCTATTTATGCGTTACTCGCCTTGATTTTTACATTTTCTAAATTATTTTTTTATACAGATTCATTGAAATTGACTTACTGAAATCAGTTGCCGTCCCTCAATTATTTGTGGATTATGTGTTTCCTACTGGGCAGCTCTCCATAAGGGTCTGGGCGGGTCTAGTCATCTTTTGGTCAGATGGGAATTTCTCTCACGCTTCATAAAATGCGCCACTGGTTTTCCTCGCAGACCCCCACTGGAAAGCTCTGCAGGCAGAATCAGTAATCGGGTGTGTGACGCCAAATTGTAGTCAATCTTAAATGAGCCAAATTTGATGCACCATGGTGAACATCTGTCAGGAGCTCTCATGGGGCAGTACCGTTAGTTCTCTTATTTACATGATTTAGCTTATTCATAATGAATTAATCATTAACGTTTGCTCCACTCATGTGACCGACCAATACGGGGTCATGCATGTGACAGATCAATACATCACAAGGCTTCTGCTCTCGAAGCTGAGACCTTGAAACTGAGATATCGTTCTCAAAGCACGGGTCTGGGCGTACTGCCAAATTGCAGATACTGATTTTGAGGGTTTGTTCAATCAGTCACGTCCATGAACACAGAAAATGGTTATTAGAAAAGCACAAACATAGAACACATGGAAAAGCACCAACAAAAACATTTCAAAGGCCACATTTAGGGGATGACCAAATGCAGTAAAGTTTTGTATAAACAACTAATTTACATTTTTTTAATTGTTAGATTACAAAACAATGTCTGTCATGTTGGTCTTCACACTAACTTCTGTGGTGACCTAACCTTTTCACATGTGAGTTCCAAATATCTCTAACGGTCGTCCCAGCCTGAGTTGTTTTATGCATGTGATGTCAGAATGCGCTGACTGTTCCAAAATCTGATTGTTACGCAACAGGACAGTTAACACGCGCTGCCTGCTAATTATCTATAGGCTGTGTTTCAACTTGTCAATTTCAAATTACTTTCGAACAAGTTTTATTTACTTCTGTGTGAATCAATGAGGCGGAACAAACTTCAATTCAAACTGTTGTTAGAAAATAACACTGTTAGAAAATATTTTGAAATTGACAAGTTGAAACATAGCCTATAGATAATTAGCAGGCAGCGCGTGTTAACTGTCCTGTTGCGCGACAATTACATTTTGGAACAGTGAGCGCATTCTGACATCACGTGCATAAAACAACTCAGGCTGGGGCAACCGTTAGAGATATTTGGAACTCATGTTTGCAGTTGTGGGGGACACAAAATATACAATTAGAGCATATGATGTTGATGGCACCTTAATTGGGGAGGATGGGTTCGTGGTAATGGTGGGAGCGGAATGCGTGGAATGGTATTAAATGAATGCCATTCCATTCATTCGTTTCTAGACATTATTATGAGCCATCCTCCCCTCAGCAGCCTCCTGTGAATTAGAGCATGTACAGGCCAACAATTGGAGTCACTCACGTTCAAAACAAACACTTTCCTTTGGTAGCGCTATAGAGAGCGTTGTGATCAATGTTCCCTCTCAGCTGCATGTAGCTCCCTCTGGACTGCTTCGCAGAAGAAATATCAGCACATGCAGATGGAACTCAACTCAACTAGAGTTTTCCCCCTTAGTTAACACTATCAATGTTTCCATTTAATGTGGGAGTTGTGATCGAATCAAAGCAATATTAGCCACTTTCACTGCAACATACCTAAACAAAATGAACTATGCAAGAGATTTTGTTGTAGGCAGAACACACCGGAGTAGGATTCTATTGCACTGACATGCACGACTCAGTCCTACTGTACTCTACAGACCAGTGCAGCAAAACCAAGTTGCTCTTGTTTTGAGATCAAAGGAGAGCTACATGTAGCCAGCGTGCACATTTTTTCCATATTCTTTGCTATTTTTTCATACCCTTTGCCCAGTTATAGATAATTTGTAGTCAGCAATGGGGGAGTGGTTGCTTCCTATAAGAGCACAAAATGTGTACATTTTCTTTAAAAAGTTAGTATAGTAAAGAGCTCTTTTTGTCTTAAAGGGGCAGTGTTGTATTTTGAGACAGACTTGAATTAGCTAAGTATCCAATAGGCAGAAGGTAGCATAATTTGTCTGATTCCCTTTAATAATGGTATGGAAAGTATAATGCATTTTATTGTGTAAAGTGGTTTTTTGCATCAAACACAACAACATTTTCAGTCACCTCCTTGTCTGAAGGACAAGTGGATAAATAAACTCAGCAAAAAAAGAAACGTCCTCTCACTGTTTATTTTCAGCAAACTTAATAAATACAGCAAACTTCAAAATATTTGTATGAACATAACAAGATTCAACAACAGACATAAACTGAACAAGTTCCAAAGATATGAGACTAACATAAATTGAATAATGTGTCCCTGAACAAAGGAGGATCAAAATCAAAAGTAACAGTCAGTATCTGGTGTGGTGTAACGGCTTTCGTCGTCGGATGAGGAAGAGTAGTCGGACCAAAGCGCAGCGTGGTAAGTGTTCATATTTCTTTATTGAACTGAACACTGAATTAACAAAAACAACAAAGGGAAAACCAGAAACAGTCCTGGAAGGTGAAAAACACAAAACAGAAATGAACTACCCACAAAACCCAGTGGGAAAAAGCTACCCAAGTGTGGTTCTCAATCAGAGACAACGATAGACAGCTGCCTCTGATTGAGAACCACACCGGCCAAACAACAAAGAAATACAAAACATAGAAAATGAACATAGAATGCCCACCCTAGTCACACCCTGGCCTAAAAAAACAGAGAATAAAAGCCTCTCTATGGCCAGGGCGTGACATGTGGCCACCAGCTGCATTAAGTACTGCAGTGCATCTCCTCCTCATGGACTGCACTAGATTTGCCCGTTCTTGCTGTGAGATGTTACCCCACTCTTCCACCAAGGCACCTGCAAGTTCCCGGACATCTCTGGGGGGTATGGCCCTAGCCCTCACCCTCCGATCCAACAGGTCCCAGACGTGCTCAATGGGATTGAGATCCGGGCTCTTCGCTGGCAATGGCAGAACACTGACATTCCTATCTTGCAGGAAATCACGCACAGAACGAGCAGTATGGCTGGTGGCATTGTCATGCTGGAGGGTCATGTCAGGATGAGCCTGCAGGAAGGGTACCACATGAGGGAGGAGGATGTCTTCCCTGTAACACACAATGTTGAGATTTCCTGCAATGACAACAAGCTCAGTCCGATGATGCTGTGACACACAGCCCCAGACCATGACGGACCCTCCACCTCCAAATCGATCCCGCTCCAGAGTACAGGCCTCGGTGTAATGCTCATTCCTTCGACAATAAACGCGAATCTGACCATCACCCCTGAAGAGACAAAACCGCGACTTGTCAGTGAAGAGCACTTTTTGCCAGTCCTGTCTGGTCCAGTGATGGTAGGGTGGTGCCCATAGGCGACATTGTTGCCGGTGATGTCTGGTGAGGACCTGCAAATTTTATTCTGTGTTCCCATCTATTAAGCTAGTAAATAAATAATTAAACCAATTTGTGTAGTACTGAATCTTAAGAAAGGCTCAAGTTTTTGTAGATGCAAGGAGGTTACGACTGTTCAGAATGATGATATGATACGAGGTTATGGTTAATAAGTTGACTGTTTATAGACGTGATAGGTAAAGACCTTTTAGAGTTTCATTCGGGAGATGGTAACTCTTTAAAGAACCGCTCTCGTGGTGCCCCAGGTCCTAATGAGTTAATTGTTACATAATTAATTGAATCGGGTAATGTCATGTATATTCCCTCTCTGGCCTTGAGATCACCAGAGTGCTGATTATTACGCACACCTGATTATTACGCACACCGCTTATTGACACTCGCCTGGACTCCATCACCTCCTTGATTACCTGCCCTATTTATGTCACTCCCTTTGGTTCCTTCCCCAGGCGTTATTGTTTTTGTTTCATGTCTGTGTGCTGTTAGTGTTTCTTATTATGTTCCGTTTATTTCTTAAATATTCACTCCCTGTACTTGCTTCCCGACTCTCAGTGCACATCTTTACAGATAACAATAAAACATAGTTAATTAGATCAATAACAGTCTTCAAATGAATGTTAAAGTCGACACCTCCGATAAAAGGGATAGGTAGGGGAGAGCTGTCACAAAGCCATGGACGGCGAATTCCATGCTCTGACCCACAGGTCACAGGCTGTTGGTGACAGACTGACAGTACACACAACTCACACAGAGTTTAGTTTACCCCACCGGAAGATGCAATCCGAAAAATGGGAGCAGTGGAGCAGCCAATTTGCACGATAAGGCTAACTTTGCGAGAAGAAATAAGACACAGTGCGTGGTCTGACGTATGGTTTTATATGATGCGGGGAACGTCCTACCACACCGTTATGTCCCCAGCGTGACTTTGTTGTTATTATTACTCGACCTGCGCGGAGGGCAGGGATATAATCCATACTTCCAACCGTAGTGACGGTCTGAAAGGTATGAAGTAGAACTAGCCAGCTGCCACTTCTTCTGCGCTGCTTTCTTCAACTCAACTGAGATACAGGCTGTTCAATCAAGAGCTCTGACCCAATGAATATTGAGGGGCTACAAAGGGTGGCTAATTATATTTCAGGGGGGGCCGTTGCCACCCATCTGAAACCACCCCTGGAGAGGGCAGGTCTCTGACCATGTGGACTTTATTACACAACTCATGCATTGTTACTCCCCCTAAGCAGTTATGTAACTGTTATGTGAAGGAATTTATCATCACTAGAATTAAACTGCCAGAACAAAAGCACCATCTTTTCTGTCCAATCTGAGCCCGATTGACAGCTCTCTGACCCAATGAGGGTGGGAGGCAACTAAGGGTGGCCAATTATATTTCAGGGGGAGCCGTTGCCACGCCTCTGAAACTGCCCGGGAGAAGGCAGGTCTCTAGCTATGTGGACTTCATTACACATTACGCATTGTTACTCCCCCTAAGCAGTTATGTAATTTACCAGCACTAGAATTGTCTTTCTCAAATGAATAGCAGTGATACAATACCATTTTCTCGATCTTCTATGAATTTTATTACCTAGAAAACGATGTCTCACAACACAACAGAGTCAAATGGTTGATTCGTAGTCTGCCTAGTCATGAAGTTGTTTGTTGGAATTGGAAAAGGGAAGCATGAAATCAATATGGCAATGGCTCACAAAAATGATTTCAGTCATTTTTGTGTAGTTTTTAAAAATGATTTCAGTGTAGCTGAGATACTAAATAGTACACTATATACAGACATGCACATTCAATAAATTATTGTTGTTATCAAATGTTATAAAATGTAGTTAAAGGGCAATTACACCATTTTTCAACCTCATATTCATTATCTCCAGCACAATATCAGTGTATGAAAAGGACACGTTTCTACATTTTGTGGTTAAAAACTAAGAAAGCTCCTAAAATATATATATACTTGATGATGTCGTTGAGTAGGATTAAAAGTAAAAACGGTGATTTTCAAAACATGCAACGAGTTTCTAGCCAGGGGAAGGGCATTTTCCTGCTCCTGCGTGACCATGAATCTCATAGTGTTTGAAAATCACTGTTTTTAGAATGTTTTTACTTTTGATGACATCATCAAATTGACATTTTTCACTGGATCTTTTTTTAGACACTGGTATGGTGCTGGAGATAATGAATATGAACTTGAAACGTGGTGGTATGCCCTTTAAACAATAGTGATCTTGGCACAAACTAAATTCCACCAGTGTGTTATAAATGCAGTACATTCTAATTCTGTCTCATGAACCATCTATTCTATGGTATTTCACTCATCAGTATCATTCTTGGTGCTGGATAGGAGAGTCGGGGCTCCGCTGGTGTAGCTCATCTTGCGACAGTGCTCTTGTCTTGTTGTCGACATAGCCTGAAACAAAAGGAATGGATTCATGCTGTGTCATCATTTCTAACACTTTTCATTTAAAAATAGATTTTTCACATTACGTGTCAAGTTTCAATAAATACCTTTGTTAGTTTTGGTTTGTGGAGACAGTGGACATACGGCTTGGGGTCTTTCTCAATCTCTCCGGCAAATGTTTTGTAACAAATTCCACAGTCCATCAGTGGCTGTTACAATACACACAAAATAAATATGGATTTATCATGGTGCTACATCTATAACCTGTAATGATATGCCAGCAGTCATAAACTTTATCTCCAGCAACTTAAAAATACATTTGTTGAATTAATTAAGAAGTGCCTCATGATTTAAATACTAATGTATGTTCTTCAAAAGCTTTGATAAAAAAACAATAGAACCTGTAGAAGCAAGTACAAGTATATTACTCACTCGGTCATTCCTGAATTGGCATCGCTGATGGCTTGGATTAACGGTTCCCCTGGCACAGGTGGTGGCTTTCAAGTAGAAATTGTGGTAGATGTATTGTACATTAAACCCAGACTGAAAGAAAAATGGTGTTGAAGTTGCATTATCCACTGTTAGTAACATGGTAACACTTTAGTATGGATCTGATCTCAACCTCTAAAGGTCCTCAGTTTTAGCCCTTCATGGTCAGTGCATATTTGTATCTAGCAATTTAGTGGTAACAACAACCAACATTGTTTTTTTTTTTACCTCTATGTCAGACTTCAGGAGACTCTTGAAGAAGAGAAAATGGTGCTGGACTCCAAAATGAGAGTTGAGTTGTTGCAGAGCCAGATCCACTCCTTTCCTGTACTTGTCAGGGAGTTTACTATAAGCCTCCTGAGCCTCAATAGAAGGCAGCAGGACTCCAGCACTTAACAACAACAGCAGCAGTAGAGCAGCCATCTTCCACCCAGTGTGTGTGGAGCAGCCTGACTAAGGCAACTCTGTGGACAGTGGACCCACCGGGGTAAACATTTACGAGAAACAAAACTATTACTCAGAAGCTGGGAATGACTAGAACAAGCCTAGGGCTCTATTCAATCTGTATCGCAAAAGTGGAAGTGCAACCTAGGAATGTAAAGGTAATTTCCAGTGGTGGAAAAAGTATCAAATAGTCATACTTGAGTAACAGTAAAGATACCTTAATGGAAAATGACTCAAGTAAAAGTCACCCAGTAAAATAATACTTGAGTAAAAGTCTAAAAGTATTTGGTTTTAAATATACGTAAGTATCAAAAGTAAATGTAATTGCTAAAATGTACACAAGTATCAAATTCCTTACATTAAGGAAGCCAGATGGCAACATCTTCTTGATTTTTTTTACTACTGATAGCTAGGGGCACGCTCCAACACGACATAATTTACAAACAAATCATTTGTGTTTAGTGAATCTGCCAGATAGTAGGGAAGACCAGGGATGTCATCTTGATAAGTGTGTGAATTGGACCATTTTCCTGTCCTGCTAAGCATTCAAAATGTAACGAGTACTTTTGGGTGTCAGGAAAACTGTACGGAGAAAAAAGTACATTATTTTCTTTAGGAATGTAGTGGGATTAATAGCAAAAGTTGTCAAAAGATACCAAAAAAACTACTTAGGTAAATCAAATCTATTTTTGTTGGTCACATACACATTGTTAGATGTTAATGCGAGTAATCTAACAATTCCACAACAACTACCTCATTCACACAACAACTACCTTATCCATGTAAAGGGATGTAATAAGAATATGTACATTTAAATATATGGTAGCACTTTAAAGTATTTTTTACTTAAGTACTTTACACTACTGGTCATTTCAGATAAAGCAGACATATGCAGCGTTTAGCTTGAACGCAGTCTCCGCTAATGCCGGAACATTGCCTTAAAATCACAACATGCTGTAACACGTAATTGGCATGATACGGACGAATAGAGCCCTATGCCTAGATCACACAGACAATGAAAATGTCAGTGCGTTTTGGTACACCAGAATTACATTCATTTCCATGGAACGCTGCGTTTGCCTTGCAGCATTGCGTTGCAGAAGTAGTTACAGTGTGTTCCATGTTCTGTGCGGTGCGTACCTTGGATCCAACATATGCATCAAATTATATGCATAGACTTGACAGAAATAGTAGCAAAAGGCGAATGTTGAACATTTGTGGCACACATATCCAATAAAAAAATTGGATTACAAAATTAGACTGCAGAATTTATTACATAGCATTTACACAATCGGTCCGATCGAAGCGTTAAACATTCTATCAGCCAACTGTGCTCTTTTTTTGTTGTTGCTCAATTGCTCTTTTCTCTTGACGTTCCTATCGAGGAATGGGAGGTGCTGCAACATCTACAGGAACGTCCCCTATCATGTCCACCACTGTGCTATTTGGAAGGGAGAAACACCACTGACTCGGATTAATCTTTTCTGAATAAAACTTGATTGAAATTAAGTGTACCACACTCAACTTTCAAAAATGTCACAGCGAATACACAGAAGGGATGCATCCAGCTCAACTCCTGGGATATTTAAGAGGATAGGTAGCATCCGTGAACATAGCCGCGGTAGGTAGGGGTGTTGAGGGTGCTACAGCATCCCCTGAAAAATCTGAATGTAAAAAATAGGAATAAAAAATATTTTCAACAAAAGTAGTGCACTGGGCCATTACTAGTATTAGCGGACCGGTATAGACGTCGGTAGAGCAGGCAATACTTTTCTTTTTTCCCCATCTCTGCTTTGGCAAAAAAAAAGGGTAGTTGTATATTTAAGAACAATATCTTGCAGGATTCAATAGTTGGATTTGTAAGAGTTGTTGTCCTGTCCCTTTCTCTGCGACTGTCATTCCAATGGAATCTAGAAATAACAAAGTTATGGGCACAGACAAAAAACATCCACATCAAATTAAATATTTTTCTTGATCAAATAACATGGAAAACAACCACTTATTGTGAAGTATTAATTTACCATCCTTACAAACCACAATGTAAATGTACATTACTGTATTATACTGTACATCTAAGTTTGGTACCTGAAGACTTTATCACCATGAAGAATAACAATGCACAATACATTAATTTAGTACATTGAGATGTTAAATGGTTTGTGATGTGGCTCAGTTGGTAGAGCATGGCACTTGCAACACTAGTAGTTGTGGGTTCGATTCCCACAGGGGACCAGTACAAAAATGTATGCACTCACTCAGTGGTGTAAAGTACTTAAGTACAAATACTTGAAAGTACTACTCAAGCAGTTGTTTTGAGTGTCTGTACTTCACTTTACTATTTATATTTTTGACAACTTTTACTTTAACTTCACTACATTCCTAAAGAAAATGATGTACCCCTGACACCCAAAAGTACTCGTTACATTTAGAACGCTTAGCTGGACAGGAAAATGATCTAATTCACACACTTATCAAGATAACATCCCTTGTCATCCCAACTGCCTCTGATCTGGCGGACTCACTAAACACATGCTTCATTTGTAAACTATGTCAGTGTTGGAGTGTGCCCCTGGCTATCCATACATTAAAAAACAAGAAAATGGTGCCGCCTGGCTTTCTTAATATAAGGAATTTAAAAATTCTTTAAACTTTTACTTCTACTTTTGACACATATTTTAGCGATTACATTTACTTTTTATACTTAAGTATATTTAAAACCAAATACTTTTAGATGTTTACTCAAGTAGAATTGTACTGGGCAACTTTCTATGAAGGTATCTTTACTTTTACTCAAGTATGACAATTGGGTATTTTTTCCACCACTGCACTCACTACTGTAAATTGCTCTGGAAAAGAGAATCTACTAAAATGTAAAAAGAATGAATCGATCATTTCAGTCCCCACAGAGAAATAAGTTGCATTTGCAAAGTAGTTCAAGAAACAGGAAAACAAATATCAAGCAATATTTGTATATTCCACAAGTATTATCAGATTAACTGTTTTGTACAGATTATTATCAGACTCAAGTTACAAATGCTGATAACTAAATGTATTTGAGAGTTTAACATTTTTTCACAAAAGTAGTGCACTAGTCCTGTATTAGCAGACCGATATAGGCATCTTTAAAAAACACAAGCCTTAGTGTGTTTAAAGTTGTTAAATACTGTACTTGAGGAAGTTGAACACAGAATAACGAATACAGATGAAATGAGGGTGCCTCTACAGACTACATTCAGATGTAAGCCTATCGTGCAATACAAACGTTTTATCATGGCCACAAAACGACATTACTCCCATTGCCAAGAATTTCACTTAGAACCCTTTGAGGCCAGGATAGTTGTGTCTCCACTTTGGTAACTCATAGTGTTACAGTGATCCACTCTTGCTGTCTTCATATCCTGAAATTCACAACATTAAAAGAGGGGAAATGAACATGTTTATATTCCTCTTCACAATATTAATGTCCTCAAAAAAATGTTTAGTCTATGATATGATGGAACAAATCACTGAAATTACTGTATGTTTTCTGAATTAGATTATATGAAAGAGTTAATCTCTCATGTGATAGTGTACATACAGGAACCAGTATATTGACAATTCTATCAGTTTTCCTCATGAAAATTCTAAAATGTTTCTCATTAACATACTTTGTTATAGAATTTGTGTGGTGAGGGATTGAAACTGTTTAATGGGAAGGGACAACTAGTGAGCCAACACACCTCTGTAAGAGCTGGTTTGTGGAGACAGTGGACATACGGCTTGGGCTCCTTCTCAATCTTTCCAGCAAAGGTTTTGTAGCAGATTGCACAGTCTATCAATGGCTGTAGAAATACACACGATATGAAAGTGTCGACAACAGCATCAAATATAAATTTTTATTCTATGCTGTAGACTTAGATCTGTCGACGATAACTCATGGAATTGTATGAAAGCCCTAAGGGAGTTGATGATTCAGAGCAACTGTTCTCAGACAGTTCCAGGTACTCACTCGGTCGTCCCTGAACTCGCATTGCGTGGCGTCAACTGTTCCCTTTCCACACTTGGTGGCTTTCAGGTAGAAATTGTGATAAATATAGCTCACATCAAATCCAGGCTAGAAGAAAAAAACGTATAAAAGCATAAACTAAACCATAAACATTTACCAGCGAGGTCTACACAAAATGGTTCTGCCACATTCCTCAGAAAAACAACCTCCCAGTAACGGAAATTTCCATGGGTCTTTGTCTTTACTTTCGTCATGCACCAAATAGAGCCTAATAAAGGCATGATTCATGGCACCGGATTTTTACCTCTATTTCGGACTTCAGGAGACTCTTGAAGAAGAGATAATGGCGCTGGACTCCAGAATGAGAGTTGAGCTGTTGTAGAGCCAGATCCACTCCTTTCCTGTACTTGTCAGGGAGTTTACTGTAAGCCTCCTGAGCTTCAATAGAAGACAGCAGGACTCCAGCACTTAACAACAACAGCAGCAGAGCAGACATCTTCCTACCAGTGTGTGTGGAGCAGCCTGACTGAGGTCATTGTTCTGTATTAGGACCACCCACTTGACTTCTGGGATGAACACTAAAGACAAACATTTTTTTCTGGGAGACATCTCTGATGTCTGTTTTTGGACGGGAGATGAGCAACAGAGGAAAATGTGTAGATATGGTCATGCTCCGTTTTTGACCTAGTTACATAACTGAGGTTAATTTCAACATGAAGAAAATCTATTTTAATTTCTATATTTCAACATTATAAAACATACTTTTGAATTAGTAATGTATAAGTTGATTGTAAAAAATATACAGTACATTCTGAAAGTATTCAGACTCCTTCCCCTTTTCCATATTTTGTTACATTACAGCCTTATTCTAAAATCGATTAAATAAAAAATGTTCCTCTTCAATCTACACACAATACCCCATAATATAAGTATAACATAAGTATTCAGAACCTTTGCTATGAGACTCGAAATTGAGTTCAAGTGCATCCTGTTTCAATTCATCATCCTTGAAGTGTTTCAACAACTTGATTGGAGTCCACCTGTGTTAGATTCAATTGATTGGACATGATTTGGAAAGGCAAACACCTGTCTATATAAGGTCCCACAGTTGACAGTGCGTGTCAGGGCAAAAACCAAGCAATGATGTCGAAGGAACTGTCCATAGAACTCTGAGACAGGATGTCAAGGCACAAATCTGGGGAAGGGTACCAAAAGATGTCTGCAGCATTGAAAGTCACCATGAACACAGTTGCCTTCATCAACCTTAAATTGATTAAGTTTGGTACCACCAAGACTCTTCCTAGAGCTGGCCGCCCGGCCAAACTGAGCAATTGGGGGAGAAGGGCCTTGGTCAGGGAGGTGACCAAGAAACCAATGGTCACAGAGCGCCAGAGTTCCTCTGTGGAGATGGGAGAACCTTCCAGAAGAACAACAATCTCTGCAGCACTCCACCAATCAGCCCTTTATGGTAGAGTGGCCAGACAGAAGCCACTCATCAGTAAAAGGGACTAATGCAGCCTGCTTGGAGTTTGCCAGAAGGCCCCTAAAGGACTCTCAGACCGTAAGAAACAAGATTCTCTGGTCTGATGAAACCAAGATTGAACTCTTTGGTCTGAATGCCAAGTGTCACATCTGGAGCAAACCTGGCACCATCCCTACGGTGAATCATGGTGGTAGCAGCATCATGCTGTGGGGATGTTTTTCAGAGGCAGGGACTGGGAGACTAGTCAGGATTGAGGCAAAGATGAACAGAGCAAAGTACAGAGAGATCCTTGATGAAAACCTGCTCCAGAGTGCTCAAGGCCTCAGACTGGGGCAAAGGTTCACCTTCCAACAGGACAACGACCCTAAGCACACAGCCAAGACAACACAGGAGTGGCTTCGGGACAAGTCTCTGAGTGGCCCAGCCACAGCCCAGACTTGAACCCGATCGAACATCTCTGGAGAGACCTGAAAATAGTTGTGCAGTGACGCTCCCCATCCAACCTGACAAAGCTTGAGAGGATCTACAGACAAGAATGAGAGAAACTCCCCAAATAGAGGTGTGCAAAGACTTGAGGCTGTAATCACAGCCTAAGATCCTTCCATAAAGTACTGAGTAAAGGGTCTGAAGTCAGTTTTTTTAGCAAAAATGTATGGGGTACTTTAAAAAAAAATATATATATTTTTGAATAAGGCTGTATGTAACAAAATGCGGAAAAAGTCAAGGGGTCCGAATACTTTCCGAATGCACTGTATGTTGGTGGAATTCTTCAATAAAAAGAACACTACAGCACAGGTCAAGTTAAATATAAAAGTTACTTTACTTATCAATATTTGAACTATTTATGTACACTGAACATAAGCAACGAACAGCCAGAATATTTTGTTTCCTTTGAAATTGAACAAATGTAAAAAAAAAAAAAACTGTTTATGGTGGGCTCTGCCAATCATGTACAGAATACCTTCCCTCCATCCATCCCCGTTTCCACAAAAAAACTAACACATTCTGCTTCGCACCACTTTGTCCATGGTCATGCATTATTGCAACAGCTTTTAAAACATTGGCACAACACCCTTTAAGACATCACATAATGCCACAACGCAATTCATGTGAGGGATCAGGACGTGTATTAATAGTCTCAGAGTAGGAGTGCTAGGATCAGGTCCCCTCTGTCCATATAATCCTATTCATTAGGATCTAAAAAGGAAATTTGAGCCTATATCATCATTGCCTGACAACTCAAACTGAAATATTCCACTGTTTCAGGTTCGCTACATACTTCAGTCTGAGACTGCCATCGTTGAAGTCGTTTGAGGTCAAAATGTGGTGAGGTCAAAATGAGGGGTGTTGTACAAAACCCCAAAAAAGTTGTCAGCAATTGGATAATCTCTAACAAATCAAAATATCAAAGCCAATGATGAATTTTCAAAACGCCGCTTTACCCAAAGTATGTTTCGGCTCTGGCCCAACCCATCGGTTTCTGGGACCAAGCCGAACAGTTAGAATGTGTTTGCGTTCCAGAAATCGCCAGGGTGGTACACAGATCCAGACTCATTGCAGAGAACAAACTATAGTCTGTGGGCTTGGCGTAGCGTTTGGCTGGAGCAAGGAGTTTTAGTAGCTACGCAGATACCTGCACTTTCTGAAACTCTTTATGAATACGGGCCCTGATTCATGGGCATTCTAAAAGTGGAAACTAATGAACTTCATTGACAAACTGAAACAGATAGGACGCTGGTGACATATTCAGGTGACACATGTAAAATGTCACACAATCACATGCAGTATACAACCATGTGCAGCTGTAGATCTATTCAGGCACAAATACATGACATAGACCATGGGAAGAAGTGCTTAACATTGAGAAGGAAAAGACAGACATGGGGTACAGTCTTAAAAATCAAATGAGTGCATTTCAGGTTAAAAAATTATATTCATAGGTCTAACTCCAGACACACACACACACACATTAGTACCAGTCAAAAGTTTGGACACACCTACTCATTAAAGGGTTTTCCTTTATTTTTTATTGTAGAATAATAGTGAAGACATGTGTGAAATAACACATATAGAATCATGTAATTACCCAAAAAAAGTGTTAATCAAATCAAAATGTATTTCATATTTGAGATTCTTCAAAGGAGCCACACTTTGCCTTGATGACAGCTTTGCACACTCTTGGCAGTCTCTCAACTAGCTTCATGAGGTAGTCACCTGGAATGTATTTAAATTAACAGGTGTGCCTTGTTAAAAGTTAATTTGTGGAATTTCTTTCCTTAATGCGTTTGTCACAACACAACTGATTGTCTCAAGGTAGGGGTGGTATACAGAAGATCGCCCTATTTAGTAAAAGACCAAGTTCATGTTATGGCAAGAACAGCTCAAATAAACTAAGAGAAATGACAGTCAATCATACTTTAAGACATGAAGGTCAATGCACATTTCAAGTACTTTGAAAGTTTCAAGCGCAGTCGCAAAAACCATCAAGCACTATGATGAAACTGGCTCTTATGAGGACCGCCACAGGAATGGAAGACCCGGAGTTACCTCTGCTGCAGAGGATATGTTCATTAGCGTTACCAGCCTCAGAAATTGAATCCCAAATAAATGCTTCACAGAGTTCAAGTAACAGACACATCTCAACATCAACTGTTCAGAGGAGACTACGTGAATCAGGCCTTCGTGGTCAAATTGCTGCAAAGAAACCACTACTAAAGGACACCAATAAAAATAAGACACTTGCTTGGGCCAAGAAAAACGAGCAATGGACATTAGACCGGTGGAAATCTGTCCTTTAGTCTGATGAGTCCAAATGTGACATTTTTGGTTCCAACTGCTGCGTCTTTATGAGACGCAGAGTAGGTGAATGGATGATGATCTCCGCATGTGTGGTTCGCACCGTGAAGCATGGAGGAGGTGTGATGGTGCTTTGCTGGTGACACTGTCTGTGATTTAGAATTCAAGGCAGTTAACCAGCATGGCTGCAGCGATAAGCCATCCCATCTGGTTTGCGCTTGTTGTTCAACAGGACAAAGATCCAATCCACCTTCAGGCTGTGTAAGGGCTATTTGACCAAGGAGAGTGACGGAGTGTTGCATCAGATGGTTTGGGATGAGTTGGAGCACAGAAGGAAGGAAAAGCAGCCAACAACTGATCAGCAACTCCTTCAAGACTGTTGGAAAATAATTCCAGGTGAATCCTAAGAGCGCACAAAGGGTGGCTACATTGAAGAATTTAAAATCTAAAATATATTTTGATTTGTTTAAGTCTTTTTTGGTTACTACATGATTCCATGTGTGTTATTTCATAGTTTTGATGTCGTCACGATTATTCTACAATGTAGAAAATAGTAAAAATAAAGAAAAACCCTTGAATGAGTGGATGTGTCCAAACTTTTGACTGGTAGTGTGCGTGTACATACATACATAAAAAAATATATGTAATAAAGGCTTCAAGCCATTCTTGTGGCATGGGAAATACTAAAGGTGACTGTCAACTCTACACAGACTGAACAGAAATTTGGTCAACAGTATCATTTATGCATTTTAGACAATGCATTTGCTTCTAGCCGACACTTGATAATATAATTACTCAAATTACCTTAGATGTATGATAAAACGGAATGTTGCAAGAGAATGGTCTTGACCTGCTGAACCCCTTTGCCCACTTCGGAAACGTCAAGAAACAGAGATGACTGAACCACATTAGATTGTTCTGACCACAATAAAAACTATTTACATGGCCGAGGTCTGGCAAGAAATAAAACCACTCACACAGAAAAGAAACAAATAAGTCCTTTCCTCAAAAATAGACAAGCTTTATGCCGACAGGTTGACAGTGAGAACTCAAAGATGTCCCCCCCCAGGACATATACTGCATCTGCATTATCACCCTCATTGTGAACACAAAGGAAACACCAACATAAAGTGTCTTAATAGGGCGTTGGGTCACCACGAGCCAGAACAGCGTCAATGCACCGTGACATAGATTCTGTCTGGAACTCTTTGAGGGATGTGACACCATTCTTCCATGAGAAATTCCATTATTTTGTGTTTTGTTGATGGTGGTGGAAAACAATGTCTCAGGAGCTGCTCCAGAATCTCCCATAAACGTGACTGAGATGGCCATGGCTTAAGGTTTACATCGTTTTCATGCTCCTCATCAAACAATTTAGTGACCACTTGTGCACTGTGGATGGGGCATTGTAATCTTATGCGGGCAAAGCCATGGTGGCCAAAATAATAGCTCACCCAGGATTTTTTATTCATGACGCTAAGCATGATAGTTTGTTAACGGCTTAATTAACTCTGGAACCACCTGCTTTCAATATAATTTGTATTCCTCATTTACTCAGGTGCTTCCATTATTTTGGCATTTACCTGTATAACTATTTCGTGTAGACAGTACTTCAGAAATGTGTAAGAATGTGTAGCACTTGAGAGATGGGATCCCACTTCAGTACCTCAAATACATGTGAAAGTACTACATATACAGACAAATAGTTCCAGTCAATTTACATAGAAAATGTTTGGGGAGAGTTACATTTACGTTCAGTACAGTACTTTAAAAGCATTTGGTACTACCATGTGTACTTTGGTGACATTTGGTTCCTCTCTGCCGCTAAGCTTGAGCCACCACAGCGGCCAAATAAGCACAGATGACTGGATGAAAACAAATGATAAGAACTTTAAAAAAAAATGCATTTTGCATAGCGTTTCTCTGTCAGAACAAACCACACAATCACAGACAGATTCCCACATCTCATCACACCTCCACAAGACCGCTGTGACTGCTGACCTGTTAAGTACTGTGTTGTAATGACTACTGGTAAAAATCACTCGACTCCACTACCTTATTAGCTTGATATCAGTCGGACATTGGAGCAGGTTGTGTCCTGTTTGCAATTGTTTGGAAACATAAAAATCAGACTCCTTCCGTACTAGCTAATGGAATGGTATGGAGATAAACATGTAAGGCATCTCTGTATTTATTTTACACAGCTTACTATTTGATAGACTAAGAAGACACCTAAAGTAAAATATAAAACACTAATTTAATATTACACAAAAACAAATTTCCAAATTTGGTATCTTAAAAAGTGCTGAGCTTAAAAGTGACTGTTGAAATTACAGCCGTTTAAAACAAATAAGGCAACATCTAAAACGTTCCTCAGTACAGTTATCGTCATCTTCATAAGGCGCTTAGTGAGCTAAAAGAGCTAAACATAAAAAGAGAACAAAATCAAATAAAATAGCAATATTTTAAAATATATTGACTCAAGGAATGTATCCCATATGCAATCATCCACACATTCAATGTGAATCAGCGCACCCTTTCAGGGTTGAAAAATGTATCATTGTGTATTAAACAACTTACTTACTTATATATATATATTGAAAATTAGAAATCATTATAACACAATTGAATTTGAACCTATTCTCCACTGATATTTAAAAAAATATGTAGCAATATATAAAAACATGGATGATGAATAAAATAAATATGCTGAACTGGTTGGACCTTTCAGTCGGTATTCATCCCTAACGCCACAAAGTGCTCCGACCCCTAACCCCTTCCGATAACATGATGTGCCCCCTATAATGGGTCTCCATTTGCTGCTGTGTGTCATCATGAGACCGCTTGTATGTTGTCATGAAAACGTTGAATCATTCATGGCATCCAATTGAACTTGGTCCAAGTGAATGAGATTGAAAGGGAACCAAGCCTGCAAACGACATCTTTGCCCTTCGGTCAGGTGTGGTTAAACCAATGGAAGCCAGGACTGACAGAGCTCAATGATGGTCTGTCAATTGGGTATATAGGGTTTTCCCTTGGACAGGCTTCTCATTGGCTGGTAGAGTGATTGGCAGGTTGGTTTGGCCACTGAGGGATGAATCTAGCGATAGGTAGGCATATGATGGTGTGGGTCACACAGGCATGTGCATCTCTGAGTACTCGTCATGGACCTCTCTCTCATCAAAGATGGGCTCTGCGTCATCAGAATCCAGCTGGGAGAGAAGAGAACAGAATGTTAGAGCAAGGAACTAGCTATACTATTGATTAAGATTGATTGATTTGAATTAGGTAGATGAATTGTAAATCCTTCTTCAATCAATCAAATGTACAGCGTTTTATACAGGGTAAAAAGTCCATTACGCCAAGCCAGGCCTAAAACCCCCTTGAAGAACAAGCAGATCAGACAGCCTCAAGTAGAAACTCCCTACGCTTTTCATATAATGTGCCATAAGGTCCTTTCCTCAAATGTCCTCAGAGTTTAGACAGTAGATGTGTCTCAATTGGCAGCCTATTCCCTATATAGTGCATTACTTTTGACCAGGGCCCATAGGTTGAATGCTAGTGAATTGGCCTAAAGCTAGTGAATGGGCCTAGTGTGCCGCCGTGTGGGCTAACTTACACACTGCATCTCTCGGGTGGTGAAGATACGTGACAGCAGAAACATCTTAACGGGCACGGTGAGGATGAGGACGAAGGGGAAGGCCAGCGAAGCCACGGTGGACATGACGGCCCACAGCGACGCCAGACACACCAGCTGGATCAGCGTGTACAGGTGCATCCGCAGCGTTTTCACCTGGGGGACACACAGTGACTATGGGTTAATGTGGTGGATTACCGTAATACACATGTAATACACATGTAATGGGACAATGAAAATCATGCATATGATACAGTATAACACACAGTATGTATACACAGTCTGGTATCCCATTGGGGTAAATAGCTTCTACGGGTTTATATAGTGGATTATACAGGAAAGGCTCACTTCGGTAGCATGGCTGATGTGACCCACGTGGTACACAGCAAAGGACAGCTTTGACCCACTGAGCTGAAATGGAAGGGGGCGGTGCTTGGGGGCTGTGTGTGGCTGTATGCATTGTGTGTTTGAATGAGAAAAACATACAGAAGAAAATGCACCCCTTCCCCCCCTTCATTATCAATGCATCATGCCTACAACATCATATCAGCCTCCCCAGATTCTGTAGTCAGGAAGACCGAGTTTGGCATCAGGCAGACTAGCTATTCGGTGAATCAGGGCCAAAAAGGTTTTGGGAACCAACAAGTGTCTCAGAGTAGGGGTTGCTGAACTAGAATCAGTTTTGCCTTTCAGATCATAATGCATACGGACCAAGTGCCACTGCTCTAAGTTTCTCTCTGTGACTGTGTGCCGTGGTCACCTTGCGGACGTATGTGTGGTCTGGGTGGTACTTGGGGGGCATCAGCAGTAGCATCAGGCGCTCGGTGAACTGGATGCCGTTGAGTGACATCACGCCCATGTAGAGGAATATGCCAAACAGCACAGCGATGGGGATCTGACGCAAGAGGTCTCCAATCACGATGGAAAGGCCTGGAGGAAAAGGGAGGAAGAGTTTAGAGAAATGACTGAAAACCTGAGTGCATCTTAATACTATTACAGTTGCCTCTTCTTTCAGTCTGATGTAAAATAATAAGAATGGGAAAAGCCAAGTGAACAGAAGCAAAGTCACAGATATTTCACTTGTATATTTTGTTTTTATCCTATGTTTTCAAATCACTAGAGAAGGGAGGAGTCAATGGGAGGAAGCTACGTTAAACTTTTTAGAAGCGCCAAACATCCTCCATTCTAGTCTATTCTACATCTAGCCGATAAGACACTCACCTACTAAGATGGCCACCAGCAACCCTGTGACCCGCTGCTCCTTGACCTCCTGGATGCGGGGCTTGTCACCTGGGGCGACCGCCTTGCTCATGACGGTGAGGGCGTTGGCGTGCGTGACGGAGCGCACGGTGGCGGCTGCCATCCAGGGCAGGCCGAACAGGGCCGAGGTGCCCCCTAACACCACAATCACCAGCAGGTCCAGGTGGAAGCCAGAACCCTTCACCAGCATCCGCTCCTTCTTACTCACTATCAGCCTAGGGAGGGAGGGAGAGGCGCAGATGGTTGAGAAGGACTAAATCTGATAAATATATAATACATCAAATGTAATGTCTTCCATGCGTGTCCTCACCACACTGTATATACCGTCTATTCACACCATGTATTTTAATTATGTTATTGTGTTACTTTTTATAATTTTTTTACTTTAGTTTATTTGGTAAATATTTTCTTAACCCTTCTTGGTTAAAGGGCTTGTAAGTAAGGATTTCATGGTAAGGTCTACACTTGTTGTGTTCAGTGCATGTGACAAATAAAGTTAGATTTGTTTTGATTTTGATTTGAATATCTGGGGAAAGAAGACCCTGGGGGATGGGAGGGAGTTGTGTGTGATCCTGACTCACGTGGTGATCTGTGTCTCCATGAAGATGAGGATGAAGACCAGCAGGGCGGGCAGCATGCTGCCGAACATCATCCAGATGGGGAACGGGGTGTCCATGCCCAGGGGGTTGATCACCCAGCCACGCTTCTCAGGACTGGTCACAGAGAAGCCACTGGGCACGCTCAGTTTCTACACAAGGTCAGGGAGAAAGTGACGTGTGTTATAGAGGGTAATGACATGACGTAATATGTCTTCAAAGAAACGGGTTCTATAGAATTTATCAGTAAAACAGAAGTTAAGCTTAATCGAAACAATTCAATTAACAAACTAATGAAGGTCTTTGGAGTTCTTGTCATTGCAGTACTGCTCACCTGTGTGTAAGTGTCACGTATACTGTAGTCCACTAGGACCATGATGAGGATGGCTATGGGGACCCCGAAATCGCCAATGATCCTACGTAGCTGAACAACACAAAAACAGCATGAAGGGACACTAGGGAGGAACGTTCTGTGATTCGACAATAAACTCCAAAATAATTATGTTTAGTTTTATTAAGTTTGTATTAAATTGACATACATCCTGATAATGGTTCTGTATCTTACCTTGCCGGGGAAGAAGGCACTGTTTTTGAACTTGCGCAGGTAGAATGCAATGAAGAAGGTTCCAGACATGAGCACCAGGGAGAGCAGTGCTGTGTTGGGTTCCCTCCAGACCTTCACCGGCACCACCGAAATGGTGCCATTGCCAAGCAACAGCTCCAGGGGGCTATTCTCCATTGTGGAGTTCTCCGCCGTGCTGTTGCCAGAGGAACAGCGCTGCAGCGGGTGCTCCACGAAAATCTGCCCGGCGACACAGAAAAATGGTTCGCATTAAAGCACCTCCTTCAGACCGAGATCACTTCAACACGACTTCAGAGAGATTAAAACTGACATTATACCTTTAAGGTCCCCGCACAAACACGTTCTGAGAATGGAGATGAATTCATAGACAAATAATCCCTTCAAAGTCTTGTGTTGGCAAAGGTCTGAAAATAGTAACATTCCTGAACTCATGAAGCCGGATTATAGTCGGGCTTTCTGTCCCATTCACTTTATTCTCGGATCAGGGCCACTCAATCACAAAATACTTACCTGTTAAAAGGAAAATACCACTCAAAAACTATCTTTTGGTATTTTGTTTTATTAGTCCAGTCGATACGGCCCCAAAATGTTTTGTATGTCAACAATCAAGTGTAAGATACATTTAGTATTTTTTAAGTTCTGTGTCACAGTAAGATGCATTTTGCATCATATTATGCAATGTATTATTTCGACCCCATGTTGTGAGCATAGTCCAATCTAGAGACAGATTTGATCCCCCTCTACAAATCCAATGCTTTTAGCATTAATAAGGGCACTAAATAGTTTATCAGTTTCAATACTGTAGTCAACTGAGCTCCAGGTTTACAATACCTTGCCTATCTTGGAGAAGGTCTCGAAGATGAAGATGAGTGAGATGAGGCAGGAGAATATCTCCTGGGTGAAGCGCGAGACAAAGCGAACCAGGAAACTGCCCTCCAAGGCCACCATCATCACCACGATGATGATAAGCCAGAAGCCGATCCACACCCGGCCCGTCAGGTATTCCACCCCGTTCCCCTTACAGAACTATATATATATATATATGAGCGAGAGAGGTTAGGACACAAGCAACTAGAGTGGTAGAGGATGTGACAAGTTATGACACTGACGGAAGATTTGTTACATACACCATCAACGGCAGGGAAATACAAAAGGGATTCTTAAGCAGTAGTTAAGAATGTTATCTCCGAATCCAGTTTAAGGTAACTCACAGAGTAGAAGGCCTCTTCAAAGACGAGTAGGGGTCCAGAGAAGCCCACCACCAGGAGCGGCTGGGCCCCCAGGAGGCAGAAGAGAATGCCCTGCAGCGCCGTGGCCACGATCAGCTCAGACACACCGATCAGACCCTCAGTCTTCTCACCTACCACAAGGCACACAGTCAAGAAACCGCACAGGCAACGTTCAGGAAACGACCTAAGAACATTATTTGAAAACATTAGTAAATAACATTAAATACAGCTCCAATGCCTGACTTAAACACATGCTAAGTGTCTGGTTGTGTGTTGGTTGGGGTAGATTGGTATCGGATGGATTTGTGGAGTGGTTAGTTTTTTCATCCTGTTCATTGTTCCCCTTACTTAATGAACTTACAGGGAAAATGTACGTTCATCAACATTTCTGTTAATGTGCCAGAATTTGCTAGCCATCTTTAACCCCTGGGGGACTCACCCAGGAGGCCTCCGAAGGTGATAGCTGGGGAGAGGGCGGCGAAGTAAATGAAGATGACGGCCGCCGCGCACTGGGCGTTCAGCGCGTCCTTGAAGTCGCTTGCATACTTTGGGTAGCGGCGCTTCACGTCCCGGATCAGGCCGCCGAAGGGGCGTCCCGTACGCTGCAGGGGGTCGTCTCCCGGCTTCCCGGGCGATAGAAGGGACTCTGGAAGACATGAACACAGGCCGTGTTAACATGGACTTCAATTTCAAAATCTGCACTACAAAAATGAAGTTGGTTTGGAAAAAAAAAGGGGAAACTCTTAAAACATTATCATCCAGATAACGGTCTGAGACACTGGGAAAGTTGCTAGGACATCATTTGACCAAAATGTCAGAATTCCCCCCACCTTTCTCCTCCTGGCTTTTGGGCTCCTTGGCCAGTAGGGCTCCTTGCTCCTCCCTCTTGCGGAGCATCTCCTTCTGGAAGCGAGAGACTGAGTGGAGCAGCTCCTCGCCACCCATCTCCGAGGGGGGCAGCACGATGCTGCAGTCCAGGAAGCCGTTGATGGCGTTGAGCAGGTCCTGACGGTCGTCGGCCAGGTAGGCCGACTCATGGAAGTGCTGCAGGGAAGGGGAGGCAAACACACAACATATAAGGATTTATACTCATCATCCTGTGTGAGGTTTCAGAGGTAACAACAGTTAAACCAAATGAAAACATGAATGGAAACTGAAACCAGTGAAATTACAACACGGAAGGTTTACTATTGCACTCGGTCTGCTCTAAATTGGTCCCACGCTGACCTTGTCAGACATGAGTGTGGAGATGGAGCGTCCGATCTGGTGGTAGTCCATGTTGGTGCTGGAGGGTCCCAGCAGGACGAAGATGAACCTGACGGGCACGGGGACCTCCAGTACAGAGTCCAGCTCCTGCGCCTCCTGCAGCCGGACAAACGCCATGGTGGGCTGCTCCAGGAAGTCCACACTGCCTGGAAAGAGGAACAGAGTATCTGGGAAACTGCAATATTTTACACTCCGGTTTCAGCCAGTATTTACTGGTTCATTTTCAGTTAACAAATGGGTACCTTACGGTACCTTCTTGAAAGAAAACACAATTCAACTCACCCACAAGGACAACAGTGGCCTCAGCATTCTCTGGAATCTTCTCCAGCAGCTTGAGCTCATGCTTGGACTTGGACCTGTGCATGCCAATATTTGGAGTCGACTCCTTCTGTTGCAGAACACCAAATCATAACGTAGTTAACGCAGGTCTCTGTCTAGCTGACCAACGGGAGACCGTAATCATTAAAAAGGGACTCAACCATGAACTGCTAGAAGATACATATCTATCCAAATAAACATGTCTCCACCACAAAGTTATTGCCTGCTCTCTCCGTCAGTCAAATAAGTTATCTAACCTACATTCGCAACAGTAAACCACATAGTATCAATCAACCCGGAGCTGTAGGTACCTGCACGTCGTTCTTCTCCACATCGACGCGCGTCTCCTGCTCCGCCAAGCTGGCCGAGCCCATGAGGGGCTCTGTGACGGAGGGCTCTGGCTGGTGGATGTGGTTGGAGCTGTGGTGGTGAGGCAGCATGCTGCCCAGGCTGGCCGCAGAGATGTTCCTGGGGAAGGGGTTGTGGCTGTGCTCCTTCTCGTCACTCGGGTGACTGCGGGGAGAGGGAAGGAAAGGCACACAGAGGTTGAGCAGGAGATACATCGCGTGAGAGGGCGAGGTGGGACCTACCAAGCAAGCAGGCAGCGTGGGGGACAGGCATGGAAAGTTCATCCGTGTGAATTGACATGCTGAACTAATAATGCCATTTCATCTATGAGATCAGAATGTTAGACGAACTCCAGCGATTTTGTCTTATGTATCCTGTTGAAAAACAACAGCCAGAGTATAAATACAGTAATGCCCAAACACTTAATTTGCTAAAACTACGGCAGTATTCCGTACTTCCATACTAAGAGTTGAGATCGTCTTAAGAGTGTTTTTTTCACTAAGCGGTCCTAGATGATTTGTAGGTGTAGTGGTAGTGCTGTACCTGTGTTTGAGAAGCAGGGCTCGGAGCACGTTGGCGCGGTCCTCAGCCTTGATCTGGTCTGAGATGATCATCTGCTCCACCACCTGGTGGGCGATGCCAGGCAGAGTCTTCTGGTCCAGGTCCAACAACACCGCCCCTGGGTGGCAGAGGAGACACGGCACACTGCAGTGAGGGCACACACAGATGTACACAAACACACTCTTTCTCTCCTCCTCTCCTACCGTGGGAGATGGTCTTGCGGAGCTCCAGCAGGCTGCGGAAGGAGAGCGAGGCCACGTGGGGTTTGCCCCAGCGATCCGTCTCCTCCTCCACGTCCTCCTCAAACTTGATCCAACGCGCTGTCTCCCGCCACTGCATTTCCTGGTTCTTATCCATGATCAGCTCGTTCAGCTCCACAAACACCTGAGAGGGAGAGATGGATATTAAAGTGATAGTTCACCCAAATTACATATTAGTTTCCTTACCCTGTAAGAAGTCTATGTACAAGGTAAGACAGTAATCATTTATTTTGTTTACCTGGCCAGTGACCGTCTCCAATTGCTAACTTTGTAGCATTAGTTTTTGGACAAACATGCAAGTCAATATCCATGATATTAGCATGTTCTGTGTAGATGCCCATGCACATCCAGGAGTCTGAAATGTTGAAACCAGCATCTCCTTCAAACACTTCAAACCAAGTTATTATTGAGGAAACTTGATTAGATTCAGTGAGGATTGGAATAACTGAACTATCAGGGGAAATTGTTTTCGATTAGCTTAAATGTGTCTAGATCTGCTTCGGTCCTTGCTATCCGGGATCCTTGGGATGGCCCTACCCAGTTGAAGTTGAAATGTAAAATGGTTAAGGTAAGGGTTAAAGTTAGGCAAGGGTTCTATTTAAGGTTAGGCAAGGGGTTAGGGACGTCCCAAGGATCCCAGATAGCATTTTTTTGGCCATATTCAAGTGTGAAAGCCAAGTGTGAAAGTAGTTGGCACCAGGCCTTGAACCTGCTGACTCCTGAAAACCATGCAAAATGTATCAGACCTGGGTTCAATTACTATTTTAAATACTTTATTTGTGGTTGATTGAGCTTGCCTGGCTTAATGGACCAATAAAATAGTCCCCAAACTGCAAACACAGTCCATCTGGCATTCTAGGCAGGCTGGAGCAAAATGTTCAAAATATTTTAAAATGGTAGTTGAACCCAGGTATACGGTGCATGTTGACGTCAAACACTAACACACTCAGTGTTACTCTGCTATATTAGCACCCAACAAACATGCATTGAAATTATCCCCAAAGTCAATACACTTCGCAAATATAGGCCACGGACAGAAAATAGCCGAAGCAACTAGTAAACGCAACATTATTTCAGTCAAAACCATTTGAGTGAGCACCACAGACGCTCCGTTGAGATTAAGTTCTTCCCGAACATCCACAAACTGTAATGAGTAGAAATATAGTACAAATTTTAGAGACTGATGAGTAGAAATACTGAAGACTCGGATGGGTATAAATACAGTAGAATAGCAGAGACTCTGATGAGTAGAAACACAGTATTGCACCATTACAGCCTTATCACGTCACAACAGGCTGGTTAAAGAGAAACTATGCTGGTGAGTTAGTGCGACCCAACCCACTACTACCTGTTTTAGTACCAAGCCAACAACATAACTGATGATTAGCGAGTGATCATACTGTAACTACCCTCACGTGCAGACACACGGCGCCACATGCAAACCCACACTTCTGGAACCTGTGTCTGGCCGGCTAAGCCGCCTCACCTTCTGGGGCCGGGACATATGGCCGGAGTAGTCCAATAGGACCATTCCGTCTGGCCGGGAGGCAGAACGGTACAGAACCACTGCCGGTAACGACTGGAAGGAGCGAGAGGGTGAGCTCATCACACTGACCCGTGCACAGAGCAGGCGACCCTTACATCTCCCCACACACACACTGTAGCTCGTACACACTCTTTACCATGAGAGGAACCTGTTGTTGGGGGCCTCTGTGTGTGTGTTATTAAAACATGGCTCCCTCTCTCAGGGAGCACCGGGTGTATTGTTACCTGAACTCTTCGCTGCCTCTTTCTTTTTGATGTGCGAAAGAAAATAACTCATTCATTTTTAATTGTGTTCTGCCCCCTCTCCTATCCACATAAGATACTGTAGGGGGGCTGCGCCCAAACAGAACGAGGGGATTTTTTTGTTGCTGTATTTTCCAGTTGAGGAGGGGGGGTCAAGAAAACAATGAACCCCATTTACCTTTGTCTAAACTGAGCAAAACATAGAAACTGGTCTCCAAAGACAAACATCACCTACACGTGTCCTACATGGAATGTCTTAAAACAAGCAGCAACAATACCTTCAAACCTTCCTCCTTGCCAAAAACGTCAGGAAATCCATGAAAAACATCTAAATGAATAAAACCCAATCATACTATCTGAAACAAGGGACTGTGTGACACTGTTTCCCAACACAAGCAAAGGAGTGGGTACTAATGCTTGTTTTTTCAGACACTCACCTCATGTGGGGTCCGGTCCTTTTTTTGGCTGCGTATGCTGGTCTCCTGGTGGTCCTTGCCGACATGCACCACTTGGCCCTTGGTGCTCTTTCTGACCAGGTGTCTCCGTACCCCAGGGACATCCTCAAAACGATGACCTGAGGAGTAAAAAGTGAGAGATGAGTGCAAAATCATCACCATATATGGACAGGCATCGCAATAGAGGTTCATGATTGTCTGTATATAGTGATCTATCATGTATTGACATCCCCTTATTCTTTGTTTTGAATATGACTGTGGTGGCGATTGTGATCCCAAACATTGACTAACAGTGGTCAACAATCCATTGTAGTGTTGTAGCTTTTTCCCCAAACATTGATCTTCCTAACGGTGAGCTCTTGGCTCTGGGATGACATTCCCACCATCAGGTCAAATCTCAGAGTCCCACACTCAGAGGCCAGGCTGCTGCTTTTTTTCCCACCTGACCTTGCTGTGGCCTCAAACGAAGGACAACCTGGACAAGGAGGCTGGATGGCAGAGTCTCTCAGATATATCTGAGAGGGTAGGTGCAACAGGTTTGATGATCCGTGTTGCTGTAACTTGTCCGACTTCCACGCAATGTCCACTGGAACCGTTAGTCCGCCCTAGAGGCTCCACGATGTGTCTGACTCCTGACTCATGAGTGTCTGGGCAGACCCAGAGTGGGACGGGCCTAACTGGATGACACTCTTGAAGGAGATGAGCTTGGAGGTGGGCGCAGTGCTGGCATAAAGCTGGCATGGGTATGAGGAACAGTCACCTCTACCGTCTCAAGATCCAGTCCTTGCGTGTCCAGGACTGGAGCTCAAAGAAAAGCGGCAAAAAAAGTTGCCATTCCTTGACCACCACCTGACCTGGTTGAGGTAGAAACCGTCCGAGCGCATTAGCTAGCGGAGGTGCTAACAACCGGAGGGTTGAACAAGAAGGGGAAGGAGAGAGTGATCTAATCATTCCAATCATTGAGCTGCAGCCAGCCACAAAGGCACTTTCCCAGGCTGCTTTGCAGAAAATAAAAGATCATAGAATGAGGAATTAAAATTCCCGAATAAAATGCGTAACCTATGTCATTTTCAAACCATTCTGAAACTTGAAGGGTTTATGACTAGTAATGTAATATGATCTCTATGCTGAGAGGAGAAAGAGGACAAATTAGAGGACAAAGGCCATACCATTTATGTCAAGTAGCCCCATGATGGCACTGGACCTACATCAGATCATCACCATGCATCTCATCAGCTTCCCTCTCATGTTGTTCTTTCAGATGACTTAGCTCTTCCCCATTGTTTTATTGTCACTAATGACTCAGGACTTGTGAACCAGAAGGGCAGCTTTCTCAATTAGCCACTAGGTTGGCTTGGGCCTGGTTCCAAGGGCCTCAGCTGACAGCGGGAACAGGCAAATTTAACAAGAGGACTTCGCTCCTGTTCTCTTCCTGTCCGCCACACTCTGATAAGCTGCCGCTGTCCACTGAGGGGTCGACCCCCATTGATGTAAATCACCTCTGGTGCCCCTGGAGCTGGGGACGTCACAGGGCAACGGGGGGGCCACACTGACTCATAGTGCCCCTCATTAATGTACCCCTGTGTGCCCCCCTCTCTTTCATTCTCTGTTCTGAGCATTCCGACCTTCAGTGGAGCCAAAGACTGTTCTTCCACTCTAATCACAGTGCTCAGCTGGAAGGGTAATAATGTGGGCTATCAAACAGGCCGAATTGCACGCACAAACACACACACTCACAGCAGTCTTTAAAAGTTAATCTGGCAGAGCAGATGACTGCAGCACTCCAAGGTCTGGGAGAGTTTAGAGTACTGGGCTTCTGAACAAATCTCCCAATGGACAAAACAGTCTGGAAATGTACAAGAAGTTTGAACATAACAAAGAGCGAACCAACATGTCTTCTGAATTTAATAATACATACAATAAAGTAAGCATTTAATAATACATACAATAAAGTAAGCACTAAAACATTGCTTCAGTTCAGTCGACAACAAATGAATGACTGAACCAGTAGGGGCTGTTTCGCGGATACAGACTAAGCCTAAACCTGGACTAAGAAGCATTTTCAATAGAGATTATTTTTTGTCTATGATTAGGCTTAATCTGTAAACCGGAACGAAATGTCTAAAGTGATGTTTCTCCATTTCCCCAGACTCACTCTTAATGCCATCCAAGTCGGCCGAGGCCAGGGTCTGCGCCTCACTCTCATCCGTGGGGATGCGATGGTACTTGGCCTGCTCGGCGCCAGTCATGTTGCCCGTACGTCGGCGCTCCTGCAGGTCGTAGCTGCGGCTGGCTATGCGGGTCAGAGAGGCGGGGTCGGATGGGTCACTGCTGGACAAGGTCGGACAGGGCTTTCTGGGAGAGGAGAGAAAGAACAGGGTTAATAACTTTAAAGTCAATAAAAGTTAAGACGTGACCCTGAGTGGTGTACTAAGAAAGCAAGCTAGCTACTCAGGCTTTTATAAAGCTAGCCAACTTTAGTTAGCTTCACATTCCAGGTCAGGCTTCATCCGTACTACGATGGTAGATATTGATCGTCCGCCTCCCTCCAACTCTAGCAGGCTTGTAACACCGAACTCTTCATTGAGACAATGCTGAAACATCAATCCATGGGTGAGTCAGTGCCACATTTTTATTTGTGCCAAAATCTAAATGAAAGAAAAAGTTCTGGCAAATTTAGCAGACTATTCCCCACTCATAGCGCTCCTTCGATCTGTGGAATAGCTTATTGCATTGTGATCATAGACATAATCCACTAGGGTTTTGGAACCTCGAACCATGGCAATTTGACTGTTAAAACTTACGGGTACACTAGCAATGGCTTCCAAAATTGTGTAGCTCAACTCAAAAAGGAGATCAGGTTTCTTTTTAGTATTTATTTCATTCATGGTAGGTATATAGACAAACGTTTAGGCCTAAGCCTTCGACAGTGTCATTGACTTGAATGGGAACTGCCATCTATGGATTATACTGTATGTCTATGGTTGGATGCGGCTGTCAGTTAGCCCGCTAACAAATTTCAAAACACAATTGCGCGAAATGTACAATTCAGAAAGCAAACGCTGTCATTACTAATACGATAGGAATTTAACGCACAAAAGTACATTTGATTAATAAAATATTTAAATCAGTAGTCTTCCTCAAATGAAGGGTACGGTGACACACTCTTTGCGAGAGGGAGAGAATCGGTTTTCATTGGTTCTCAACTCGTGGCTCAGACACTTCAGGATAAAATGGAGTTAACCCTGAATTAGTCTGCCCCAGAGCAGATTAGTTCTGAAGGATATGATGCCATAGAAATGTACCTGGCTAAAAGCTGCACGATTTTTGTGGTGTCGGTTATCCCAAGTTGATCTCAGAGTTGACCCAAGTTACCTCGCTAACTCCTCAAACTTGATTCATAGTATAGGGCTCTGAAGTGGGCTACACAACTTAACTCATTTTTAATTTAGGGGTCAATAGATGACAAAATTCACATTTTCTAAGATAAGAGGAGAACAGTTTGTTGGTCTCCTTCAACATTCCTTGGAACAAACATACAGGAAGCCAATTTCACAGAAGAAAAAAAATCAGGTGCACTAAATCATAAAAATGTCATCATAAACTAAGGAGAAGATGCCCACTTAGAATTCGTCAGTCCAGCAAACAGATCATTCCCAAAAACCGACACTCACTCACCTAAAGACGTCAAACTGTCTCCTAAGCACTTTATGGTTGTTTCAGAAAAAAAAGAAACTTTGGGCGTTACTTTCCCCAACTATATTCAGAAGTTCCCTCCCCGGTCAGAATAATCCACTTGTTTGACATCTCTATCTTCCAATGTATATAGTATTGCAGTTTTAGTAGTACTATTAGGAGGAAGTCCACACAGAGCAAAACTTCGGCAGACTGGAGAAAGGAGAAAAGACAAAGCACTAATGTGTCCTGAGACTAAATACCATAGGTGGAGGGAGGGAGAGGTGTGTTAGTAGGAAGGGTCAGTGTTCTGTTCTCTATGGAGACAGTCAGACAGGTGAAATATGTGTTGTTGCAAGGGGATGAATCATGTCCTATTAGATCAGAACCCTGCAGGCTGCCTGGATGCCGGGAACATGGTAACGCACAGTGTGTGCCGGCCTGCCTGGGTGAGACCGCACGCACACACACACACTCTCTCTCATCCAATCAGTGACTGAGAACGCCTCAGAGCAAGCAGTATCAGGCTAAGTGCTACAAAAGAGTCCTTGTCGTGTTGTGACGCAAAGCAGGGTGACACTTCAACTGGCAAAAATTATCTCACCCAATCACCTCATTACGGTAATAATGAAATAAAAAATATGGGTGTATTCAGAGAGGTGTACTCACTCGGTGGAGGCGGCATCTTCAGGTTCGGTGCCCACAGCAGACTGAGGCACAACCTCCATCCCTCGGGCAGGGTGGGGGCTGTCTGTGGTAGGTGTGGCCAGGCGATCTTCATCTGACAGAAAGAACTATGGAGGGAGTAAGGGCACACATGACATGAACATTCTGTATATTCAACATACTATTGAAAATAACTGCAATAGGGTATACGGTAAAGGGGGGGGAAAAACAATACAGATATGTAGAAAATGAATCGACTTAAAATCATTCAGAGGGATTCATCACAAAACCTAGACCACAAAAAAAATAATAACCACATTAATGGGGGATTTTCACAAAATGTTGTCATCAAAGAGCGGCACATGCTGAACGAGAAAGCTTGGTTTATTGCTTTTGTAAAGTTGAGTGTTTCCTGCCTATGACTATTTCATTGGCAAAGTGGGCAAACTGTGAGCCATCATATTCATGCACAAAATACCTAATAATGAAAGAATAGCATTGTAATTTGGAATTCTGTAAAGTTAGTGTGGGAGAGGTGGGAAAATGATTGTTGTCCATCAATAATGAGAAACCACCTGGTTAGGACAACTTAGATGGAAAGCTACTGAGGATGGTAGCAGACTACATTGCCCCTCCTGTGTCATATCTTTAATCTGAGCCCGGAGAACAGTGTTCATCTTCAGACCTGGAGGGAAGCTAGTCATTCCACTACCAAATAACGGTAAACGCGCCCTTTACTGGTTCTAACAGCTGACCAAATCAGCTTGCCGCCGGCTCTTAGCAAACGTTTAGAAAAAGGTTGTTTGATCAGGTACAATACTATTTCTCTGTGAACAAATGAACAGACTTTCAGCATGCTTATAGAGGTGGTCACTCAACATGTACTGCACTGACACAAAGGACTGGTGATTGGCTGAAATAAATGGATAATAAGATAGTGGGAGCTTTGTTAGATTTCAGTGCAGCCGTTGAGATTATTGACCATAAATCGGGAAAAATCTATGTGTTATGGCTTTACATCCCTGCCATATCATGGGACGAGAGCCATCTATCTAATAGATCACTGAGGGTTCTCTTTAAATGGTAGCTTCTCTAATGTTAAACAAAGTGTGGTATTTTGCAAGGTGGCACTTGGCCCTTCATTGTTCTCTATTTTTACTAATGATCTACCACTAGCATTGAACAAAGCCTGTGTGTCAACATTATGCATGTCAGCAACCGCAGCTAGTGAAGTCCCTGCAACCCTAAACAAAGAGTTTGTCAGTTTTGGATTGGGTGGCTAGTAACAAAAAGGTCCTGAACATATCTAAAACTGAAATCATTGTGTTTGATACAAATCATTCCCTAAGTTCTAGACCTCAGCAGAATCTGGTAATGAATGATGTGGCTGTTTTGAGGAGACTAAACGGCTTGGTGTCAACTTAAGACTGTAAATTGTCAAGGCATATTGATTCAATTGTTGCAAGGAGGGGAGAGGTATGTCTGTGATAAAGTTATGCTCAGCATTTTTAAACACCACAGTCGATAAAACAAATCCTGCAGGCTCTAGTTATCTAATATCGACCATCGCACAGCGATGTGATCAAGTGCTGCAAAGAAGAAACTAGAAAGGCTGCAGCTGGCCCAGAACAGAGCAGCAAGTCTTGCCCTTCAGTGTACACAGAGGGCTAATGTCAACAGTCTGCACGTCAGTCTCTCTTGGCTCAAAGTAGAGGAGAGATTGACAGCATCAATTCTTGTTTTTGAGAGAAATATTCAAATTTGCCTGCATAGTCAACTTATATATAGCTCTGACAGACATACTTACCCCACCCGACATGATACCAGGTGTGTGTTCATAGTCCCCAGGTTGAGGGGGGAATCTAGAAATTGTATAGAACCATTAATCCATGGCACTCCCTTCCATCTCATATAGTGCCAATAAACCGGGTTTAAAAAAAACAAAGACAACTCACGCCACAATGCCTCTCCCCCATATGACCAAACGTTTTTAAATATAAACGTCTGTAATTTCTATGTTAATGTTTTAAATGTATGTAAATTGTCTTTGTCTGTAATGTATTTTTAGTTATGCGTCAGAGCCCAGGAAGACAAGCTGTCGCCATTCACGTCAGCTAAGGAGAAGCCTAATAAAATCAAACTAAAGAGAATAATCAAACTCAAAATGTAATACATTTCAACTCTGTATCTGACATGGTACTAGTGTCTTTTAATGCTGTTGCCCATAACCATGTGTGTGAGGTGTGTACTTTTGTTTCAAAGTAGATTTGTTTAACACTACCAAGAAACACTGTGTGACCGACCCGGAGTTAGCCCACTGCAGTAAAAGGTTACATGGGTGAGGCCAAAATGTCATAAATATGCCAACTTTGATAAATTATTTTAGATAAAAATGTTAAATATACATGTCAACAATCCTCCAAAGGACTATTTTATGGATTACATTTCATAAAAACATCCCAAAAATCATGGTCTTTTTTTCGTCAGGGTTTTGTGAGAATTCACACTCTTGAGCATTTCTTTTATATTTCAAGAATAAAAGAAAGCTTCATATGAGAAAATCACAGGTCAAAACCGGTCATGTGTGGCAGAACACAATAGTTGTCAGTGATATAACAGTGTAACCCCAAACCAGTTAAATAATTCATTAAGCTTGTGTTTAAATATTCATAGAGGAAAATATGATAATGCTGACAGGGGGGGTTCAATCTGTTGAACCACAGCCACACTGCAAAATAAAAAACATGTCAGTGTTCCAAATGGCACCCTATTCCCTTTATAGTGCACTACATTTTTTACCTGGGCCTTGGTGGTCAAAAGTAGTGCACTAAATAGGGAATAGGGTGTCATTTGGCACGCAGCCCCAGTATCAGTGGAGTAAGATATGCATATTGCCTTACGCCATGGTTTCCCAAACTGGGTCCTGGGGCCGCACCTGGGAACATGTTTTGTTTTTTTCCCTAGCACTACACTGATTCAAATAATCCAAGCTTGATGAGTTGGTTAATTGAATCAGTTGTGTAGTGCTAGTACAAAACGTACAACCAGGAGGGGCCCCAGGACCGTGTTTGGGAAACCCTGCCTTACGCTAAGCTACTTTTGGTTCATGTTTTAAAAAAAACAACTGACAAGACAACTGAAGTGAATGTTAAAGCGCATTTGAAAACATAAAAGGTGTCATTACATGTACGTCTTCTTTGACGGTGTCACAATCTGTCTCAGAGAGATGGGTGTGGCTCTCTCCACCCTCTTCCTCATCATCTTCCTCATCCTCTCCTTCCTCAATGGCGGTGTTGCTGGTTGGGCCGGAACTGTCCTTGCGCTCTCTTTCCTTCTTTTTCTTCTTGCCGCTCTTCTTCCTCCTCCCATCGGAGGGCAGCTTGGACAGGGGGTGGTGGATGTGGTGCGAGGAGTGACGGTGGTCTGCAGCAGGGAAATGGTTAGTAGATCAAACATTTTGTGTGGTTTTCAGAGGGACTTATTTTATTAGTAAATCAACGGTTTACATTTACGATTCACAAAAAAAAGGTAATCCACTCCACAATTTCTGCAAAAGTATGTGAGCCACCTACGCATGTGTGCAAGTTGTGTGTGTGCTTACATTCAAAGTCCTCCTCGTTGTAGGTGCGGTGCTGCTCGTCGGGGACCCTGGGGGCAGAGCTGAGGATCTGCTGAAAGCGTTGGACCCCCAGAGATTTGTTCAAGTCCCCTTCATCCTCCTCAACCGCTCCTCGCATGGACGAGGCTGATGGCGCCTCCGGCTGAGAGAGGAAGAGAGGGAGGACAGGGTCAATTTAGATCAGTCAGGGAAGACAGGAAAAGGTATTGGCTTCATCTCAATTAATCTTTGTGATTCCTCGACTCCTTTTAATTGTATTGGAGGAGAAGTTCCAAGTTCCCTCTCCCCTCGAACCTTCTCCAATGGGTTTTGATAAGGACGCAAGGAATCAAGGAAAGACGAATTGAGAAAGAACCATGTTGAAGGCCCCATTCAGAAACAACCCCTAGACCCACAGTAAATCTGAACGGTTTGGATAGACATAAATCAGTATGGCGAAAATGTAATCAAGTCTTCTAAATGTTATAGCTACAACTATATTGCTAATACAATTCTTTCAGATCAACATGGGAGTGCCAAGGAACTTTTTCCGGGACTGGGCCATTGTCCATTTTAGGCAATCCATTTATTCAGATTTGATCATTGAGGTTGTTTGCCGACTTCATTCATCCCCATTCCCCTTGTCAAAGCCATGCAGCTCAAACCAAACTGACACTGAAGGAAGTGCTAGTCCTCCCACAGGAAAAATCCACTGAAAGGACAAGAGCTTGTGCTTGGTCTCTGAACACTACAACAGCCTCAAATTAAAACAGTGATTACACTACAAGCTCTGATCAAGGACTTGGACAGGGTGGTGCTATGGATGGTCGTGGATGGTGGAGTGATGGAGATCCTGGGGACATCCTGGGGAGGTATGTCCTGACTCGAATGATTAAGTACACTGAACAAAAATATATATTTTTTAAAACGCAACAATTTCAAGGATTCATATAAGGAAATCAGTCAATTGAAATAACATTCAGTAGGCCCTAATCTATGGATTTCACAAGACATGCATTTGTTGGTCACAAAAAAAAGTAGGGGTGTAGATCAGAAAACCAGTTAGCATCTGGTGTGACCATTTGCCTCATGCAGCGCGCCACATCTCCTTCGCATAGAGTTGATCAGGCTGTTGATTGTGGCCTGTGGAATGTTGTCCCACTCCTCTTCAATGGCTGTGTGAAGTTGCTGGATAATGGCGGGAACTGGAACACGCTCTTGTACACATTGATCCAGAGCATCCCAAACATGCTCAAATTGGTGACATGTATGCAGGCCATGGAAGAACTGGAACATTTTCAGCTTCCTGGGATTGTGTACAGGTCCTTGCGACTGTGCATTATCATGCTGAAACATGAGGTGATGGCGGCAGATGAATGGCACAACAATGGGCCTCAGGATCTCTGTGCATTCAAAATGCAATTGTGTTTGTTGTCCGTAGCTTATGTCTGCCCATACCATAACCCCACCGACACCATGGTGCACTCGGTTCACAATATTGACATCAGCAAACCGCTTACCCACACAACGCCATACACTCGGTCTGCCATCTGCCCGGTACAGTTGAAACAGGGATTCATTCGTGAAGAGCACACTTCTGCAGTGTGCCCACTGATGTCAGTTACAACGGCAAACTGCAGTCAGGTCAAGACCCTGGTGAGGATGACAAGCACGCAGATGAGCTTCCCTGAGACAGTTTCTGCAGAAATTATTTGGTTGTGCAAACCCACAGTTTCATCAGCTGTCTGGGTGGCTGGTCTCAGACCATCCCTCAGGAGAAGAAGCAGGATGTGGAGGTCCTGGGCTGGCGTAATGACATATGGTCTGCAGTTGTGAGGTCGGCTGGACATACTGACAAATCCTCCAAAACGTCGTTGGAGGCAGCTTAGGGTAGAGATTCTCTGGCAACAGCTCTGGTGGACATTCCTGCAATCAGCATGCCTACTGCATGCTCCTTGAAAACTTGAGATATCTGTGGCATGGTGTTGTGTGACAAAAAAAAAGCAGATTTTAGAGTGGCCTTTTATTGTCCCCAGCACAAGGTGCACCTGTGTAATGATCCTGCCGTTTAATCAGCTTATTGATATTCCACACCTGTCAGGTGGATATATTCTCTTGGCAAAGAAATGCTCACTAACAGGGACGTAAAACAAATTTGTACACAACATTTGAGAGAAATAAGCTTTTTCTGCGAATGGAAAAATGTTGGGATGTTTTATTTCAGCATGAAATGAAACATGGGACCAACACTTTACATGTTGCGTTTATATTTTGGTTCAGTATAATAATAATTGAATCACGTGTGCCAGTTCAGGGCTTTAACAAATATGTAAAACGCCTGGTGGTCCCTGAGGAGAGGGCTGAGAAACCCTGAGGTAAGTGATGTTTTCCCCTGCAGCAGGGTGCTAGATTGGGCTGCCGGAGACATGCTGTGATAAGGATGGTTGCAAAGGTGGAGCCACAGGTGAACTTGATCCCAACAAAGTGGGGGATCCTCTCCTTGTCTCCTCTGTCCAGCGCTAAGGCAAAGCAGATTTTGCTGTGGCTACAGTACTGATCGTGCGGCTCCTCACTGAGCACTCTCCCTTCCTGTGACACTGGCCAAACAGTCACGGCACCATGCCTCATTTAACGCCCCTCCAAACCCTTTCTCAGGCCATTTAACATGTCATCAGTAGATTAAATTCTCCCCTGCACTCGAGGGGGACCAAGGAAAAAACATTGATGAGATATGATTATTCCACCTCACACTCCCCATCAGTCTGTAGAAATGGTGGACAATGGGCTTTTTCCCTACTCGTCCATCTTACACCAAATAACACCAATAAATAAATAAATCTGCACTGTGTGTATGGAGTAACTCTTAGCTTAATCATTGCAATTTTCTACCTTCAAAATGTCACCTTTTTTTTCCCGCAATGGGGCTGCATGTGTAAAATATAGGGAAGAAATTTGGAAAACGGAACAGTAAGAAAATATTCATAAAGCACAAAACTATCTTCATAGCAATGGCTACCATGTCATGGAGTTATGGTGTGACCTGCAAACACACACATACCACACACAGGCGTAAAACACAGAACCCTCCAGACGAATCCCTGACAGTGTCAACATGTGCCACAAATAGGGCAGTTGCGGTAATGCGGTCACCGCCACACCAGCGATCATGAGTCATGAAGGCAGTCAAATTCCACATGACCGTTTAGTCACGGTAATTAGGCTGCTCCAAGCTCTGATGCTGCTGATGGTCATTAGTAGCCTACCAAATTTGCTAACTGCCTGGTACTCAGCACTCTATTGCCCCTCTAATCATTCTCACATCAATGCAAATGTTATCAAAAATCTAATCAAACACTTCATGAGAGCCCATGAGCTGATTTTGTGCAATATTTCTATAGGCTATGCAATTGCGGGAGAAAACAGAGTGATGACCTCTATTCAAAAATAGGAGGATCCCATCAGCTTTCTATAGGCTAAGCCTACTATATTTATTGCTCAACTTTCCTAATATTAAGCACATTGCTTCTTTTTACAACTGGAGTATAGCCTACCTGGCTGGCATGAAAATTAATCACAGGGAAAGCATCCTCCATCTGCTATTTAAGTGCATAGATAAAATGTATTTTTTCCCCCACTGTCCATTTGGAGACAGGTGCATGATAATGGTCCAGTCTAAATCAAAACTAATTTCACCCATATTATTTAGTATGTGTTAAGACACAAACCTTATCTAAACATATAGGCCTATGTGCTACTACATGAGGTGTGCAACTAGGATTAGAAAAAGTTGAGAGAAAAGGCTGTTTCTCATGCTGGGCATTATTCACAAGTAATAATATATAAACTCACAAGTGATAGGCTAATATTACTCCTGTTGTAAAGAGATTATCTTATAATAAAACCATTACATGCATAATCACATTTGCTCGCAGTCACTTTTGATAATGGTGTTTTCCCGCAAATGGAACATTCTCGTTTATAGCCTACTGCCATGTGCACATTGCTGCGCTTATAATGTGAAGAAATAGCCTAAAAGTTTAACATTTTAAGCCATAGTTCTTATCCGTTGTGTCAGCCACATTGCATCCTACAACTGTCCCAGACTATATTTGGAATATTCATTTCTCATACAGAACAGGTCGACTTTTTTTACTATGGGGGATAGTAGATTAACATAGGCTAGTGCTTTTGCTGTTCGTTAGACCTAGTCATCTTATTGGCTGACAAAAAGTAAATGTGGACAGTCCTTCCAATATCTTCAATAAGCACCTCGGAATTGGATAAGGACGCAAGCAGTTGCATCCCAGGAAGTGTCTGTCTTCACTTGTAGCCTGTGAGAAAGACACGTGATGTATTAAAAATCAAAACATATAGCCTAACTTTTGTAGAACAACTAAAGTTGAGAGTGCGTGCTGACACCGAGATGACCTGCTATATGGAAGGGAAAGAACCAGACCCCCTGTCATGGTGGCGGGATAACCACTCTCGTTTACCTTTATTGGCTCTGCTTGCCAAAAAGTAGATGTGCATGTGTGCTACCAGCACTGTCAGAGAGGTTGTTCAACACGGCAGGGAACGTAGTTACCTCTCTCCGGTCTTCACTGAAACCCGACAAAGTAAACATGCTGGCGTTTCTTAAAATCGGAACCTTATAGCATATGATAGTGGACTGAAACAATAGCCATTATAGGAAGCTAAAACTTTGTGTGCAGTATTATCATTTTCCCTTGGTTTTATTTATATAATTAGAAGTGTCTTATTTATTCCTCACCTGTGCTTTTGCTTTACATGTATTACTATTTCAGTGTTTAATTATTTTTTTTACATGAACTTTATAACAAACCCTTTTAAACAAAAAAAATGAAAATACAAAAATGTCTATATATGTAGCCTACAGCCACTATTTGTCACAATGCTGATGTCACCATGCTGCTTTTTGTTATCTCAAGAAAGAAAAATTGTGTGTATGCTAAATTATAAACAGCTTAATCATTATATAATGGTGGTGGTGGTGTTTAGCCTGCCCAGCTGATATTGGCCATTATAAATCAAAACTAATTTCACACATAATAGGCAATTACACTAAGACAAGACATTTTTTCCCCTTTTTTACATTATCAATAGAGTGGAATCATGCAGCCCGTGTTTGTTTCATTTCATAAGACATTAAGGTTTGTATCATTCACAACTCAAGTTGCCAAATAACTCAAACATATAATCTGTTTCAAATAATCACTTTTTAAGCTGAACACAGAATAACCACTCCATGTGTGTACGAGCTAAAATGCCCTGCCTAAAATCAATAACGGATTTATTGTAATGGTGTACAGGCAATTAAATTGTTTTCTTTAAGCAATAAGGCCCAAGGAGGTGTGGTATATGGTCAATATACCACGGCAAAGGACTGTTCTTATGCACGACGCAACACGGAGTGCCTGGATACAGCCCGTAGCCATGGTATATTGGCCATAAATCACAAACCCCCAAGGTGCCTTATTGCTATTATAAACCGGTTACCAACGTAATTAGAGTAGTAAAAATACATGTTTTGTCATACCCGTGGTATACCACGGCTGTCAGCCAATCAGCATTCAGACTACGAACCAACCTGTTTATAATACACTTATAAAATGTAGATGTTCCAAAGGCACTCATCAGCAGCTTGCATGTGTGGAACCCCTTTATGTTAATTAAACCCTCACCCTTACCTCAGTGACCTCCATTAGAAACACATTTGAGAGTTGCTTTCTGTGACAGTCTCCAGTCTTTGGATGTGTAAGCTACAATCGAAATCTTGAAAGTTTTGATTGTATTGGAAAGGACTACAGACTATCAACACATGAATTCCAGTTGATGGGCACTTCATCCAAGAGTAGTGCTGCCAATCTTAACCACATACTATTTTTCATTAAAGCATCAAAGTTCAGTTAGAAAATGACAGCCAAGTCTACCTGAAAAACATCCCCACTCACTAGGAACTCCAGTAGTAAAGACAGCTTTTAGCCCATTACTGTGCACAGCGGTTAACAGTCAATCTCGACAGCTAGAGAGGATGTGTAAGGGATTGCCAGCGAGGTGAAACTATTTCCCACAACCAAAAACATGTGCAATAACAAACCATTACAGCAAAAGAACCAGCAATAGAAAGACAAAAAATATGCTCTCCTTCTCTACCATCCGTGATTTAAGGGACTTACCAGACTCATGTTTCAATGGGATGACTTGTGGTATGAGTGTTGGGAGTCAGGAGTGGTGTTTGAGGCAAGTGGCAAGCCCTCATCTACGGCGACACTGTGGGGCTCTGAATCGCAACACCCTATATAAAAAAAACACAAGAATGAGCAGAGCCCTCTCCCTGTGACCACGTGATACGCTAATCGGAACTGTATCTCCCAGCCTGGCACTAACCTCTCTCTTATGATTGTGCCGTGTTAGAATAAACAAGACTCTGCATTTATTCTCGCTCTGAGGACAAACCAACAGCACCTGAAAGGGCAAGCCGTGTTTGAATGGTCCTCAAACAATACCTTGCATTCACCTCCCTCATTTTAACTTTGGTACGTGTCAATATTGACCAAGGTACTTTAGACCCTAAATCTCTGTCAGAGGCCTTGGAGTGGGATGGGGCTTGATGTCCTTTGTGTGGTGGATCATTCTTGAAACACATGGGAAACTGTTGAGTGTGAAAAATCCAGCAGCGTTGCAGTTCTTGACAAACTTGTGCACCTGGCACCAACTACCATACCCCATCAAAGGCACAAATATTTTGCCTTGCCCATTCACCCTCAATTGCACACATACACAATCCACTTCTCAATTGTGACAAGGCTTAAAAATCCCTCTTTAACCGGTCTCCTCCCCTTCATCTACACTGATTGAAGTGGATTTAACAAGTGACATCAATAAGGGACAGACTGACCAGGTGAATGCTGTGTCACGGAAAGAGCAAGAGTTCATGTTTTGTACACTCGGGGTATATACACTATACTGTGTATATATACACACAGTGGGGTCTGAAATTGACACCCGTGATAAAGACGAGCAATGACTGTAAAAAAATAAATACTTCAAATACTGAGCTACATTGCATGCAAAAAAAAGGGAAATTATATTACACTGAACAAAAATATACACAAACTGTAATATGTTGGTCCCATGTGCTGAAATAAAAGATACCAGAAATGTTCCATACGCACAAAAAGATGATCTCAAATTTAGTGCACAAATTTATTTATATCCCTGTTAATGAACATTTCTTCTTTGCCAAAGAGAATATATCCACCTGACAGGTGTGGCATTTCAAGAAGCTGATTAAACAGCATGATCATTACACAGATGCACCTTGTGCTGGGGACAATAAAAGGCAACTCTAAAATGTGCAGTTTTGTTACACAACACAATACCACAGATGTCTCAAGTTGAGGGAACGTGCAATTGGTAGGCTGACTGCAGGAATGTCCATCAGAGCTGTTGCCAGAGAATTTCATGTTAATTTCTCTACCATAAGCCACCTCCAACGTCGTTTTAGAGGATTTGTCAGTACATTCAACAGGCCTCACCACCGCAGACCACGTGTATGGTGTGATGTGGGCGAGCAATTTGCTGATGTCAACATTGGTGGCGGTAGGATTATGGTATGGGCAGGAATAAGCTACAGACAATGAACATAATTGCATTTTATCGATGGCAATTTGAATGTAAAGAGATACTGTGACAAGATCCTGAGGCCCATTGCATATCTGTATTCCCAGTCATGTGAAATTCATAGATGAGGGCCTAATTTATTTATTTAAATTGACTGATTTCCTTATATGAACTTTAACTCTGTAAAATCTTTGAAATTGTTGCATTTCGCATTTAAATTTCTGTTCAGTATAATACAATTGCTCAGAGAAAGAGATTTTGTCTCACAAGTAATACATGTTTTTCTTTAAAAAGGGAGGGGTCAAAATGATTGACACCCCTAAATATTTTTATAAATAAAGTAGTCAAAAGTTTAGTATTTGGTCCCACATTTATAGCATGTAATGACACTAGGGCTGTGGCGGTCATGCAAATAACTTCTGGTGTCACAGTAATTGACCGTTAATTGACAAAGGGGTTCCACACATGCAAGCTCCTGATGCGTACCTTTGAAACATCTACATTTAAAAATCTAATAAATACATTTAAATAGCCTATACACCATCACAATGAAACCATTATTTTAGGCAGGTCTTTCCTATAAAACATAATATGAAGAAAATGTATTTCAGAAGAACAGAATAAGATAATCTGAGTCAGCCTATGTATGTTACTGATCTGGCTATGCGCCATGCCAATGACAGCAGGTTAACAGACAAGGTACGCTTATAATTCCAGTGCTATTATTTTATTCTATATGATTTTACACTAACAATATAATTGAACAACGCTGAAAAAAATTGAAAGGATATTTTTCCCAAATGACTGATGAGCTAGTGCGAACACGGAGCCGTTATTCTGTGTCCAGTTTAAAAAGTGATCATGTCAAATAAGTGCTAACGCTTGATTTATAGTCATTTGGAAACTTTAGTTGTGAATGATAAAAACCTTAGAATGTCTTATTAAATCAAAACATACAGTGCCTTTCGGAAAGGATTCAGACCCATTGACTTTTTCCACTTTGTTATGTTACAGCCCTATTCTAAAATGGATTACATTTGTCCCCCCCTCCCCCTCATCAACTACACACAATACCCAATAATAACAAAGCAAAAACAGGTTCAGAAATTTTTGCTAATTTGTTCAATTTAAAATAAAATAAAAATCACATTTACATAAGTATTCAGACCCTTTACTCAGTACTTTGTTGAAGCACATTTGGCAGCGATTACAGAATTGAGTCTTCTTGGGTATAACGCTACAAGCATGGCACACCTGTATTTGGGGAGTTTCTCCCATTCTTCTCTGCAGATACTCTCAAGCTCTGTCAGGTTGGATGGGGAGCGTTGCTGCCCAGCTATTTTCAGGTCTCTCCAGAGAAGTTAGATCGGGTTCAAGTCCGGGCTCTAGCTGGGCCACACAAGGACATTCAGAGACTTGTCCTGACGCCACTTCTGCGTTGTCTTGGCTGTGTGCTTAGGGCCGTTGTCCTGTTGGAAGGTGAACCTTCACCCCGGTCTGAGGTCCTGAGCGTTCTGGAGCAGGTTTTCATCAAGGATCTCTGTACTTTGCTCCGTTAATCTTTTCCTGGATCCTAACTAGTCTCCCAGTCCCTGCCACTGAAAAACATCTAGGGTTGCAAAATTCTGGCAACTTTCGCAAAATTCCCAGGTTTTTGAGAAATCCTGGTTGGAAAACTCCTGGAATCAGAAGGGAATAAATCAGTAAAACCAGGAATCTTCTAAACAGGATTTCTGGAAAACCTGGACATTTTGGGAAAGTTACTGGAATTTTGCAACCCTAAAAACATCCCCACAGCATGATGCTCCCACCACCATTCTTCACCGTAGGGATGGTGCCAGGTTTCCTCCAGACGTGACACTTGGCATTCAGGCCAAAGAGTTCAATCTTGGTTTCAGACAGAGTTTTAGGTGCCTTTTGGCAAACTCCAAGCGGGATGTCATGTGCCTTTTACTGAGTAGTGGCTTCTGTCTGGCCACTCTACCATAAAGGCCTGATTGGTGGAGTGCTGCAGAGATGGTTGTCTGGAAGATTCTCCCATCCCCACAGAGAAACACTGGAGCTCTGTCAGTGACCATCGGGTTCTTGGTCACCTCGCTGACCAAGGCCCTTCTCCACGGATTGCTCAGTTTGGCCCGGGCAGTCAGCTCTAGGACTGCCCTAGGAAGAGTCTTGGTGGTTCCAAACTTCTTCCATTTAAGAATGATGGAGGCTACTGTGTTCCTGGGGACCTTCAATACTGCAGAAATGTTTTGGTACCCTTCCCCAGATCTGTGCATCAACACAAAGCTATCTCTGAGCGCTACAGACAATTCCTTGGTTTTGCTCTGACATGCACTGTTAATTGTGGGACCTTATATAAATAAGGTATGTTTTTTGCAAAGATGTTGCAGTCCACTATCATAGGCTATAGCACTGGCCAACGTTAGGCTTTAAGGTTCCGATTAAGAAGCACCAGCATGTTTAATTTGTCGGGCTTCAGTGAAGACCGGAGAGGTAACTGAGTTCCCTGTCGTGCTGAACACCCTCTCTTGACACAGTGCTGGTAGCACACATGCACATATACTTTTTGGCAAGCAGAGCCAATAAAGGTAAACGAGAGAGTGGTTATATCCCGCCACCATGACAGGGGGTCAGCAGATTTGTCTGGTTCCTTCTCTGCCATATAGCTGGTCATATCGGTGTCGGCACACACTATCAAGGGTACCGGGGTTTGCTTTCAGGTCCCGTTTCTTCTTTAAGAAGCTCACCATTCTTCTCGCGTATTCGGAAAATGTCTTCATCCAGATTTATTAGCTGATCTCTCACATTTGACTTGAATCCAAAATGATTCCAAATGGCTGCCATTGTGTTTGGCTTTAAAAAAAAAAACATATCCATGACCATGTTTTAGAAACAGTTTTTACCTGTTTTTGACCAACTGGATCTGATGGGATCGCTCCGATCTTTTCTGTCCATATGGGAAGACGTGGTTCAGGTAGCCTAGTGGTTAGAGCGTTGGGTCAGTAACCGAAAGGTTGCTGGATTGAATCACCAAGCTGACAAGGTAAAAATCTGTCATTCTGCCCCTGAACAAGGCAATTAACCCATGTTCCCCATAGGCCACCATTGTAAATGAGAATTTGTTCTTAGCTGACTTTCCTAGTTAAATAACGGTTAAATAAAATAAAATCTAGGCAAGTTTTCAGGGCCAGATTTCAAGGCCAGATTTTTCTAAAATGCTCGTTTCGGCTATTGTTACCTCTGCAGATTATTAAATTAAATCATGAAGTGTTTGATTTGATTACATTTATATCAGAGTGATTAGAAGGACCATTAGAGTGCCATTAGTGACTTAATGGCTGTTAGCAAGTGCAGTTTTGGAGTAGCCTAATTATTGTGAATCAACAGTCACGTGGAATTTAACTGCGGTTATGACGCGTGACTGCCGGTAATATGATCACCGTAACAGCCCTAGATGCTACAAGCTTGTTGGATGCATTTGCAGTTTGTTTTGGTTGTGTTTCAAATGATATTGTGCCCAATAGAAATTAATGGTAAATAATGTTGTCATTTTGGCATCACTTTTATTGTAAATAAGAATATAATATATTTCTAAACACGTCTACATTAATGTGGATACTACCATGCTTACGGATAATCCGGAATGAATAATGAAAGTTACAGAAGGTCAAAGATCATGCCCCCAAGACATGCCGGGGTGGCAGGGTAGCCTAGTGGTTAGAGCTCAAATCTCCGAGCTGACAAGGTACAAATCTGTCGTTCTGCCCCTGAACAGGCAGTTAACCCACTGTTCCTAGGCCATCATTGAAAATAAGAATTTGTTCTTAACTGACTTGCCTAGTTTAAAAAAAAGGTATAAAATAAAATGCCAACCCCTGTTATTGGTAACGGGGAGAGGTTAGCATGTCTTGGTTTCTTTGAACCTATTAACTTTCTCACTCACGTTTTTCTTTTTACAGAAACATTCTCTCAGCCTTGTACGGTGGGAGGAGAGAACATGCGCCATATAAGTCATTGAATCAGCAAATGGGGCTTTTCCACAACTTGTAATAACGTAGATTGGATATAACACTTGAATGTCCTGAAATGGTACTTGATTGAGGTGTTATTTTGTCCACAACTAGATTGGATATAACACTTGAATGTCCTGAAATGGTACTTGATTGAGGTGTTATTTTGTCCACAACTAGATTGGCTATAACACCTGAATGTCCTGAAATGGTACTCAGTTATTAGTTACACCACAACGCCTCAACCAAGTGCTATTGTTCTGGGGTTAAACATTGGACATGTTCAGACCGCAATGGATTGTTAGAATACAATGGCTTGTGTGGCTTTGGAAGACTTAAAAGCATAAAATTAAAGTGCATTGGCCTCTGGCTCTGCACCCAGCAAGAACTGTATCTCATGAGTCATTGCATTTGAAGGTACTGAGTGATCAGATAGGAGATGAGCTGGGGAGATGTGAACATGCAGTGTGCTCTGCCTTTGTCTTATCATTGCTTAGCCGGGGGGCAGGGTGAAGCGGAGGCTTTGTAGAACACTTTGAAGGTCAAAGTGGAGGTCACTTGGATCGCAGAGTGACCTCCACAATGCCTTGAAGTGAGGTTGGTGATACGATTCTGTAGGCTGTCGAAACGTTGGTAATAAAATTTTTGTATCTGAGCTCCTAGAGTGTGCGGCTCTCTTTTATTTTCAAGTTTTCTACTCCGCTAGCCAGCACCTCGCCTAAATAGGTGTGCGTTTATTTTTCTTCTAAACTATTCTGTAGGTACCATGAACACTTATAGTTGTCATACTGAAGCTTTACCCTGGTCGTACTGATGGTTTGGGGAAGCCTGCTCAGGACCTTCTTAGGAACCAGGTAGGTAGACAAAACTTATCAAAATAAACATCACACACAAGAAGAGAAATCAAATCTGCCGTGTGGAAAGTGAAAAGAGATACAGAGGAAGCTTTCTAATATCTAATTTGAGTTCCCCAATACAGTAAACCAGATAGATTAGGCAAACTGAAATATTCATCTCAGTAATGCAATAACCTCTACTGTCTGCTTAACGTATACTAGGTTTGTTACAAGCAAAGTGAGTGTAGTGAGTACTCAGCTAGTCACTTACACAGAGGCTGTATAGAGGATTAGAGGAGCCGAGAGGTGGCTGAAATCCCACACAGTCAGCAACACTCAGAGCAGAAGGACAGGTTAACAGTGGCGGATATAGAGTAGTAAGTGATCATGTAATACTCTGTTGAGTCACTGCATTCCTGCAGCAGCAGGCCAGACGAGGAGATCTCATGTCCATCTGTTGGAGAGGTCTTTGAAGGTAATGCCTTGTGTGTAAATATGACCACTGTCTCTTTCTCCCCAGTGGTACCATCTGGGTAAACAGGCCAATGTACCTCAAAGTTGCTTCCCTTCACTTTTGAGGTCTGATTAAAGTGCCCACCAAATAATATTTTCAACCACTGACCTTGATTCTTAGTTGTTGACATGCAGTGAAACGTGAGGAAGTAAGCTTGACAAAATCGAGGGTGGCCATGCTTTAAACGTTATTGAGGGGTAGACCAGCAATGCTAAAGCTTTCTTTCCCACACTGATTAAGTGATAGTGGAGTGGAGCTAGTCCTAGTGCGAGTCGGATGTCATCTTTGTCCATGCAGCCCATGAACTATCAATGAACTTAATTCTTTATAAACAAATAAATAAAGCGCCTTTGATATTCTTCATGTAATAAAAAGCGCTATATAAATATATTATTATTAATGTGATATCCCTTGCATGATGATAGCCAGTGACATTGGATACTGTCATACTGTGACTTAGAGGAGGAAGGGGGTTGGGGTGCGGGGACTCTTAATTCTAATCCCTTTACGAAGGACAAACAAAAGAGGCTGGCGATTTGTCATGCCAGACGCCTTCCTCTAAAGTTATTCTCTAATGGGGTCACTTCTAGGGGAGGCGTTACTCACAACATGCTGATTGTATAAATCCTCTCACACCACAGCTGTGTCCCAAACAGCACCCTATTCCCTGCACAGTAGCACACTACATAGAGAATAAGGTGCCATTAAGGACGCATGCCTTGCTACTTCTAGCTGTCCAACACTATTCACACATGGCTCTGGCAGCCATTAGCTAGGAGTTTTACAAGACACTGACTGACCACATTCCCCTAGATATCTAGCGTGGTCCATCTGTTGACAGTTGAGGGGTAACTATCAGCAAATCACTGATTAAGACAACAAATGAGAAGAAATGTTGTCCTCCATTCACATACTCACGCAAACAGTCAATGGGATGTTGACAAAATAACAAGACCGTCGCAGACGCCTTTGGAATTGGACAGTGCAACAAATCTTTATTATTATTATTAGCTGTTGTCGCAACAAATCTTTGCAAAGTTCAAGTTTCACTTGTTGCACACATTACAACAAAATGTTGTCAGGGAAAAAAGGACAAATTCATTCAGTTTCGAACCCCATTGTGTTCACTTTTACTACAAGTCAGGTGTAGACCTATCTACTATATTTTTTGTTCAGCCTTTAAAACCAATGTAGTGCACGTGGTATGTAGACATAGAACAGGAAAAGTCTCTTCATGTCCACACACATGGAGGCGCTTCTAAAGGAAATCAATGCCCATGTGACTCTTTATGTTGCTGTATGTTACCCTGTGTTCAAACTCATAACTCACCTTTGCTGCTGTGTAAAGAAACTCCATCAAAGTCCAATCTCGTTTCTCACGCGGCATTATCTCTAGCGACCGTATTTTTTTGCTTGATAAGTAAAAATAACTACCGCACACAGTAATCACATTTTCAACCTCTGTCTACGGTCTCTTTTGGTTGCCTCCAGTCACATGACAAAAGGGCAGTATCTAGCGGCAGGAAGAGGACATCAACCCCAGTTTCACAACGTTGACTGACCCTTCCAAAATCCAAATAGGATTATCTAAACTATCCTTAAAACACACACACACACTCTCTCTCTTCCCTCTTGCATACAAGCATGTACACTCATCGTTTGAACAGTGAATTATTAACTCAGAAGAGCAAGGAAGCAAGGAAAATTACGAATGACAGCTTCACCTCCAGTCAAATAGCAAACCGACATGTCTTTTGTCAATTTAACTATCAGCTTCGTGTAGATGTACAAGAAAGAAAACAACATCTGCAGCCATGAAGTTGTAAACACATCAATTGGATAGCAGCTTAGGTATGTATTGACAACCGTCTGAATTCTCTGTAAGAGATTATAAAGACGCTTCATTGGCTGCCAGCCTTGTAACGGAGTTATATTGAAATGATTGAACTGACTAATGGGCTGAATCTGATTACCAGCAGACTCTATTCAAATCACAGCCCTCAAAGCCGTCCATCAACAAGCCATCTGTCCTTGGACAGGAAAAGGTTTAGAGAGCCCAGGTTTACCAAGGTTAAATAAGGTCGGTGTAATATCACAAAACAGCAGACTTGTCACACTAACCAGACATACGGTAGATAAATCTGTAGGCCATAATTAGCCATTACCGCCACTGGGATACCCGTCCATATCACAGAGTACATACAACTTATATGTTCATGTTTTGCATTGCACCTCTGCAACTCAGACATGTGTAGCAGGGACATTACAATTCAACTACAGAACTACCGCTACATTATAACACAGGGAGGTATTCAGGACATGAGTGTCCTTTCACTCTTAGTTGTTTATGTCTTGGAGAGTCCACCTACTAAGAGGCAGTAGGCCAGTCCTTGGGGGGTTGTCTAGTGCCACAGCCACATGATTGTGTAACATGGGATAGGGAGCAGCTGACTGAAAAAAAAAAAAATTGCATAGCTCAGGGAAAGCAGGCATTTCCTGAAGTGGTGGAGCAGTGAGTGATGTTCTAGTATCTACCGCTCTTGCACTGTGTGTGGTGGTGCATGTGTTTGAGTCTACTGTACGTGTGCATGCATGCATGCTTAAGAAGGTCGTGGGAGAATGTTTGTGTGGGTCACAAATGGATGCTCGGCCATAGACAATGCTCATTTCATTTTTGTTTGTTGTGTAAAGGTTAAAGATCTACTATAAACTCTGTATCCAATCTCAATTAATCATTTGAAGAAACCATAAAGAGGACGTGTATTTATTCCTCATTGATTGCCTAGAATTTTTTTTTTTTTCCTTCTTTGAATGACCCTCACGGCCTCTCTCAACACTACCCAAAGCAACTTACTCATCTTCTTCAGATTGTTATTTTGAGAGGACCCCAGGGAGCTGGAATTTAGTTTTAACCATTGACCTTGACCAGCTGGCCTCTGCTCTGAGCCTAAACCACAGAGATGCTTTAGCACCGAGCTTCTAAAAGTACTGATGCCAATATGTTGGAGTTGGAGTGCCCATTCTGCCCCACATTACAAACAGGGCACTGGAAAGGCCTGAAAATACAACAAGATATTTTGGTCCTAGTACAGCGTCATTTCTGAATAGACGCTGGCTTAAGAAAAGTGGAAGGAAATTGCTTGGCTTGGTGTAACCTTCGACATACTTGATTCCCCAAGCCAATCTCCACCCCATAAGGTCGTATAAGGGCAGCAGGCACTTCTCAAATGGGGCCCAAGGGAAAAGGTTTGAAAAACGTTTCATGTTTCAATTCAGAAGTCAGAATTAATAAAAATATCCCTAAACCTGCCTTGAGTCAGGGGATTTAATCCCAGTGAGGGCATGGATTTGTATATACCCTGCTCTGAGAGGAACGGCACAAACCAAAAAACACACTCCCATTCCAAAACACAGTGAACTGGAGAGGCTGACGAAGCAGAACTCTAGCATAGAGAGAATGTGTGTCACGTGTACAAAGAAACAAGGACGTTTGGCAATCAGAGATCAGATGAATGCCTTTCTCGCAGAGGACCACTGCAGTTTTATGAGAATATTCAATTAGCATAAACACAATATATAGTCAGGAGCAATAATATATCAATGTACAGTACCAATCAAAAGTTAGGACACACTCATTCAAGAGTTTCTTTATTTTAACTATTTTCTACATTGCAGAATAATAGTGAACACATCAAATGATGAAATAATACATATGGAATCATGTAGGAACCAAAAAAGTGTTAGACAAATGCCAAGAGTGTGCAAAGCTGTCATCAAGGCAAAGGGTGGCTACTTTGAAGAATCTCAATTTTTGATTTGATTAACCCTTTTTATGGTTACTCAAGATTCCATTTGTGTTATTTCAGTGTCTTCACTATTATTCTACAATGTAGAAAATAGTACAAATAAAGAAAAACCCTTGAATGAGTAGGAGTGTCCAAACTTTTGACTGGTACTGTATGTTGACACGCAATTTCTTACTGATGTCAATGACTGTCAAATCACAGGTCTCTTTGATGTCTGTGTTTGTTTGCATTGTGTGGAAAATGTTTGTTAGGATGACCTGACTTACTGAACTTGTATCACAGTGTGAATGAATGGACTTACAATGTGGATGACTGATGCCAAGGCGTCTGTGACATTGCTGGGTTCATTGGGGTTGCTCATGGCTCCTCTCCTCTATGGAATGGGTGCTGGTGCTGTGGCTGTCTGGATAGCTAACAGGTTTAGGGAACGGTGTGGCTTCAGCCCTTCTCTTTCTCACTCGGACTCAGATAGCTTTTGGGCAGCATAACCTGGGAAAGACAGAAAGATGTAAGTGCATCTTAAAACAAACCTTTAAATATATTTATATATATTTTTTAAACAAGTTATTTAGCAGACGCGGTTATCCAGAGCGACTTGGGTTAGTGCCTTCATCTGAAGATAGCTGGGTGAGACAACCACATATCAGTCATAGTAAGTACATTTTTCCTCAATAAAGATGCTGTCAGCAAAGTCAGTGCTAAACTCAATGAGTCATCTTGTTTTTACACAGCACAATAAAACTACTCTCACAAAACACAAAAGGTCATGACAGCTTCCTTGTTTGGTTAGGAAGATGATAATTCATCTTTGATTCCTGCCTAAAGGCTGGAGGTTGTCAGCACAAGCTCAGACTTAGACACAAGGCCCCTAACCATGATTAGTCACGTGTCTTGTTACTGTGTCCCTGTCGGGGAGGACTCCAGTTCTACTGTAATTCCTCACCACCCCCAAGGTCATTACAACCACTGTCTGATAAGGGCCAGATAAGGGCTTGCTACTGTTGAGAAGAGGCTGTGATAAGTGATGGCGCGTGACTGGGGCCACGTGCCCTACCCCTGCAGGAGGACCCATACCTGCAGGTCAGGAGCCTTTGGGTACAGTAGAGACAGACAGGGAGCAAGGACAGACAGGGCTGGTGGTGGTGCAGCACCAAGAGGTGTAACAACAAAGTCTGGTGTGATTATTGTACTGCATAATATGCATTTCTGATTAGGTTTTGTACCCATTTCAAGATAACTGGCAGCCAACATTAAACTAACTGATTGTGAGGAATCAGATGCTGGTGCATGCTGTATAACCTACTCTGAATAATGTTTCCTAATGTATTCCTGTCGAAGAGAACATCAACAGAAAGCTTTACCCTTTTCAATCCCTTTGATATTCCAGGTGGTCAATGGTTTCAGCTTACAGAGAGCTTGGCGTGAGTCAAACATTGGTTCTGTGTGTCTGTTGAAGGAGATGCGCCGTTTCATTCAGACAGCTATAGCAGAGGAGATCTGTACGACCCAAATGGAACTCTAATTTGTTTATAGCGCACTACTTTTGACTAAGACCTATAGAGCTCTGGTCAAAAGTAGTGCACTGCAACAGGGTGGCTGTTCACGTTGGACCATTCTAGACTCACCGTTAGAAACACTGTCTGTTCCGTCAAAGGCAGCCTAGTTTTCCTGGCAATCACTATCAAAGTGCTTCACTGAAGCCAGGGCATAATCATATCAATGACCTTGTTTGCAAGAAAAGGTCCTTAAGAGGTAGCCTGGCTCATAACTTAGTACAGTCAACTATATAGAGATTAGGCCATAACGTGTGCTGTTGTTTGGAGGTTGTGGGCTGTAGAGAGAACGCTTTGTTCAAAAATGTTAATTCTCCCAATCATAAGTAGAGTTCAAGAGGGACAAGGAAATGGAGTGACATTAGGGGCCGTATGCATCAAGCGTCTCAGAGTAGGACAGCTGACTTAGGATCAGTTTTGCCATTGATATCACAATGAATAGATTGCATGAACAGGGGGGAACGGTCTAATCTTAGATCAACACTACTCCAAGACGCTTGATACATAAAAGGCACAGGAAAATGACTAATTCCATGTACCAGAGATCTTAAATGATCAACAAGTCAATTGCACTGAGACAAGATATCTCAATGAAACGTGACACACACACCGCACAGTTGTAATTAGGAGACATGAGAAAATTGACTGTGTCAAACTGCACAATAAGAACCAAAAACTGTTTTGATGTGCTTAAAATAGGACTTTCTCAGTAAAACTAGACCCCTGCTGACTAAGGAAAGGGGAGTGATCAACAGTGGGATAAAGTTAGAATTACAGTACATTGGGTTCCTATCCACACAACCATGGGAAACGGCTTATGCACCCCAGGGCAAGACTGTAATAACATCCATTATGATAACAATATGAACACAAATACAATACAAATACAAAGCCAAAAAAAAAATGAAATTACAGCAATCACAATGAAAGGAAATCAATGCAGAGCCAAATTGCCCAGTGGATTTATCCAGCCATGTCATAACTTTTTCAGGGATCTGATATTTTCAGCCTGCAATCAATCAGCCTTCCAGACTTTTGAATATGGGACATTTATCATCCTAAGATTGAAAGGAGATGACTGTGGACTACAGGAAAAGGAGGACTGAGCCCGCCTCCATTCTCATCGACGGGGCAGTAGTGGAGCAGGTTGAGTGAGAGTTTCAAGTTCCTTGGTGTCCACGTCACCAACAAACGAACATGGTCCAAGCACACCAAGAAAACCTGTTCCCCCTCGGGAGACTGAAAAGATTTGGCATGGGTCCTCAAAAGGTGGGTGCACCTTGCACCCTGCATCCTGACTGGTTGCGTCACTGCCTGGTATGGTGACTGCTTGGCCTCCTACCGCAAGAAACTACAGAGGGTAGTGCGTACTGCCTAGTACTTCACTGGGGCCAATCTTCCTGTCATCCAAGACCTCTATACCAGGCAGTGTCAGAGGAAGGCCCTAAAATTTTCAAAGACTCTAGCTACCCTAGTCATAGACTTCTCTCTGCTACCGCACGGCAAATGGCTACCCAGACTATTTACATTGCCCCCTCTATCTTTTACACCGCTGCTACTCTGCTATTATCTATGCATAGTCACTTTAATAAATCTACCTACATGTACGTATTACCTCAATTACCTCAACTAACCGGTGCCCCCGCACATTGACTCTGTACCGGTACCCCTTGTATATGGCCTCGCTTTTGTTATTTTACTGCTGCTTTTTAATTATTTGTTACTTTTATTTCTTATTATTTATGCATTAACTGCATTGTTGATTTTAAGGGCTTGGAAGTAAACATTTCACTGTAAGGTCTACACGTTGTATTCGGCGCAAGTGACAAATAAAATTTGATAACCTCTGTCCCAGGCTTAACTGCTACTGCATTAACATTACCTGAAGAAATAGGTTAAAGTGATAGTGCAAGATTCTGGCAACTATGGATAGACATTTTATGTTCCTGCGTTCCAGTATGAAGGTAGAGGTAGTTTTGTGAGCCAATCAGCATGGGAAATTAACAACAGTCAAATGCTGGTAGATTTAGGCTGGCTTGTAGACATATGCGGGTGGTCACACAGAGCATTTGGGAGCAGTTTTTATTTTTTATCCAAAGCCCACATGTATATAAAAAAAAAGTAATTTAAAAAACATACATACGAGTGTGTGTGTCATCGAAGAGAGAATTTCAACACTACAGTGGTGAAAGCGAGGTAGGGTACAGCATATGTTCAATATCTGGTTCAAACAATAGAGAAAGATGGAGGCCTTGCCTGCTTGAAAAGGTATAGAACACATTAATATGTTGTTTTAACTTTACAAAACATGTACATGTGTTTTAAAGAAATGTGGCTGATAACATTTGCGCATTAAATTCACCACCCTGGAGCCAATGCTAACTAGCATAAACGCAATGACTGGAAGTCTACCGGAACAGCTAGCATGCTAGCTTGCACTATCACTAGTCTATGATATGGCAATACAGGTGGATGAGGAGACCCTTTACATGAGCAAGCATTTCCTGCTTGAGGTTTGGTCATCTAGCCCTGTGGCCTCCTTTGCAGCCTTCTGCACTATTTCCCTTGCAGAGTGGAAGAGTACTGGCAAATAAAGCTATGTAAAGTCTTCCATTTCTCTAATCTATGTTTAGTCAAGTCACCGGAGTTTCCACAATTCTGATGTCATCTTAAGTCACCTGGTACACAAACTTTATGGTGACATAACTAACTCCTCATCAATGTCTGAGATTCCATTCTAATGCTATCACAAAGACGTCTACCTGCTTTCAACAAAGCAAAATATGGATCAGTGCTGTAAAATTACAAAAAAATTATTCAAATAGTAAAATATTGATTTCTAATACTCTATCAAATCAATGTTAGTTACCTGGGTAGTTTGAATCTGACAGGAGACGTGAAGGTATTTACAACTTTATGACACCAGTGGCAGAGTTCCATGAAACAACTTAATTGCTTACTTCCATTAAGCAGTAGCAGGGCTCTACGCCAACTTTTTTTAAAATAAGAAGCACGTGTGTGCCTAAATTGAAGGCTTACACAACGAAATTTAGGAGCACAATGAAACATATTTGAGGTAATAAAGCAAGAATCCTTCATTTTTCTAGGCGCACTGGTGCTCGCAAATATTTAGGCGCATATGCAATTAAAATGGTCGCACTTTAGAACCCTGAGTAGGCCTATTTGCTTCCCAACTTCCCACTCATACCAGTAAACGTCCAATGTCTCAGACATGGGAATCAAATAGCATCTGTGCCGTGTCCACTTAAATTGATAAAACAATAAGGACCTGCTCTGAAAACAGTCTGAATTCGAGTCAAATAATGCCCCCCTAGGGAAAGCTCACCACTTTATAAATAACTGCAGTTAAAACCCATACATTTCGATTTGCATTTTGCCTCCTAAGCCTGTATGACTTGCACAGCATGACAGCTCTGTGAGATTATAAAGAACTTGGGTCACGCAATATGCAGTAAGCTATAGGCTAAGAGTACACTTAAAGCAAAGCCTAGCAGCTGATCAGTTTAGAGTAGGTATTGTAGTAGTATTGATATCTGCAAATTATTTAATATAACATGTAAATTGAGTCTACACAGTCAGTACCACTCAAGCTTATAAGAAGCTGTTGTAGGCTCAATCTACATGACAAGCCAATAACTCTTGGAAGCCTCAATTCAAGTGGTAGTAAAAACATGTTGTGTTGCAGTTGGACAGTTTTAAGCCTTTAAATTGTGTGGCATAAAAGTATAGACCACAGATTACATACTGGCATACTTCAATCAAAAAGGAATAATTTCAGGAAAAGCAGTTCAATAAGAAATCTAACTACCAATGAAAATGCCATTCCACAAATAGACACTCAATTATAATGTGGAAACCTCATCGTGGACACAACGTATACTTAAGATGATTTAAGATTTTACTTAGTCTATGCTTAGGCTATATTAGTGTATGCGACTCCTGTTTTAGGGACAGGGTTTATCTTTCTTGAAAACAACTTGTTTTTAGATGTGGTTTTGCAGGGTTAGCATAGAATATGTAGGCTATAGGCTACATTACATCAGCATAGTGATAGAACTTCTGCTCAAGTGTGAGGTGTCCCTTAGGTTGGTGCTGGCCTTAAAGATGTATCTAACTCAAAATACACGGTGTTCATCTATGAATCCTCAATGCCTAACTCACAGAATTGAGTTCAACTCCAATTTCTAATGATTGGGAGGCTCCAAGACACAGGAGAATGTGGACGAGAGGTCGACCAATTAAGATTTTAACGCCGATACCAATATCAATTATTGGAGGACCAAAAATGCTGATACCGATTAAATCGGACGATATATATCTATCACAACAATACTGAATGAACAATGAACACTTTAACTTAATATAATACATAAATATCATCTATTTAGTCTCAAATAAATAATGTTCAATTTGGTTTACATAATCCAAAAACAGTGTTTGAGAATAAAGTAAAAGTGCAATATGTGCCATGTAAAAAAGCTAACGTTTAAGTTCCTTGCTCAGAACATGAGAAAGCTGGTGGTTCAATATTCCCAGTTCTTCCAATATTCCCAGTTAAGAAGTTTTAGGTTGTAGTTATAGGAATTATGACGCGTCGACCACCTTTCATATACCTTTGACTATTGGATGTTCTTATAGGCACTTTAGTATTGCCAGCCTAATCTCGGAAGTTGATAGTCTTGAAGTCAAACAGCGCTGTGCTTCAAGCATTGATAAGAGCTGCTGGCAAACGCAGCAAAGTGCTGTTTGAATGAATGCTTACGAGCCTGCTGCTGCCTACCACTGCTCAGTCAGACTGCTCTGCCAAATATCAAATAATAGACTTAATTATAATAAACACAGAAATACGAGCCTTTGGTCATTAATATGGTAAAATCCGGAAACTATATTTCTAAAACAAAACGTTTATTCTTTCAGTGAAATACAAAACCGTTCTGTATCTTATAGAACGGGTGGCAACCCTAAGTCTAAATATTGCTGTTACATTGCACAACCTTCAATGTTGTCATAATTATGTAAAATTCTGGCAAATTAATTACGGTCACAATTCGCAACGAGCCAGGCGGCCCAAACTGTTGCATGTACCCTGACTCTGCTTGCACTAAACGCAAGAGAAATTTCCCTAGTTAATATTGCCTGCTAACATTCATTTTTTTAAACTAAATATTCAGGTTTAAAAAAATATACTTCTGTGTATTGATTTTAAGAAAGGCATTGATATTTATGGTTAGGTACATTTGTGCAAAGATTGTGTTAAATCATCACCTGTTTGGCGAAGTTGAAGTAGGGTGTGATTCGATGATAAATTAACAGGCACCGCATTGATTATATGCAACGCAGGATAAGCTAGTTAACCTAGTAATATCATCAACCATGTGTAGTTAACTAATGATGTGAAGATTTGATTGTTTTTTTATAAAGATAAGTTTAATGCTAGCTAGCAACTTACCTTGGCTCCTTGCAGCCACAAGGTAATTTTGACGCTGCACTCGCGTAACAGGTGGTCAAGCCTGCCACGCAGTTTCCTCGTGGATAACATTGTAATCGGTGTCCAAAAAGGATGATTACCGAGTGTTATGAAAACTTGAAATCGGCCATGCTAATTAATCGGTCGACCTCTAATGTGGACAACTCCAAACAAATGTCATATTCCCCAGTGGCGTAGACTATTCCTATTAGTCACCATAATCAACTTATATACACAAGAGGAACCTTATCAAATACACTGAAGCAGGGCTGTCCACTCATTTTGCCTGTCAGGCAGTGGTGTAGTGGAGCGTATAAGCCGTATACCTACTTTTTTGTTATTGTTGTAGGCATATACCATATCAATTAATAAGGCTGATGGAAAAGATTCAAATGTTTAGCTTAAAATGTTGATAAACTATTACTTCTTCACATTTTAAGAGCAGAAATGCAATTTGCAGAAAGACACCATTCTAAAATGCACACCACCGCACATGCGAGAGGTTTCATGGACAGAGATGGAAATATCCTTTAGTAATTTCGAAATAGGGGAAATCTAAAGGTTGCTAATATGACTAGGATAATGCATTTGACTGCTAGACAATGAAAAAAATGTTGATTTGAAAACCAACAGAACAGGAGAGCGCATATGAGGAAGTCTCTACAAAATAATTGCCTCCACGTTTCTATGGTGGGATTTTGACTATAGGCTTCTTTGAAGCAAGGTAAGACATGCCTCATAATATGAAGTAAAACATCCAAGTCTCAAACAATTAAGGAACAGGAAAAATATAGCAATGCTAATGATAGGCCTAACTGTCTTCTGGTAGATGGACAGGTTTTCCCAAAAACCTTCTCAATTAAATGTTAACTAGCTACAAAGTAGCCTATGCCTACCTGGCAGAATTATGATTATTTGCACCAAACCAGTGGCCATTTGTTTTGCAAACTCCATCTCATGTGCGCTACAGAAACACAGCTAGCCAAACAACAGTGCTGTACAGTTGAATTAAAGGGTAACTACACAAAACAAAGTAAAATCAACATTTCTAGATTTTTCCCACACCTCAAAAGTGGTCACCTGAAGTGGTTTAAGCATTGTTGTAGTCTTAAAACATCACATTTTGTTGTTATTCTATTTTTTTAAGTGTGACTTTGAGAGCCAAAAAAGCTGAAACCTGGAGTGAGTGTCATCGGAGACCAAAATGTCTGCAGGTCCACTCGGGGAAACTTTACTCTCAATTCATTGAATTACTTATCAGACTAGAGCACAACGCAACTCTAAACGAATTAACCTTGCTGTACGGTATTAAACTGAAATCACAAAAACTCACATTGAATGAAGCAGACAAAAACAAAAAAGACCCAAATCGAAGTAAATGGTTAAAAGTAACATGAAAACAGCCAAACAGGACAGGTTAGGTATCAACACCTCCAAAGCAAATGTAGCCTCATTTATCTGTTTTAATAGTGGGACTACTATTACCCTACTTGCACAGTACAGTTTGGGTTCGGCCAGACTGTGAAAGACCAATATGGAATTAATCATTTTAGGTAATTCAGAGTGCATCTTACTGTTTTTCATAGCATCTTTCACACAGAGCACCTGTCCTGGACTTTGATGCTACCTGACAGTCTAGCGAAGAGATTGTATTGTAAGTCCATCATAATTTAAAAAAATGTTTTCATCAAACCACCTGTCGGTTGCATTGAATCAACTCGCAGGCAGGATCTGGCCCGCGGGCCTTACGTTTGACACCCCTGCACTAAAAAGGTACAGACAGACTACAGAAGAAAAACCTAAAATGTAGCCTAGGTACCAACTGTCTACACTTACTGACCATGAATGAACTAGACAGGGGAGAGTTTTCAGAAAGTGAAAAGAAATGCCCAATCCTCCAATAGAGCAAACAAAGAACTCTGAGGGAAGCAAATGCATTTTTCGTGAACTCAAAATGCCATTTAGCAAACCATGTGGGTTGCAGAAAACAAGTTCATAAAGAGTCTATTTCGAGCTTTATATGACTGTGGCGGAGTGTTTGTTGGAGCCACTTAACTAGAAGAGCACAAACAGTGCGGACAGGAATATGATAGGAAATTAGGATAATTTTTTTGGAGAGACCTAAACCTCTGCAGGTCCACAAGGAGAAACTTTACTCTCAATTCATTGAATTACTTAGAGCACAACGCAACTCTAACCAAATTAACCTTGCTGTACGGTATTAAACTGAAGTCACAAAAATGAATGAAGCAGACAAAATCCAATTTGAAGTAAATGGTTAAAAGTAACATGAAAACAGCCAAACTGGACAGGTATCAAAACTTTCAACAAGTCACCACTGAGACAACTTCAAAAACCTTATACTGTACCTTTGTGTGCCTCCTGCAGGGGAGCCTGACATTGTAGTGCAAAGCTGAACGCCGCTGTGAGGGGAGACCAGGAACCGGACAAAGTGAAGGAAAGAAAAAGAAAAGCGTGAGACAAAAAGAAAGACAGAAAGCAAGCTGCAATTAGAGAGGCTTTCTGTGTGGCTTTACTGGCCGTGGTGGGCTCCTAGCCTAGTTTATTGTTCCCCCAGATGCTCCCTCTCACACTAACAGTCACAGACTGATAAATGCAGCCTTCCTCCTCAGGATTATGTTTCCTCCTGCAGCCCGCTGACAAGTAGCCATGTGACTGGAGTCAGTGACGACTTGTCCGAAGCCTCTGAGTCAGAGGCTTTGGACAAGCACAGACACTTTTTTTAGATGCAATTGAACAGGCCTATAGTTTATGAACTGAACACAAAACACAATCAACTACTGTATAAACATTATACCTCTATCTGGAATTTCAAAAAAGAAACAGATAACACACTTATTTCCTTGTAATAGAACAAGGCCAATGTGATGGAGTCGTGTAGCTAATCTTGTGTGATGAAAACCGTCACCTCTAGCGTCAAAGTAGCAACACAGCCATAATGTGTGGTGATAACTATCCCACCAGAATAATACAAGATAATGTGACCCTGGATTAGGAAATACCTCAGCCTTACAAGATATCATTTTTATGACCTCATCATCAATAGATTAATGCAGGGAAGCAGTCCACCAATCTTCAGATGTCTGGCTCCAACTATATTGACACAGGCGAAACCAACAATAATGCTTGATTATAGTGTGCCACAATGGGCAAGCATTGTAGTAAATGCTGTAGACATTGACAATACAACATGAGAGAGCTCGACAAAATCTGGTTGCCATGACATACAATCAACTGGACCTTGAGCTGAATAGCAATTCTGTGCTGCACAATGACAAACGGTGGCGTAGGGCAGGGCTGTATATCATATTTCATAAAACGGGTTGTTTGGATCCTTGATGCTGATTGGTTGATATGCAGGAGTTGTGGGACAATAACTCTCGCAAAATAACATGGTGTTAATGTAAATTCCACTGTCCCCGCAGCCCAGGCAGGAAATTCATAAACATCTACATATTATTTGTCCATACTATTTGGTTTGCAACAGTCGGAAGTTGTATAAACCTATCTGTCAGCCTCTACGACCTGTGCAACAATCTCTCCTGTACCATGTTCATTCCTAGCTAGCCCAGGAATGAACATGAAACTAATAATTCACCAAGGAAACCATAAACACTCAGAATTCCAGTGCTGGAGTGCCATTTTAGCTGGCAACGATGTGAGTGGGACATCCCATTCTCCACCTAAGAAGCAAGCACCAGCCCTTGGCTTCACCTTTGGCTTCAGCTTGTCAAATGATAATTCCATTATTGCTTAATTACTACATAGGCCTACCGGTATTTATCTACGCACTGGTGTGGATTTTTATTGTACCCTCTAACAGTATTTTATATGTTGTATTTGTTACATTAAATAATTCAGTAAATTATATAAAATCATTTGTTTTTAAATCACCAGCAAGAAACTGCTAACAGCTGAGCTAGGTAACTTGCAAGCACAACAAGTCTACAACTTCGGGAGTAGAGACCCCGAAAATCGTCGGGCTGCTGTCTAGTGGCAAAAGTACAAATTTTTTTTGTTTACAAAAAAAATGAAATACTGAAAGACAAAAGAAACATGACAGTGTGTAAATTATAAATTAGAACAAGAAATTGATGACATTTCTGGAAGTGAATGCTTGAATTGAACAAATAGCCCAACTACAACTGGAAACCATTGGTCGAGTACCAGCATGAGGCTACAAAATAATATTTTGATGCAATGTTCTACAAATAAGACTACTTTACTGTCAGTTGTGTCCTCCTATTATTTTTGGTTGAAGTTCGGTTGAACAGTATAAAGCAATCAGAATGGAGAAAGCCCACAAAAACCAATTAGAAATAATTTGCTGCCATCCTAGGTTCATGCACTAACCATAAAGCATAACTATTATTATTATTCAGAAACATCAAATACTGTCAGAAATATATTATATTTTCAGATATCCTATTAAATTACTAGTTTATATGTCATAAACCCTCAAAGTTCCAGAATGGTCTAAAAATGGCAGCCACAGTGGTCAGGGAAAAATCCAAACAAGATTAATTGGAAGTAATGGTAGTAGAAGCATCGGTGATGCATTTCCTGCTTTTAAGAGTCTACAGTTACAGTTTCAGATATTATATGTTCCTAATTTTGTTCGAAAGTTGTTTTCATTGCAAGTTAAAGCTTACTGTTCGCTAAGTAGCTGATGTTAGATGGCTGGCTCGCTAGTTAGCATTACATTTATGATCTGTGTGTAGTGATGTTCTCAGAAAGCCATTTCACATTGCTAGTTATAGCCTAATGTTAGCTAGCTAACTAACATTGAACCTATTTGGTTAACTTTAGCTAGCTATGACAAATCGGTTTGTATTGCTGGTACTCTATGGATTGGGATTATGGGTCATTGTTGAGCTAGCTAGATGTCTGAACAAAATACCCCAAGTTAAAGCTTCCTGTTAGCTAGCTAGCTGACATTAGATGGCTGGCTCGCTAGCTAACATTACATGTACTATCTGTGTAGTAACGTTCTCAGAATGACATTTGCATTGCTAGGTATAGCTAATGTTACCTAGCTAACTAACATTGAACCAATTTGGTTAACTTTTGCTAGCTATGACAATCGGTTTGTATTGCTGGTACTATATGGATTAGGATTATGGTTCATTATTTAGCTAGCATGTCTAAACAAAAGACAACACTTCGCAAGATGATTACATAACCCATAAAGTTAGCCATAATCACCGTCAGACACACCTGGCTATCTATGTATAATAATGCCAAAATACTTGTATCTGGAATATGTCTTTGAGCATCAGTAGCACACGCCTGACTCTCCTCCACCAGTCAAACAAGGAGAATGGTCTAATGCCTCACATCAAAAAGAGAGCTAACCCAAGCAAGCACAGCTTACACCTGAAGCGAGTTGTGAAGTTCAACAACTACGCAGAGGATAATGCAATAGTATTACCAGGACACCACCCAGGACACAAACACTTGGTGGAAAGCTGCTGCCATCCCATGTGACAAAATCAGCGGTGTGGTGTCACTACAAGGAATCGATATATGTAAAGCATAAATGTGTTTTGATCATTTAATTTACCTCCAACATGACTGGCACAACTTTTACTGAGCTCACTTTTTTTTTTTCCTGTTTTCCAGCCTCGATGCTCTGGAGCCTGGTGTTGTTGCCGCCAAGGAGCGTTTGGACTCAGTCGGGACCAGGTTTCAGCTGCTGAGACATCCTTCCTCCCATAGATGGTCTGCCTGCACCACCTGGACACAGCTAGACAAACGTATCTTTTTGAGAAGATCAGGGAGCTTTGTGACGAAGAGGCTATGGACATCATATGCCCTGCACCAAAATCAAGGGCAGGACAGAAACAGGCTCTCCAAATATAGATTCCCTTCTTCATGCTTGGTTTGGATGGACCAGTAATCAGGACTATCTGCAGTGCCTTTATTCAAGTGACTCTCTCCTTTTTATCCTGCTGCTCAGCCACTTTACCCTTGATTGTATGCATACAACTACCTCATCTATTACCGATATCGTTATTGTACATAATGTATATCATTTTATTTATATTGACACTATCTGATATTGCTACTGTGCAAGTAACCGTTTGGCTTGGCTGTACCGTTTACAGCTTCTGTAGAGATCCATACACTTAGAAAATATTTTTAAATACTAGATATCGGGACACTTTGTTCACCTGGAATTTTTCCTTAAATTGTAGGCTACTACTTGTACCACTTTTAGTCTTAATCTTTACCACAGTTCTCACTGTTTAGTACGTGACCTCACATGTGAATCCTTAAAGAGATGGGTGGGGCTGGCTTAAGAGGGTGTGGACAACGCTGAATGGGTGTAGACAGAAGAGCTCTCCAGTAGATACCAAAACATTCAAAGGCCAGCTTATCAACTTTCAAAGCAGAATTACTTTCCCATTGTTCCTCAAAATGCTTTTATCCAATGTAAAAAACACAAATTTCAAATTTTGCTACCTAAGACCGAATCAAGGTGGTTGGTCAAATTTCTTTCAGGGTTTGGTACAAACCGTGGTAAGTCAAATTCAAGGACTTCAGTACTTTTTCAAGCACATATTTATTTTCAAGGACCATACATTTGTAATAGTTCAGATTAAGTGTTTCTAGTCGCCACCATATATCGTCACAACCTCACGAGGGGAAAAAACAAACTAACTATTTATTCATCACTATCTTACAAGTTCTACTCAATAATATATGTTTCACTACATACATGGAGTGGTAAGTCAGTACTGATGATGTTGACTGATTTCCTTATATGTACTGTAATTCAGTACATTTTTTAAAATTGTAACATTTATATTTGTGTACATGATAATAATATTAAAATGAAATTTAAAATATCTTTATATTTCGCCAAATTTTAGGTCCCACAGGCTGTCCCAACACAAAAGGACCCACTATGTTTAGAACCCACTGTACTATTAACTGCTCTCCCTGCTTGGTTTAATTCTCTCTCCGTGTATCTCCTTTGCCTCGTTCATTGCATCCTGACTCACCACTGTGTCACTACTCACTGTAAAAATAAAATACATTTTGTTATGAGAACTTATAGTAGCCCATATTTTGATTATAGCTAGCTTAATTTCAGTCAACTACTCCTGCTGAGGTCAGGCTCTGTTCAACATTAGCTTCCAACTTCATCCTTCTAGCCAACTAGTTATAGCTAGCTATCTGGCTAACACCCAGAGCACTTGAGCTACCTAGACATCTGACTGAAATATCAGCGACTATTTACCAGTTGTACATTCATTTTTTGAGTGGCAGTTTTTTCCCCCGTTTGGGGAATGTCTGCTGACACAGCAGGAGTCAAGGGATGCTAAAACAAAATCCCACTGTCAGCAGTGTCTGATGGAGTTAATTTCAACTCTCAGCCTGTCGTGGGTGGAGTCTCGTTGGACAGAGTGGTGAATGAATTCGCTGCAAACAAGGCAAAATACAAGGGAGCAGGTGAACATAATGAGCATACATGAATAGTTCATGATTCCACTCATTCGCAGAGGTATGTGCGATTAGAACTCAGATCAAGAAGCCTTCTGACTGTTGAACAACGCTGGGAATGCAATAAGTGTGTAAACGATATTAAAAAAATATTTTAAAAAGAGAGTAAACTATTTCACAAATAAAAAGATGAGTAAAAGACGTTAACGTGTTTACCCTCTACTACATCCCTGGATGGGTCTGGCAAAACCATTCATAAACAAATATCCTGCCAAGCAAAAAGGAATCTGTATTTGCCCGGCATTTTAGCTATCGATGTGACGTTTGGTGGCGCCTAATCAGTCAGTTCTGTACCTGCTTGGCAGAGTCGCAGTGTGGTTGGACTGGGCGAGCTTGCCTAGCAACCAGAGGAAATAAAACTCAGTACTCTGCCAGGAAATGAATTCACAAGACAAATAAATGTTTCTAATATTCTTCATATTAACATATTTGATCATTGTCTGTTGTCCTCTCATTTTAATTCAAGTACTTTAAGTACTTTTCAAGTACCAACTTCAGAAAATGTCCGATTTAAGGTATTCCAGTACTTGAATTTCAGAGTGCCAAATGCAAGTACTTTAAGCACGTCATGCAAAAAAATGTTATTTGTATGTATCCATTATAATGATCCTGATAAATTAATTTGCTTTGATGAGAGAAGCTGACAGTCACGTCACGTTCATTTGCATGACACGGTGGTGATCGCAACAACTGCAACATGTTGCACAGGTCGGATAGGCACACAGCGAGGTTTATATTAACCCCCGCTGAACCAAACTCTAGCATAGTACAGGGTTTTTTCTGGATCAAACATAGTTGTGTGTGTGTGTGTGGTGGTAGGTGGTGGTTTTGTCGGGGGGGCATGGCTAATGATGGTTGGCTGACCTAAAAATGTAGCCGTTTTAAAGCTAATTTCCTGCAATTCTACACATTTTGCCATGAGAAAAATGTGCAGTTTTACAGAAACTGTACTGCAATTCCTCACATTCGGTCATGGCTTATGCTATCTGAGTGACTCAAACATAACAAAATCAAATGACAACAATACTCCTGAATGTATCATTTTTAGATTTTAGATCTTAAAGTGTTTTTATACCTTGTCAGTTCGGGGTTTTGAACTTGCAACCTTCCGGTTACTAGTCCAACGCTCTAACCACTAGGCTACCCTGCCGTCCCGAAATATACACATATACAGTTGAAGGTCAAAGTTTACAAACACTTAGGTTGGAGTCATTAAAACTCGTTTTCCAACCACTCCACAAATGTCTTGTTAACAAACTATAGTTTTGGCAAGTCGTTTAGGACATCTACTTTGTGCATGACAAGTAATTTCTCCAACAATTGTTTACAGACAGATTATTTCACAGTATCACAATTCCAGTGGGTCAGAAGTTTACATACACTAAGGTGACTGTGCCTTTAAACAGGTTGGAAAATTCCAGAAAACAATGTCATAGCTTTAGAAGCATCTGATAGGTTAATTGACATAATTTGAGTCAATTGGAGGTGTACCTGTGGATGCATTTCAAGGCCAACCTTCAAACTCAGTGAAACTGAACCTCCACAAGTCTGGTTCATCCTTGGGAGCAATTTCCAAACGCCTGAAGGTACCACGTTCATCTGTACAAACAATAGAACGCAAGTATAAACACCATGGCACCACGCAGCAGTCATACCGCTCAGGAAGGAGACGCATTCCGTCCCCTAGAGATTAACGTACTTTGTTGCAAAAAGTGCCAATCAATCCCAGAACAACAGCAAAGGACCTTGTGAAGATGCTGGAGGAAACAGGTACAAAAGTATCTATATCCACAGTAAGACAAGTCCTATATCGACATAACCTGAAAGGCCGCTCAGCAAGGAAGAAGCCACTGCACCAAAACGGCCATAAAAAAGCCAGACTAAGGTTTGCAACTGCACATGGGGACAAAGATCGTACTTTCGAGAAATGTCCTTTGGTCTGATGAAACAAAAATACAACTGTTTGGCCATAATGACCATCGTTATGCTTGGAGGAAAAAAGGGGAGGCTTGCAAGCTGAAGAACACCATCCCAACCGTGAAGCACAGGGGTGGCAGCATCATGTTGTGGGGTACTCTGCTGCAGGAGGGACTGGTGCACTTCACAAAATTGATGGCATCATGAGGCAGGGAAATTATGTGGATTTATTGAAGCAACATCTCAAGACATCAGTCAGGAAGTTAAAGCTTGGTCGCAAATGGGTCTTCCAAATGGACAATGACCCCAAGCATAATTCCAAAGTTGTGGCAAAATGGCTTAAGTACAAAAAGTCAAGGTATTGGAGCGGCCATATCAAAGCCCTGACCTCAATCCCATAGAACATTTATCTTCTGTCAGGAGGAATGGGCCAAAATTCACCCAATTTATTGTGGGAAGCTTGTGGAAGGCTAAGGAAACATTTGACGCAGGTTAAACAATTTAAAGGCAATGCTACCAAATACTAATTGAGTGTATGTTAACTTCTGACCGACTGGGAATGTGATGAAAGAAATAAAAGCTGAAATAAATCATTCTCTGCTATTATTCTAACATTTCACATTCTTAAAATAAAGTGGTGATCCTAACGGACCTAGGACAGGGAATTTTTACCAAGATTAAATGTCAGGAATTGTGAAAAACTTAGTTTAAATGCATTTGGCTAAGGTGTATGTAAACTTTGAGATACTGAAATGATTGCAACCATGCTTTATTGTAGTCCAGAGGTATAGTAAGCTTCATACCTCTGTTAGTTCCGTTTTTCCTATCAATCCGCTTAAAACTTCAAACAATTCCACATAAAGTCAACTAAGGTACTGGATTATACATGTTTTGAACAAAGTGTGCAGTAATTCAATCTAAACACTTAGCCAGTGGGTCAAACAACAAGCATTCCTACATCAGCTTACATGAGACTTAGTGCTGAAGAAATGCCTGTAGCCATGGGTGACAAGGCCTATGTGAGCCTGTGTGTGTGTGTGTGTGTGTGTGTGTGTGTGTGGAGGGTTACAATTAGGGTTAGGGTAAGGGTTCGTAGTCACGGAAAATAGGATTTTGAATGGAAATTAAATTTTAGGTCCCCATGATGATAGAAGAACATAACGTGTGTGTGTGTGTACTTATTTTCCTACCTTATCAGGACCCCAATGTCCTGATAAAGTAGGAAAACAAGAACCTGAATTTGGTCAAATGCTATTTTAAGCTTAAGTGTTCGATTTAGGGTCTTTGTGTTAAGGTTAGGTAAATGTTTACCCCTGAAAAAGTCCTGAAATTCCACAAAAACACAGCTGTGTGTGTGTGCCTGTGTGTGTGTGAGAGTATTAGTGTGCAGGCATGATTGTTTGTCATTGGGTATATGTGCTCACAGGGAGTCACATGACATTCTGGAAGAAAGAGGAAACGCAGAGCAAAAGCCACAATGAGCTCAAACTAGACACCAGTTCAAAGACTGGGGTTTCCTCTGTCCCAATAGCACACTGAAAATAACATTTCTCCATGGAGTACTGTGGTCAGACCTATAAAAAGAGGTGTGAGAGCCCCTTTGGATTGTGGAGGATGAGCTTTTTTACCGTGGCCACCAGACAATTAGGCGAATGCTCAGTAGATAGTTTGAAATGTAAACAGCATTCTTTCTCTGCTCTTTCTGCAACATAGCCAACTATATTCCCTTGGTCAGTTTCAATATTTCAAAAAGGAAAACAGAGTACATATTTGCTTGCGGAAATAGTTGACGATGTGGTGAGCAACAGCATCATCCAAACCTGGCTGAAATTACCAAAACTTCTGTAACTGGGCAAACACCTGAACATAAATCTAAGACTATAAATATAGCCTAGTCTATATAACAGATATAAAAAGGTATTCTAACCGATTGCCTGATACACATTAAAAAAAAAATCTAATAATAATGAAATGTATACCTTTGAGTGATATATAACTATGGTGTTTTAAACACTTCGAGCTCACTTGGACTGAGTTTTGAAACCATCAGCAAAATTCCTTTCTGCAGCAGATTCTACTGCTTCCTATCATTTCTGTTCCTGTTGTAAGCCTGTAGCCCAGTGTTTCCACTAGTTTTTTTGCAGCAGTGGCTTTTTTAAAAGGACATTCTAGGGTTGGGCGTTATACCGTATTTATCATATCCCGGGGTATTTTGAAATAGCATAGGATTATGCTATTTATGCTATCAATAGCATAGGATTATTATAATTTTTTAAATACGTGGATATTAGTACTTTTTAAATAAATGCCTGCAGTGCAGTCGATTGGTGCATTTTAACAGATAAAGCGTTGCCCGTGCTAATAAAGCCTTTTGGCCACTAGAGGCCTCAATCATTATATCTAGATCTATGATCTAGATACACACTCAGATCAATGATCCCTCAGAAGCTAACTTTTTTTGTAATGTCAAATAGTGGTAACATTATTAATCCCGGATCAGGCAACAAATATCATTACACATTTGCAAGTAAGTAAACAGGCGCATCATAAAAAAACTCACCAGTCCCCTGATTAGTCAAAACCCTCTCAAAATTGTCTTGGCACCGACTTGAATAAGAAGGACCCTGGATCTAGATAGGTGTTTGCTATAAGCCCAGCTGGCCTATTGGTTTATTCCTATGGTGATCTGGCAGTGGTCAGTGTTGATAGCTTCGTCTCCGTTGAAAAGTTGTTTCCCTTGAAATAGCACTAGCACTTGGGGGTTCTGTGCACACAGTAACTGGAGTGTTTCCAGCATCACACACACAGCAACAGCTGCTCCTGATGAATCTACTGTACGTCCAGCTCTCTCCATCTACCCTCAGAATAATCAGTCAGCCGGCTCTGTCTGTCCAGCTCTGTCTGCAAGTTAAGTAGCACCTGTCTTGGGGGAGGGATATATAAAAAGGGCCGATTGAGGACATCCCATGGTGGCATGCTGATGGAGGTTTTCATGTGCTTCCTTATTGTCAACAGACCCCACTGTCTAAAGAGGAAAATTCAGTCATCGTTCTAGCCTTGATACCAGTGGAGGCTGGTGGGAAGAGATATAGGGGGACGGGCTCATTGTAATGGCTAGAATGGAATTCATGGATCAGAGCCAAACGTGGTTTCGAGGGGTGTAATAGTACACGTATTCGTACCAAACCATTCAGTACATGGACCTTGGTTCAGTCCGGACTGTGAACCAGATTACATACAAAAAAATATAAAAAAATACAAAACACTAGGCCTATAGGCTATGCCTGCGCTGCGTTGGAGGCCTATGCCTCTTGAGTAAATCTGAGCTGAAAAAGAAAACTAATTTCAGGCTATTCCATTAAAACAACTAGACTAAAGCTGACCACGACTCCATTTTGTTGATCCCTGCCTACAGACAGAAACTAAAACAAGAGGCTCCCACGCTGAGGTCTGTCCAACGCTGGTCCGACCAAGCTGACTCCACACTCCATGACTGCTTCCATCACGTGGACTGGGATATGTTTCGTATTGCGTCAGATAACAATATTGACGAATACACTGATTCGGTGTGCGAGTTCATTAGAATGTGCGTTGAAGATGTCGTTCCCATAGCAACGATTAAAACATTCCCTAACCAGAAACCGTGGATTGATGGCAGCATTCGCATGAAACTGAAAGCGCGAACAACTGCTTTTAATCAGGGCAAGGTGACCGGAAACATGACCGAATACAAACAGTGCAGCTATTCCCTCCGCAAGGCTATCAAACAAGCTAAGCGTCAGTACAGAGACAAAGTAGAATCTCAATTCAACGGCTCAGACACAAGAGGCATGTGGCAGGGTGACAGTCAATCACGGACTACAGGAAGAAATCCAGCCCAGTCACGGACCAGGATGTCTTGCTCCCAGGCAGACTAAATAACTTTTTTGCCCGCTTTGAGGACAATACAGTGCCACTGACACGGCCTGCAACGATAACATGCGGTCTCTCCTTCACTGCAGCCGAGGTGAGTAAGACATTTAAACGTGTTAACCCTCGCAAGGCTGCAGGCCCAGACGGCATCCCCAGCCGCGCCCTCAGAGCATGCGCAGACCAGCTGGTCGGTGTGTTTACGGACATATTCAATCAATCCCTATACCAGTCTGCTGTTCCCACATGCTTCAAGAGGGCCACCATTGTTCCTGTTCCCAAGAAAGCTAAGGTAACTGAGCTAAACGACTACCGCTCCGTAGCACTCACATCCGTCATCATGAAGTGCTTTGAGAGACTAGTCAAGGACCATATCACCTCCACCCTACCTGACACCCTAGACCCACTCAAATTTGCTTACCGCCCAAATAGGTCCACAGACGATGCAATCTCAACCACACTGCACTGCCCTAACCCATCTGGACAAGAGGAATACCTATGTGAGAATGCTGTTCATCGACTACAGCTCGGCATTCAACACCGTAGTACCCTCCAAGCTCGTCATCAAGCTCGAGACCCTGGGTCTCGACCCCGCCCTGTGCAACTGGGTACTGGACTTCCTGACGGGCCACCCCCAGGTGGTGAGGGTAGGCAACAACATCTCCTCCCCGCTGATCCTCAACACTTGGGCCCCACAAGGGTGCGTTCTGAGCCCTCTCCTGTACTCCTTGTTCACCCACGACTGCGTGGCCACGCACGCCTCCAACTCAATCATCAAGTTTGCGGACGACACAACAGTGGTAGGCTTGATTACCAACAACGACGAGACGGCCTACAGGGAGGAGGTGAGGGCCCTCGGAGTGTGGTGTCAGGAAAATAACCTCACACTCAACAAAACTAAGGAGATGATTGTGGACTTCAGGAAACAGCAGAGGGAACACCCCCCTATCCACATCGATGGAACAGTAGTGGAGAGGGTAGCAAGTTTTAAGTTCCTCGGCATACACATCACAGACAAACTGAATTGGTCCACTCACACAGACAGCATCGTGAAGAAGGCGCAGCAGCGCCTCTTCAACCTCAGGAGGCTGAAGAAATTCGGCTTGTCACCAAAAGCACACAAACTTCTACAGATGCACAATCGAGAGCATCCTGGCGGGCTGTATCACCGCCTGGTACGGCAACTGCTCCGCCCTCAACCGTAAGGCTCTCCAGAGGGTAGTGAGGTCTGCACAACGCATCACCGGGGGCAAACTACCTGCCCTCCAGGACACCTACACCACCCGATGTTACAGGAAGGCCATAAAGATCATCAAGGACATCAACCACCCGAGCCACTGCCTGTTCACCCCGCTATCTATCCAGAAGGCGAGGTCAGTACAGGTGCATCAAAGCTGGGACCGAGAGACTGAAAAACAGCTTCTATCTCAAGGCCATCAGACTGTTAAACAGCCACCACTAACATTGAGTGGCTGCTGCCAACACACTGACACTGACTCAACTCCAGCCACTTTAATAATGGGAATTGATGGGAAATGATGTAAATATATCACTAGCCACTTTAAACAATGCTACCTTATATAATGTTACTTACCCTACATTATTCATCTCATATGCATACGTATATACTGTACTCTATATCATCGACTGCATCCTTATGTAATACATGTATCACTAGCCACTTTAACTATGCCACTTTGTTTACATACTCATCTCATATGTATATACTGTACTCGATACCATCTACTGTATCTTGCCTATGCTGCTCTGTACCATCACTCATTCATATATCCTTATGTACATATTCTTTATCCCCTTACACTTGTGTCTATAAGGTAGTAGTTTTGGAATTGTTAGTTAGATTACTTGTTGGTTATTACTGCATTGTCGGAACTAGAAGCACAAGCATTTCGCTACACTCGCATTAACATCTGCTAACCATGTGTATGTGACAAATAAAATTTGATTTGATTTGACTATGCCCACATTGTAACCAAAATTCTAATCTTAATTGCCACATTTCACACTGTCCTTTTGAGGTGCAATCGGGAACTAGTTCTGTAGGATGGCGAGTGGTGGGGTCGATAAAGGATCATTGTTTAAATCTCCAGTTTGGGAACATTTTGGCTTCCCAATAGATTATAACGGTGAAGGACAGAGTGTTGTGGATAAAACGTTAACAGTATGTCGCCACGCTCTATGAGAATAGCCTCTGCAGCTGCCAACACCTCAAATATGTCGACAGATTTACACCGACATCACCCCAGTAAACCAGAGCAAGACGGAAACTCAAAGAAACAATACAACAGTCTCTCCTCTGCATTCAAACATTCCTTGGCAACTGATTCTGACTGGGCCAAATAAATTACAAGAGCGATAGGTAAGCTATGTTTATATTTTTTACAGTCTTTGATTTATAGCCGTGGATATGCACACTTTCACGGTGGTTGAGAATTGGGGGGGGGGGTTCAGCACCTTGTGAAAGTGCTTGAGCCATGTTACGAACTTCCCTATTGCACCCATTTCAGCAAACAGGTACAGTGGTTCCTCCTTTAAAAGTTGTGTCATACTGCAGAATTCTATGGCACGTTATTTAAATTGTCAGCCATTTTTACCATTAATGCTAGTTGGTACTAGTTTGACCACCAAAGGCCAAAACATTTATTTCTGTTTTTAGAAGGAGAGAAATGCTGAGCCGATTGTGTGCCACCCTATGGGACTCCCAATCACGGTCGGATGTGATGCATAATAAATTATTATTTCTACATATTAAAAGGTTCCAATTGATAAACATGTTTTATCAATTAAGATATTTGAATTTAACCACAATATTTGTTGTATTATTTGTTCTGTATTTTCTGGTAGATTAACCTCTTGGATTTAGGGGGCGCCATTTTAATTTTTGGATGAAAAACGTTCCCGTTTTAAACAAGATATTTTGTCACGAAAAGATGCTCGACTATACATAATTGACAGCTTTGGAAAGAAGACACTGACGTTTCCAAAACTGCAAAAATATTGTCTGTGAGTGCCACAGAACTGATGTTACAGGCGAAACCCAGATAAAAATCCAACCAGGAAGTGCCGCATTTTTTGAAACCGCCTCATGCCAATGACTCCTTATATGGCTGTGAATGAGCTACGAATGAGCTTACGTTTTCCACCTATTTCCCAAGGTGTCTACAGCATTGTGACGTCTTTTTAGGCATTTCCATTGAAGAATGGCTGTAAGGGACCATATATAGCATGTGGTCACATGGTGTCTCCCGCAGAAAACCTTGCGTAAAATACTGAGGTAGCCATTTTTCCAATCGCTTCTTATGAGAAACCAATTGCCTCAACGGATATATTATCAAATATATATATATATATATGTTAAAAACACCTTGAGGATGGATCCTAAACAACGTTTGCAGTGTTTCTGAAGATATTATGGAGCAAATTTTGAAAAAAAGTTTGGCATTATAGTTGTAGCATTTTACGGTCGATTTCTCAGCCATACATGATGAAGAAACGGGAGCTATTTCGCATACAAAAATAATATTTTTGGAAAAAAGGAACATTTGCTATCGAACTGGGAGTCTCCTGAGAGAAAGCATCTGAAGTTCTTCAAAGGTAAATTATTTAATTTGGTTGCTTTTCTTATTTTCGTGAAAATGTTGCCTGCTGCCAGCAGAGCCTAGCATAGCATTATGCCATGATAAACTTACACAAATGCTTGTCTAGCGTTGGCTTTAACGCATATTTTGAAAATCTGAGATGTTGTTAACAAAAGGCTAAGCTTGTGTTTGAATATATTTATTTCATTTCATTTGCAATTTTCATGAATAGGAAAAGTTTCTAGGGGTATTTATGTCCGTTGCGTTATGCTAATGCGTTTGAGGCTATGATTATGCTCCCGGATACGGGTTTGCTCGTCGCAAGAGGTTAAACTGAAATTGCAACCAATCACGGCCGGTTGTGATACAGCTAACCTAACGAGAAATACATTTGGCGATAGAATGCTCCCCCTACCCTCTTTCTAGGCAAGTCTATTGTCCTGCTAATAGCCCTGCTAATAGCCAGAATGGCGCTGTACAACATAACCTTGTGTGTTTGAAAGAGTATTTTCCAGTAAGCAACTATTTGCTTACCTTCATTAGCCTACTTTATTCCAATATTTCTGTCATTCAGTGGATATTTATTCTCATAGTAATTCATTATGGAGCCATAAGGAAATAAACATCTGCATTTTGAAAGAGTATTTTTATCAACATTTTATTAACGAAAGCATAAAGACGCTGATGAAGAAATACAGTACAGTATATGGTTTATCCGACATTTTGCGGTTACAGGTCGTCACCCACACGCATTTTAAACATTTGGATAATAAAGCATTTTGAAGATAGAAACCACCTGCATTTTTTTATTAAGCTACTGTGCTGTCTGAAGTAAATATAGCCTACAGTACATACTGTAGTAAACATTGTGAAGTGCCTAATCGCGATTGTTCTCACTTTGATTATGCTGTAACATACTGTAGCACCATGACTAGGATCTCTATTCATTTAAGTGACCATTTTAGGGCTTTCAGGATGAATGGAAACTCTACTGAGACATTTAAACTTGGGGATTTTGGTCACGGTCAGTGCTATTCGCAAACACTATCATCAGATGCCTGTGCTACGCTGAATGTGAAAGCCCAAGAAAATCAACAGGTACAGTGGGAGACTATACTGTAAAGTGGGTCTAATAATGCTTAAATAAAAAGTGACTGCTGGTCTTTACTGTATACTGCACATTTTCACATTGTATTCCATTTCCATCGAGACTATTCAAGCCATCGACTCACTGATGAATGAAGATGAGCGATCGGCAAAGGCCTTCTGTAATCTGCTGGCATCACGGCACAACATCAACATCGCTCTAATCACTCAGAAGACAGTTGAAGAAACTTAATTTCTCAGAACAAGAATAGACTAAGGCTGACGAGTTTCAGAAGATCTTTGTTTCTGGCCATTTTGAGCCTGTAACCGAACCCACAAATGCTGATGCTCCAGATACTCAACTAGTCTAAAGAAGGCCAGTTTTATTGCTTCATTAATCAGCCCACAGTTTTCAGCTGTGCCAACATAATTGCAAAAGGGTTTTCTAATGATCAATTAGCCTTTTAAAAATGATCAACTTAGCTAACACATTAGCTAACACAACGTGCCATTGGGAACACAGGAGTGATGGTTGCTGATAATGGGCCTCTGTACATCTATGTAGATATTCCTTTTTTTTTTAAATTTTTTTTTTTTAAATCAGCCGTTTCCATCTACAATAGTAATTTATAACATTAACAATGTCGTCACTGTATTTCTGATCAATTTGATGTTATTTTAAAATGGACAAGCATGCTTTTCTTTCAAAAACAAGGACATTTGAACGATTGTGTGTGTGTGTATGTATGTATACTCACTTTTTTCCAGAGCATTAACCATGTGAGCTTGTTTTATACTGTTCTGTAGTTTCGACCCAATGATTCGTCTGACAAAGAACTTTGCGTCCTGCAGGCCCAGATCAAAGCTGGCGAGACATTCAATGATGTTATCTTCACAGACCAATCAACCATGGCCCTTGAGCAATTTACAGCAAGTTACAGAAAAAAAGGAAGACCAAGCCAGGGACCAGGCCCAGTTTGGCTATTTACAAAGCAAAAGGTAAATAAAATATTGTAGCCTACACATCACGGACTGCTATGTGTTCCACAATAATTCACTGTTGCCTCCTTTTTCAGGTATCATGGCTCGATATTTCTTTGAGGAAGAAATCAAGAAATATGCTGGACCCTATGCTAGAGAGGTGTTTCTGGGACCACGTCGGTTCTTTCAAGGTAGGATTATAGCAATATTTTGTTATGTTTAGGCCTAGTTACATGTATATTTCTAGTATTGTACCTAATTTTGCCTGTTAGGCTAATGGTATTTTTTTCTTCTCCAAAAGCAGACAATGACCGAAAACACACTGCCGCCCGGTTTGCATTGCCGCCCAGTTTGCATTGCAAATGAGGGCATAAACTGGGTCAAGACGCCAGCAGAGTAAGTAGACCATGATGTAAAACAAAGGTTAAATAAAAATAAATAAAAGACCAACACCACCTACGGTAGGCCTACAGTATATCTAAAAATGTTTTTTTTGAATCTCTACATGTAGGTCTCCTGATTTTGATTTATTTTACCTTTATTTAACTAGGCATGTCAGTTAAGAACCAATTCTGATTTTCAATGACGGCCTAGGAACAGTGGGTTAACTGCCTGTTCAGGGGCAGAATGACAGACTTGTACCTTGTCAGCTCAGGGGTTTGAACTTGCAACCTTCCGGTTACTAGTCCAACGCTCTAACCACTAGGCTACCCTGACACCCCAATTTAAACCTGATCAAACTTGTTTGGCATCAACTGAAAACATTCATCCGTAACTCTGCCAAGCCTACAAGCAAAGATGAACTGGTCAAGCAGGGGGATGTTCACACCTACAATAGCCAGGCTATAAAGAGTCTATTTTCCTGCTAATACTGTAGGGCTACACCTGCTACAGTACACTTGTGAAAAACAAGTGTTTGAAACCCTGTTTTCAAAATGCCACCAGCTGTCCATCTCTACTGTAAATAAAAACACAGCATGTTGTTTACATTCTTTATTGTAACCACAATGTCACAAATAATTTGTATCTACCTTTCAAATTTCTTTTCGAGTTTGGGATTTACAAATTTGCGCTTTTCATGTAATTCTTCGTTAAATCCTGTTCGGATTTAAGTATAAATTTTGGCTGACTAGAAACGTTGTTTGCAGAATTCACAGCCTGCTACGCTTGTGAAAAATAGGGTTCATAATATATCTGAGAATATCTAAGGGGCTTTATATACATTCTAAATGAATTATTATTCATAATAATAGCTTTGTTTTAAAAATAACAATATTTGAGATTTTATTTAGCTTTCAAATAACGTAAAGTGAGCGAGAAAAAGGCCATTCTTGAACTTGGGGTGAGACATGGTTACTAATTTGTAAATAAAGCCAGTGTTATTTAGATTGATTTATTTATCTTTTTAGGAGGGAGAGAAATCAAAAGCCTACCATCACCTCATGGGTCACCCGGGCATGGCCAGCATGGGTATTGAACCAGCATCTGTAGCAATGCGATGCAGTGTCTTAGACCCGCTGCGCCACTCGGGAGCTGTACAACGTGACCGGTCGGTTGTAGAAAACAGTACTACAGTAAGAGCAAAAATAATCCAAACATTTCCACACCATAATTGTAGTCTAAGTTTCTCTTAGAATAAAAACCTTAATGTAACAACAGTTTTAGTAAGTAATACTGACGAGTAGTAACAAATAAATAAGTGTATTTTTAGAGACACAGTAGCGCCTTAGAGCACTGATTATGCTTTTGGGTTCCAACTCCTCCTTGTGCTGGTCTGGTCAATGAAGTAGTGACGCAGGGTACCGTACTAAACCATAAATTACCTCTAAATCCTGCAGCATAACCGCAACATTTTTAGTTGAGCAACCCCTGTAGTACCCGCTCTATATAAGCAAGCCAAAGCTTCCAATGAATTGGGCGATGTACCGTGCTACAGACACGCCCCATTTATGACAGTCAAAACTTTGGAGGTACTGTCATGGTGCGTTCATAACAAAGTGGGAAGTGGGAATTTACCACATACGACTGCGAAAAATCCACTTGAACAGCCCTCCAACTGGTAATTACTAGCTGGAAACTCATCCATCATCCAGAGCACCCACTTCCCACACATGGTCAACTCAGACGTCACCTACTAAGAAATGGCCTCTATAACAGCATTTTCAGAAGTTAAATGCAACAAAACATTATTTATGAAAAGCAATCTATTATTGTGATTTTTAACTCTATAATTAGTTTACAAGCATGATAGCAGTATTTTAAATGTATGGTTGCTGCAGCTTGTTGGCCATTAGCTTATCAAATCAAGTCAAATTGTCACATGCCTCATAAACAACAAGGTTAGACTAACAGTGAAATGCTTACTTAGGGCCCTTCCCAACAATAAAGAAAGAATGAATAAATAAAAATAAAAACACAATAAGTATCGATAACTTGGCTATATACACGGGTACGGGTACAAGTACCGAGTCTATGTGCAGGTAATTGAGGTAGGTTGGTATACTGTATAACTAGGAATAAAGTGACAGATAAACAGTAGCAGCAGCATATGTGATGAGAAAAAAAAGTGGCAATGCAGATAGTCTCGATAGCGATTTGGTTAAAGGGATACTTTGGGATGTTGGCAACGAGGCCCTTTATCGAATCAGCGTTTCTCAACGAGTTCAAATCACATGAATGCATCCAAATTATATTTACGACTTAACAACGGGTACATTCACACCTGGTTACAAAACGCAGGATCAGAATGGAAACTTCAGAGGCTCAACATAACAATCCTGTGACAACAGACAATGTCAAGAACATTGTAAAAAGCATTTCATTTTCCTGCTGTAACAAGAACCACCTCCTCTGCACAATTACCTCAGGGAGGCAAGCAAGGGCTATTGAGTGGAGGGGTGTGGTGGGTAGTCTATTGATAGCACACAAGTTGACACATAGAAACTAGCAACCATCATCCAACTTGCCTACTACCACACCTTCCATACATCCTAGGGCTGAGTCCCAAACACACCCCATTGGCATGTTGGAATGGAGCCTAGAGGTCGGAGCTAATAGCCTTGCATGCTAAATAGACTTTTATCATCTACTGCTGTGTTTGAATTATCCAAATTAAATACGTAATCACTCTTGTAGACAAATACGTTAGCTAGATATGTACTTGGCATCAGTTTGAACAAAAAGCTGAAAGTCTTTGGTATAAAGGTGATGAATTAAACTCTTGATCCAGATCAAAAAGCATGGTAAATCTCTGTAAGCTTCTCAAAAACACCAAAGGAAAAATCCCAAATCCCCAGTTGAGGTCCTTTTTTAATAGACCTGTGGTTTATGCACTAGTCACAGTCATGGTTCACGATCATGCTCTCTTCTGGCCATCACACACACCAGCAATGGACACTATGTAGCCTAATCTCTCAGATCATGATCTACCCTGAATGAAAATATGAACGCAATATGTAAGGTGTTGGTCCCATGTTTCATGAGATTACATTTTAAAAATCCCAGAAATTGTTCATATGTACAAAAAATGTATTTCTCTAAAATGTGTTTACATCCCTGTTAGTGAGCATTTCTCCTTTGCTAAAATAATCCATCCATCTGACAGGTGTGGCATATCAAGAAGCTGATAAAACAGCATGATCATTACACAGGTGCACCTTGTGCTGGGGATAAAAAGCCAATTGTCATAAAACACAATGCCACAGATGTCTCAAGTTGAGGGAACATGCAAGAGGCATGCTGACTGCAGGAATGTCCACCAGAGCTGTTGCCAGAGAATTGAATGTTAATTTCTCTACCATAAGCCACCTCCAACGTCGTTTTAAATCATTTGTCAGTACGACGAACCGACCTCAACCCTGTAATAAAGCCCTTTTGTGGGAAAAAGTCACTCTAATTGGCTGCGCCTGGCTCCCCAGTGGTTGGGTCTGTCTGCCAAGTGGGTGGGCTTATACCCTCCAAGGCCCACCCATGGCTGCACCCCTGCCCAGTCTAATTTATTTATTTCAATTGACTGGTTTCCTTCTATGAACTGTAACTCAGTAAAATCTTACAAATGCAACAATGAAAAATTTTGTTCAGTATATTTACATTTGTATGGTTCAAGCTAGAGGTCGACCGATTAATTGGAATGGCCGATTAAATAGGGACGATTTCAAGTTTTCATAACAATAGGTAAATCGGCATTTCTGGATCATGGCAAATTATACTGCACTCCACGAGGAGACTGCGTGGCAGGCTGACTACCTCTTATGCGAGTGCAGCAAGGAGCCAAGGTAAGGTGCTAGCTAGCATTAAACATATCTCTTTTTTTTTTTTAAATCAATCGTAACATAATCACTAGTTAACTACACATGGTTGATGATATTACTAGTTTATCTAGCTTGTCCTGCGATGCATATAATCGGTGTGGTGCCCGTTCATTTATCATTGAATCATAGCCTACTTCACCAAACGGGTGATTTAACAAGCGCATTCGAGAAAAAAGCACTGTCTTTGCACCAATGTGTACCTAACCATAAAAATCAACGCCTTTCTTAAAATCAATACAAGACCACTGAGCAGAGAGCATCTCAGGTTGCATTGGCAGTACAAAATGTCAGTCACTTTTCTCACAAGACATTAATGGTAAATGTGAAGCTTTGACCAGGTGTCTCTTTGTAATAAGCTGAGTTGGCCCGCAAGTTGGTCCCAAAAGACTCAAGACTGAGGCGTGGAGAAAATCTGAACAATGATCATGAAATCTTACTCCAGTCTCAAATACAGAGGCTTTCAAATTCCTGGGAAATCGTGTGCTATGAATAACATGATACACTAGCTGTAGGCTGAATTTGATAGGCTATTACTATTCCAGGTGGAAATCTAAATGCTTCTTGTGTCTTCAATGTAGTCTTTGGAAAATGGTACACATTTACAGACTGCAGCAGTGTCAGACATTTTGAATATTGTCTCAGCGAATCTAAGTCTTTCGCATTCATGTTGGCATGAATAGACTAATAGAAATTGTCATCCAGATGATGATATTTCAGTACAGTACATTCATGATGTTCATAAGGACCACATACTTGGTTTCATGTTTGGTCTGAGATTAACAATATGTGCAGAGAGAGATGGGATTGACCTGATTGAGGTCATGGTTTTAGGCCACGCTGGGCACTAACATCATACTGACAGACGGCGCATCACAATGGACACAAAGGGGAGGCAGTATAAACGGAGTGAGACTGGGAGGTGAAGTTTGTAAGTGCACCAAACAACATTCCCTCAAATTGTTTGTCACTGAGCTCAAAATTGAACATTGTGAAAATTCTGTGAACACCGCCTGTGCCTGCTTTAAGTTAGTTTTAACAGTGGTCAAGTAGGCTACTGTGGCAATTTGATTTTATTGTAGGCCTACCATCAAATACAAATGGAAAAAATGCATCCCATTACATTTTAACATGGAAATAGCCATTTATTCATTCAGCCTACAGTAGCAGCCAATGTGTGGTGCTCAATGTCGGTCTACATTCCAGGAAACATGCAGGGCTTGACATTAACCTGTTTATCCACAAAAATGTGTTGCATTCTTTGATGCAAGAAACCACTTAACAAAATTAAATGCATAATTTTTCCCATACCACTATTACAGAGAATCAGATTATGCTACCTTCTGCCTATTGGCTACTTAGGTCATTCAAGCCGGTCTCAAAATACAACAACTTGTTTTTCAAAAGATCTCAAAAGAATGCACAGATTTTGTGTTCTTGTAGGAAGCAATCACTTCCCCATTGCTGACTACAAATTATCTATAACTGGGCTAATAACTCTAACTATACGGAACAAAAATATAAACGCAACATGTTAAGTGTTGGTCCCATGTTTCATGAGCTGAAATAAAAGATCCCTGAGGCACAAAATACTTAACTCTCTCAAATTCTGTGAACAAATGTGTTTACATCCCTGTTAGTGAGCATATCAAGACACCGATTTAACCGCATGATCATTACACAGGTGGACCTAGGGTAAAGCCGGTGAATGTCAAGCAAATAACTTCCAGTCTAATTAACTTAGAATTCGGTGGCATTATTTTATATTATGAAGAACACAATTGAACAAAGCTGAATCAAAAAAATAGAAAGCATGTTTTATCCAAATGATTTAAGGGAGTGCGTACATGCGGCCATTCTCCATTGAGCGATTAACAAAGACATAGGTACTCTTACAGTAAATGCTTAATTTAGAGTTATTCAGATTACTCGTAATTAAGCTCGAGAGCCTGGGTCTCAACCCCACCCTGTGCAACTGGGTCCTGGGCTCTGATGGGCCACCCCCAGGTGGTGAAGTTAGGAAACAATCTCCACCCCGCTGATCCTTAACACTGGGGCCCCACAAGGGTGCATTCTCAGCCCTCTCCTGTACTCCCTGTACACCCATGACTGCATGCCATGCACGCCTCCAACTCAATCATCAAGTTTGCAGACGTGTGACCTCACTCAACGTCCACAAAACGATATGTTCAAGGACTTTTTTTTTTTGTTACCTTTATTTAACTAGGCAAGTCAGTTAAGAATACATTCTTATTTTCAATGATGGCCTAGGAACAGTGGGTTAACTGCCTGTTCAGGGGCAGAACGACAGATTTGTACCTTTATCAGCTCGGGGGTTTGAACTTGCAACCTTCCGGTTACTAGTCCAATGCTCTAACCACTAGGCTACCCTGCCGCCCCTAAGGAAACAGCAGAGGGAGCATCACCCCATCCACATCGATGGGACAGTAGTGGAAAGTTCCTCAGCATACACATCACAGACAAACTGAAAATGGTCCACCCACACAAACAGCGTGGTGAAGAAGGTGCAACAGCGCCTCTTCAACCTCAGGAGGCTGAAGAAAGTTGGCTTGTCACCAAAAACTCTAACTTTTACAGATGTACAATCGAGAGCAACCTGTCAGTCTTTATAACCGCCTGGTACGACAACTGCTCAGCCCACAACCGTAAGGCTCTCCAGAGGGTAGTGCGGTCCACAAGGCATCACTGAGGGCAAACTACCTGCCCTCAAGGACACCTACAGCACCCGATGTCACAGGAAAGCCAAAAAGATCATCAAGGACAACAATCACCTGAGCCACTGCCTGTTCAACCGCTATCATCCAGAAAGCGAAGTCAGTACAGGTGCATCAAAGCTGGGACCGAGAGACTGAAAAACAGCATCTATCTCAAGGCCATCAGACTGTTAAATAGCCATCAGACGCTGCTAACTACACACAGACTTGAAATCATTGGCCACTTAAATAAATGGAACACTAGTCACTTTAAATAACGTCACTTTATTATTATTATTATTATTATTATTGTCTACATATCCTACATTACTCATCTCATATGTATATCCTGTATCCTATACCATCTTGCCCATGACGCACGGCCATCGCTCATCCATATAGACTCAACAAAAAAAAGAAACGTCCTCTCACTGTCAACGGTGTTAATTTTCAGCAAACGTGTAAATATTTGTACGGACATAACAAGATTCAACAACAGAGATAAACTGAACAAGTTCCACAGACAATGTGACTGACATAAATGGAATAATGTGTCCCTGAACAAGTGCATCTCCTCCTCGTGGACTGCACCAGATTTGCCTGTTCTTGATGTGAGATGTTACCCCACTCTTCCACCAAGGCACCTGCAAGTTCACTGACTTTTCTGGGGGGAATGGCCCTAGCCCTTACCCTCCGATCCAACAGGTCCCAGACGTGCTCAATGGGATTGAGATCTGGGCTCTTTGCTGGCCATGGGAGAACACTAACATTCTTGTCTTGCAGGAAATCAGAACAAGCAGTATGGCTGTTGACATTGTCATGCTGGAGGATCATGTCAGGATGAGCCTGCAGGAAGGGTACCATGAGGGAGGAGGATGTCTTCCCTGTAACGCACAGCACTGAGATGGCCTGCAATGACAACAAGCTCAGTCCGATGATGCTGTGACACACCGCCCCAGACCATGACGGACCCTCCACCTCCAAATCCAAATCGATTCCACTCCAGAGTACAGGCCTCAGTGTTACGCTCATCCTTTCAACGATAAACGCAAATCCGACCATCACCCCTGGTGAGACAAAACCGCGACTCGTCAGTGAAGAGCACTTTTTGCCAGTCCTGTTTGGTCCAGCGACAGTGGGTTTGTGCTCACAGGCGACGTGTTTGCCGGTGATGTCAGGCCTAGAGGCCCACAGTCCAGCCTCTCTCAGCCCATTGTAGACAGACAGTCTGAGCACTGGTGGAGGGATTGTGCATTCCTAGTGTAACTTGGGCAGTTGTTGCCATCCTGTGCCTGTCCCGCAGGTGTGATGTTCAGATGTACCGATCCTGTGCAGGTGGTGTTACACGTGGTCTGCCATTGTGAGGACGATCAGCTGTCTGTCCTTTCTCCCTGTAGCGCTGTCTTAGGCGTCTCACAGTACAGACATTGCAATTTATTGCCCTGGTCACATCTGCAGCCCTCATGCCTCCTTGCAGCATGCCCAAGGCACATTCACGCAGATGTGCAGGGACCCTGGGCATCTTTCTTTTGTTGTTTTTCAGTCAGTAGAAAGGCCTCTTTAGTGTCCTAAGTTTTTATAACTGTGACCGTAATTGCCTACCGTCTGTAAGCTGTTAGTGTCTTAACGACCATTCCACAGGTGCATGTCCATTAATTGTTAATGGGTCTTTGAACAAGCATGGGAAAACAGTGTTTAAAACTTGTTGGGGATAGGGGGCAGTATTTTCACTTTGGATGAATTGCGTGCCCATAGTGAACTGCATCCTACTCTGTCCTAGATTGCTAATATATGCATATTATAATTACTATTGAATAGAAAACACTCTGAAGTTTCTAAAACTGTTTGAATTATGTCTGTGAGTATAACAGAAATCATAGGGCAGGCAATCTTCCAAACAGGAAGTGAAATTCTGAATGCGGGTCTAATTTTAAGTCATCGCCTCTTCACTTCCAAACAAGATAGCACTGTTAGCACTTCCTACGCCTTCCACTAGATGTCCTCATTCAGTAGAACGTGGAATTGAGCCTCTGGTATGAGTCACTGTCCTGGCAGAATGCAATTTCGCTGTTGCGCATTTGTCTGTTGATATCACCATCGTTCCATTTGGCTGCAGATGAAAACGTATGCTCCGGTTGGAACGTTTTTGGATATATATGAAAATAACATCCTGAAGATTGATTCTCTACTTAGTTTGACCAGTTTATTCGACCTGGAATATATATTTTTGAAGTTTTCGTCCGAGTTCGCCTGGACCAGCGTCAGCTTTTGGGCACGTGAGCTGAAAGTGGTAGCAAATGCAGCTAATTGGACACTAGTAATGGACATTATGGAACAAAACGATTTATTGTGGAACTAGGACCCCTTGCACTGCCTTCTGATGAAGATATTCAAAAGGTAAGTGAATATTTAGTGTTTTTTGTAGCTTCTGTTGACGCCAAAATGGTGTGTAAACAGATTTTATATATATATATATATATATATATATATATATATGCACATTATCAAACAAAACACACAATACATGTATAACATGATGTCCTATGAGTGTCATCTGATGGAGATAATCAAAGGTTAGTGATTCATTTTATCTATATTTATGCTTTTGTGAAAAATCGCTGTGTGTGTTTTTGAATTTAGTGGTCATTTAACGTAAATATATGTTGTGTTTTCGCTGTAAAACATTTTAAAAATCAGACACGATGGGTAGATTAACAAGATGTTTCTTTCATTTGCTGTATTGCACTTGTTAAACCCTTTACATTGAAGATCTGAAGTTATTTGGATTTTTACAAATAATCTTTGAAAGAAAGGGACGTTTCTTTTTTTTCCTGAGTTTATTTATACGTACATATTCTTATCCCATCCCCTTATATTTGTGTGTATTATGAAGTCATTGTGAATGTTAGATATTACTGCACTGTCAGAACTAGAAGCACAAGCATTTCGCTACACTCGCATTAACATCTGCTAACCATGTGTATGTGACTAATAAAATTTGATTCGCTTTCATTCTTATCCAATTCTGGAGTGCATATTGAAGATAGTGGAAGAACTGTCCACATTTACTTTGTCAGCCAACAAGATGATTAGGCCTAACGAACAGCAAAAGCACTAGCCTATGTCAATCTACTATCCCCCATAGTACAAAAGTTAATCTGTTCTATTCTGTGTCAGAAATAAATATTCCAAACATAGTCAGGGACAGTTGTGAGATGCGATAAATCCCAAATTAATACAACCACTAGCATCACAAAACTTTTTTATGCAATGAGGCTGACCAACAGATCTGAATGTTTAGCTTAAAATGTTGATAAACTATTAGGCCATTTTTTAACATTATAAGCGCAGCAATGCACACAAGGTAGTAGGCCACAAGCACAAATGTTCTTTTAGCAGGAACACACCACAATCAAAAGTGACCAATGTGGTTACGCATGTAATGCTTTTACTATAAAAGGTGTATTTTATGGTGAAAATGATCTTCCCTAAACTAGAACACACACACGCTGCTTAAGTATGCCAGTTAGGCTCTACACCCATTGTAAGCGGATTGATGTGCTTAATTTTGTTATTTGGCCACCTTAGTTGTGATACAAACCTTAGGAAAACATATAGGCCTATGGGCTAGGCTACATTAGGTGTGCGACTATGATTCTAAAAAATTGTTTCTTGCCTTACGCTGGGCATCATTCACAAGTGATATGTAATTCACAAGTGATGGGTCATTGGTGACAATATTAGCCTATCAGACTATTCTTGATTTAATATTGTATTTACATATATGTGTGAAATTTGTTTTGATTTAGAATGGACCATTATTATGTACTTGTCTCAAAACAGGGGCAGGGGCAAAAAATTAATGTAATCTACGCACCTAAATAGCGAATGGAGGACGCTTTTCCCGTGGTTCGTTTTCATGCCAGCCAGGTAGGCTATACTCCTGTTGTAAAGAGAAGCAATGTGCTTAGTATTAGGAAAGTTAAGAAAATAAATATAGTAGGCCTAGCCTATAGAAAGCTGATGGGATCATCGATTTAATAGAGGCCATCACACACTGTTTTCTCACGCAATTGCATAGCCTATAGAAATGTAGCGCAACATGAGCTCTCATGAAGTGTTTGATTAGATTTTCGATAACATTTGCATTGATGTGAGAATGATTAGAGACAATAGAGTGCTGAGTACCAGGCAGTTAGCAAGTTTGGTAGGCTACTAATGACCAGCAGCATCAGAGCTTGGAGAAGGCTAATTAACGTGAATAAAACGGTCATGTGGAATTTGACTACCTTCAAGACTAGTGAACGCCGGCAATACGGTCACCGCATCAGCCCTAGTTGCACCTTGTGCTGGGGACAATAAAAGGCCACTCTAAAATATGCAGTTGTCACAACACAATGCCATAGATGTCATGTTGAGGGAGCGTACAAATGGCATTGCTGACTGCAATAATTTCTACCAGACCTGTTGCCAGAGAATTGAATGTTAATTCAAGTTGACTCCAACATCGTTTTAGAGAATTTGGCAGTACGTCCAACCGGCCTCACAACTGCAGACCACGTGTATGGCGTTGTGTAGGGGAGCGGTTTGCGGATGTCAGCTTTGTGAACAGAGTGCCCCATGGTGGAGGTGGGATTATGGTATTGGCAGGCATATGCTACAGACAACAAACACAATTGCATTTTATCGATGGCAATTTCAATGCACAGAGATACCGTGACGAGATCCCATTGTTGTTCCATCACGTTTCAGCATGATAATGCACGGCACCATGTCGCAAGGATCTTCACACAATTCCTGGAACCTGAAAATGACCCAGTCCTTCCATGGCCTGAATACTCACCAGACTTGTCACCCATGGAGCATGTTTGGGATGCTCTGGATCGACATGTACAACAGCGTGTTCCAGTTCTCTCCAATATCCAGCAACTTCACACAGCCATTGAAGAGGAATGGGACAACATTCCACAATCAACAGCCTGATCAACTCGATGCTAACTTGATATACAAATATATACTTATTTTTTTTAAATAATGTGCAAAGGAGATGTCGCATTGCATGAGGCAAATGGTCACACCAGATACTGACTAGTTTTCTGATCCACACCCCTGTCTTTTTAAAAAAGGTATCTGTGAACTATTCCCAGTCATGTGAAATCTATAGATTAGGGCCTAATGAATTGATTGATTGATTTCCTTATATGAACTCAGTTTTATCTTTTTTAAATTGTTGCATGTTGAGTTCATAGTTTTGTTTGGTATAGCAAAGGATATGAACAAATGTAGACACGTCGCTCTTACTTTGATCTCAAAACAAGCGTGTCTACTCACGACTGCTCATGCTGTAAAAACAGTCCAGTTCAAAGTGAATGGCACAGATCCATATATGTATATGTTTACCTTGACGGATAAAGTACTCAGCCAATTCAAATCCAGAAGGAAAGCGGAAAGGAAAATAAACAAAGAGTGACAAGAAGTCTTGATAAGAACTCAAGAGGGAGGTGTTTGACTTTCGCCTTTTCTTCTGTATGACGAAAGCAATACTCAATAAAGTAGCTTATGTCGAGTGTTCCATCAGCTGTGTCGGTAGTGCATTGATATTGTTACACAACGCTCAGTCATGACTGATCATTTCACAATGGGGCTGCTTGATTTCCTCCAGTGGAGCCAAAGAAAACAAACCATAGCTCTGAGATCACAACCGCAGAGTGGAGATATGTTCCTACAGCACCCCGGCGGGTTCTTGGATAAGCGGCAGGGAAGGCTGGAAACTTTTCATCTAATGATTTTCCAGCTCCTAAACATACAGACACAACGTATTTCTCTAAAATCAAACATGTTCGGTTTCCAACACCTTTCCGGCCCTCCGATGAATTAAACTAGACTTTCTCAGCTGGATTGTGAATCAAATATGACAGTATGTGCTAGTGGCTGGGGTGGGTAGATGAGAACAGGGTCTGCAGGTGAATAAGTATCACCTTTAGAAAGGTCAACTGTCTTTTAAGTAGGCAGGACTTCATAGTTTTGTTTGACTCTGAAGATTTTATCAAAAAGCTAACAAATCAATTAGATCCTAAATAGCTGCGTTCACTTATAAGTCACTGATCTTCTTTGGATGGTTAGCCTTACCATGTAACAATAAAACCTAAATGTTTTTCCGTCAAATCAAGTCTAATTACAGTGCCTTCAGAAAGTATTCACACCTTTACTTTTTCCACATTTTGTTGTTACAGCCTGATCTACACACAATACCCCATAATGTCAGTAGAATTTTGTTTGTAGAACATTCTCGAAATACATTAAAAAAATGGAAATCTGAAATGTGTCAAGTATTCAATCCCTTTGTTATTGCAAGCCTAAATAAGTTCAAGAGTAAAAATGTGCTTTTCAAATCACACAATAAGTTGCATGTTCAATAATAGTGATTAACAAGATTTTTTGAATTACTACCCCATCTTTATACCCCACACATATCAAGTAGTGAATTAAGGACAGATTCAACCACAAAGACCAGGGAAGTTTTTCAATGCCTCGCAAAGGGCACCGATTGGTAGAAAAAGCAGACGCTGAATATCCCTTTATCCCTTTAAACATGGTGAAGTTATTAATTAGGCTTTGGATGGTGTATCAATACACCCAGTCAATACAAAGATAAAGGCGTCCTTCCTACTCAGTTGCCGGAGGAAGGAAACTGCTTAGGGATTTCACCATGATTTTAAAACAGTTACAGAGTGTAATGGTTGTGATATGAGAAAACTGAGGATGGATCAACAACATTGCAGTTACTGCACAATATTAACCTAAATGACAGAGTGAAAAAAGGAAGCCTGTACAGAATAAAACATTATCCAAACATGCTTCCTGTTTGCAAGAAGGTACATAAGTAATACTGTAAAAAAAAAAAAAAAATTGTCCTGAATACAAATACAATCCAAAACATCACGGAGTACCCCTCTTTATATTTTCAAGGATGGTGGTGGCTGCCTCATGTTATGGTTATGCTCGTCATCGGCAAGTACTAGGGAGCTTTTTTTAGGATAAAAATAAACAGAACACAGCTAAGCACAGGCAAAATCAGGAGACCCTGGTTCAGTATTCTTTCCAACAGACACTGGGAGACAAAATCAGCTTCCAGCAGGACAATAATCTAAAACACAAGACCAAATCTACACAGGAGTTGCTTACCAAGATGACATTTAATGTTCCTAAATGGCCTAGTTACAGTTTTGACTTAAATCTGCTTGAAAATCTGTGGTAAGACTTGAAGGGCTTTATAACATTAATCCAACAACCAACTTGACAGAGCTTGAATATATATATATTTTAATAAATGGGCATATTGTACAATCCAGATGTTAGACTGACCCAAAAAGACTCACAGCTGTAATCGCTGTCAAAAGGTGTTTCTAACATGTCTCAAGGACTGAATACTTACAGTTGAAGTTGGAAGATTACATACACTTATGTTGGAGTCATTAAAACTCGTTTTTTAACCACTCCACAAATGTATTATTAACAAACTATAGTTTGGCAAGTCGGTTAGGACATCTACTTTGTGCATGACACAAGTCATTTTTTCAACAATTGTTTACAGACAGATTATTTCACTGTATCACAAATCCAGTGGGTCAGAAGTTTTCATACACCAATTTGACTGTGCCTTTAAACAGGTTGGAAAATTCAGGAAATTATGTCATGGCTTTAGAAGCTTCTGATAGGCTAATTGACATCATTTTAGTCAATTGGAGGTGCACCTGTGGATGTATTTCAAGGCCTACCTTCAAACTCAGTGCCTCTTTGCTTGACATCATGGGAAAATCAAAAGAAATCAGCCAAGACCTCAGAAAATACAATTGTAAACCTCCACAAATGTGGTTCATCCTTAGCAGCAATTTCCAAACACCTGAAGGTACCACGTTCATCTTACAAACAATAGAACGCAAGTATAAACACCATGGGACCACACAGCCGTCATACCGCTCAGGAAGGAGACGCGTTCTGTCTCCTAGAGATAAACGTACTTTGGTGAGAAAAGTGCAAATCAATCACAGAAAATCAGCAAAGGACCTTGTGAAGATGCTGGAGGAAGCAGGTACAAAGTATCTATATCCACAATAAAAAAACCTGAAAGGCCGCTCAGCAAGGAAGAAGCCACTGCTCCAAAACCGCATAGAAAAGCCAGACGATGGTTTGCAACTGCACATGGGGACAAAGATTGTACTTTTTGGAGAAATGTCCTCTGGTCTGATGAAATAAAAATACAACGGTTTGGCCATAATGACCATTGTTATGTTTGGAGGAAAAAGGGGAGGCTTGCAAGCCAAAGAACACCATCCCAACTGTGAAGCCCAGGGGTGGCAGCATCATGTTGTGGGGGTGCTTTGCTGCAGGAGGGACTGGTGCACTTCACAAAATAGATGGCTTCATGAGGAAGGGAAATTATGTGGATATATTGAAGCAACATCTCAAGACATCAGTCAGGAAGTTAAAGCTTGGTCGCAAATGGGTCTTCCAAATGGACAATGACCCCAAGTATACTTCCAAAGTTGGCTTAAGGACAACAAAGTCAAGGTATTGGACTGGCCATCATAAAGCCCTGACCTCAATCCTATAGAAAATTTGTGGGCAGAACTGAAAAAGCATGTGCGAGCAAGGTGGCCTTCAAACCTGACTCAGTTACACCAGCTCTATCAGGAGGAATGTGGAAGGCTACCCGAAACGTTTGACCCAAGTTAAACAATTTAAAGGCAATGCTACCAAATACAAATTGAGTGTATGTTGTCTTCTGACCCACTGGGAATGTGATGTGACTGGGATGTGAAAGCTGAAATAAATCTCTACTATTATTCTGACATTTCACATTCTTAAAATAAAGTGGTGATCCTAACGGACCTAAAACAGGGAATTTTTACTCGGATTAAATGTCAGGAATTGTGAAAAACTGAGTTTGAATGTATTTGGCTATGGTGTATGTAAACTTCCGACTTCAACTGCATCTAATCAAGATAGTGTTTTATATTTAATTCATTTTCAATAAATGTTAGAATTTTTCTTCAGCTTCCAGAGTATTTTTTGTAGATTGTTGACCAAAAATTCTAATTAAATCAAATTTAAACCCAGTTTGTAACAAAATATGATGGAAAAAAAGTCAAGGGTGCAATACTTTCTGAAGGAACTGTATATAGGTCTTAATTACACACAGCCCAGTCCAGTATGTGTCAGAAGGGATATGAACATACGACAGCTGACAGGAAAGCTTACTTATGAATAAGATTTACACCTAGAAGCATTTCATTATGAAATTACTTCAATAGTGGGTCCCACTATGACATGTTTATGGATGTGTGTGCATGTGCATAACGGTAGACTGGTCTTAGTGTACTAGCAGTGCAGTGTTTTTAAAGAAAAATGTTATTTGATATAAGACAACATATTGTGGGCTAGTAATAGATACATTTTTTATCGTATTCCTTACTCACTATGCCAATCCCATTAGATCAGGAGACTGCCATGAGATGCAATGTAGTGCGAGTGTGTCAGCAGCTATGGATGACAGATGTAAACCTGCATGGGAGAGCTAAGGAGACACATCCTTCCTGCCATAGACCTCCTGACAGTTTTATTAGCCTACAGCTTCATTGCGTTTTGGTACACCAGCAGAAGTACATTCATTTCCAACAGAACCCTTGCAGCACTACATTGTAGTGCAGTTGCAGTGCATCGTGTGGTGCACATGTTGAACTTTTGTTGCACGCTGCATGTGATTGAGGCGTTACACACCAACAGCATCATTCATATCAAATCAAATTGTATTGGTCACATACACATGGTTAGCAGATGTTATTGCGAGTGTAGCGAAATGCTTGTGCAAAATGGTACGCTGCATCATCTTGATATGTGTGCAACAGAAGTTCAACATTTTCTTTCTGCTACCAATTTGACGCATATGTTTGATTAATCCAATGTATAGACGGGTTGGCAGACAACCTCGCAAAAACAATGTGCGCGTGCTTCCACGGGGCAGAAGTCAGCCTATTGTTGTGATTCTGTATGTCCAGATTGCTAGCAAGAAAGACAAGAAACTAACATGTGGCGAACCATAAGTGGCTCGTTTCAGCTTGTTATTGATATCATGTCTTGAGGTGTTTTGACAGATTTCTCATGTCAATACTAATGTCTCAAATTTGCTACGCTAGCTAAACAACAACTGGAATGATGCATTTGAGAGAAGTGCTCATTGTGCAAATTTATTTGCGTTTTCAATAAACATTGTAGACGAAATATTGCTTAAGCCAACACTGTCTGCTTTAACCCATAGTTGCACACTCCTGGGTTTTGTTGCTAAACAACCAACCAGTCTAACCACACAGAACTCACTGCAACTGCCTCTGCAAAGCAATATTGCAAGGCAAACGAAGCGTTCCATTGGAAATGCATGTACTTCTGTGTACCAAACGCAATTACGTTGTAGGTGTGATCAAGGGGTTAGAACCTGGAGAAAAATAGTTTACTGTAAGAGCAATTTGAGTAATTTTGGCATTTTGAGGAAATAAATGGTTTAGTTAGAAAAATGAGTTTACAACAGAACGGAAAATGTTGCACTCAAAAAAATGAATGAAAGCGCATACCTCGTTACCCCTGACCAAACCCCCACACACACAGCCTCTGATTGTTCAATGGTTTAGTGACAAGTACACCCAAAAAGTTCATAATAAAAAGTACAGTTGATAGGATGTGTGTACCAACTAAAAAAAACGTCAAAAAAATGGGCTAAGTGACCTTGCGACGTACCCCCCTACCTATATCACATTCGCAAAAAAATTACTGTACTTTGTTGTCACATGGCTTTAGCCATCATTCATTTTTTTTACTGTAAAGTCAGCTCAAGTCTTTAGTTAAATGTTGTCTACAGTGGGGTGCCAAAATGTATCTTATACCAACGTTTTGAATGGGCATATTCATCTTTATCGACAATACCATTAAAGTAGCAATATAAATTCAGTCATTCCCATTATTAGCTGAGTAGCATTGCTAGCTAAACCAGAGACATGGAGGCTAAACCTTTCCGTTACAACCTGTATCGTGCCAAGTGACAGCATAGCCTGCTGCTAGCTAACATTGCCTGTCAAGTCCTAACCAATGTGAATTTCAGTTTTAGAAGACAGCTCGCTAACAAAAACACTATTTTGGGCTAAACAATGGTATTTTCACATATTTACAAACAGTACAGGTATTTTATCCACTTCCTGCTTAGTTTAGTAGCTAGACTTCTTACCCCGACTCACCTCCCGCTGCCTGGTGTGTGGACGTGCTATGGATGCGCGTGCGTAAAATGTTTCATATTTCTCATGATGGCTCGACCAGAGAAGGAAAAGGAAGCGAGACATCCCACTCCCTCAATTTATGTGGTTCATGTACTTTCAATGAACTAAGCAGACCAGACCCAGCTGCGAATGCATTGGTACCTATGGGAGATCCACCCTATTAAGCAGACCGGGAGTGACCATTTATTTCAATGGTAAGTGAATATACGTTATTTATAATGAGGAATACCTGGAGAAAATCGGATTTCTCTGAAATGAAAATAGACGGCTCTCACTTAAGTAAAATATATATTTTATCCGACGTTTCTTGAACGCTTGAAAAAAAAAGTGACCCTCACCTATACCCAAAATAATGATTCAAACATATACAGCCTAGATGCGAAATGTATAGGCATGTTGTTGAAGTGCTGTTGTTGATGTAATGTTGAAATGCTGAGCGATCCTGCCAGCCTGTCGCACATCACAATATATTTTTTTAAATGGCCTAAATAATTCATTTTCATTACCTCTTAGACTGGCACGCTCCTGGCTCATTTAGAGTTCGTATGTTGTTTAATAGCCTGTTGAAATGTTGAACGTCAATTAAAGAATAATTACTTCTCAAGCAGAGTACATTTTTTGTCTCCTCTTGGCCGGCTATGGAAGGTTGTAGCGCAGCCTCTGAATGTCAGAGACAAACCAAATATATCCCATATGCATCGGAGTCACGTCTTTCCCCAGCATTTTACAGCTTGCTTCTAGCATAAAGCATTGCAGACTAAAGCAACGTTATACAACGCTTTATATAATCAGGTCCACTTATTATTATTTTTAAAAATCTTACATTAACAAGGGCTTTATCCATTTTCTTTAACAAAAGCCACACTACCTCCACATACACCCTCAATTCGAGATCTGATTTTAACTTAACACAACCAAGCTCTTCACTGACACTGAGGTATTTAAGGAGTGGTGACTGAATGAATTGGCTGATAAAAACTTTGGATAGTAGACTATAATTTTGTATGTCAAACAGGTAGACCTACCGCTTATTTCTTGAGTAGGAAGACAAAGGCTCCAACACAAAACCCTATTGTTGTTAGTAGCCTAAAGTCAAATTAAAATGAAGACTGTTAAAATGAATTAGATCTTCTCGAATTAGCCTACTTTCAGCACCCATGCACTGTCCAGATATCCCTCTAGTGGTGTGGGGGGCTGTGCTTTGGCAAAGTGGGTGGGGTTATATCCTTCCTGTTTGGCCCTGTCCGGGAGTATCATCGGCTGGGGCCACAGTGTCTCCTAACCCCTCCTGTCTCAGCCTCCAGTATTTATGCTGCAGTAGTTTATGTGTCGGGGGGCTAGGGTCAGTTTGTTATATCTGGAGTACTTCTCCTGTCTTATCCGGCGTCCTGTGTGAATTTAAGTATGCTCTCTCTAATTCTCTCTTTCTTTCTCTCTCTCGGAGGACCTGAGCCCTAGGACCATGCCTCAGGACTACCTGACATGATGGCTCCTTGCTGTCCCCAATCCACCTGGCCGTTTTGCTGCTCCAGTTTCAACTGTTCTGCCTGCGGCTATGGAATCCTGACCTGTTCACCGGACGTGCTACCTGTCCCAGACCTATTATTTGACCATGCTGGTCATTTATGAACATTTGAACATCTTGGCCATGTTCTGTTATAATCTCCACCCGGCACGGCCAGAAGAGGACTGGCCACCCCTCATAGCCTGGTTCCTCTCTAGGTTTCTTTCTAGGATTTGAACTTTCTAGGGAGTTTTTCCTCGCCAATGTGCTTCAACACCTGCATTGCTTGCTGTTTGGGGTTTTAGGCTGGGTTTCTGAGATATCAGCTGATGTACGAAGGGCTATATAAATACATTTGATTTGTCTGATTCTCTCCTTGTGACCCCCCTGCGTCACCATGCCCAGGGGAGCGGTGGCCTCCCTAATCAACCCTGACCCTAATGGTCGACTGTCTAAGGCATGAAATGGGAAGGGCATAGCCACTGGAACAATGGGGATCCCTAAACTATGTGCGAATGATCTGTCTATGAAATTCCCAGTCGCGCCTGAATAGACGAGCGCCTTATGCTGGGAATGCGGGGAAAACTCAGGAAAAGTAACATACAAAAACAGGTGTGCAACAGAGGGCTCTGGGTGAGAATCATGCCGGCTCACCTGGGGTGACTCCAGAGTGCCCTGTCTGCTGCCTCCTGCACTCCAGAGTGCCCTGCCTCCTGCACTCAGGGAGACCTCCTCCGGTCTCCCTGAGTGCAGCACCTCCCAACTCCCTGGGCATCGGAGCGGTGGTGCTGGGGTATGGAAATGACTGATCCTGCTCTGGACGTCCGCGGATAGCCAGCAGGTTATCCAGCCGAATGGACAGGTCCACCAGCTGGTCAAAGGTGAGGGTGGTGTCCCTGCAGGCCAACTCCCGACGGACGTCCTCGCACAAACTGCAGCGATAATGGTCGATCAGGGCCCTGTTGTTCCATCCTGCACCGGCGGACAGGGTCCGAACGTCCATTGCGAACTCCTGGGCGCTCCTCGTCCCCTGCCTCAGATGGAAGAGATGTTTACCCGCATCTCTACCATCGGGCGGGTGGTCGAAGACTGCCCAGAAGTGGCGGGTGAAATCCTCGAAGTGGTCCAGTGCCGCGTCTCCTTCTCCCCACACAGCATTGGCCCACTCCAGGGCTTTCCCTGAGAGGCACGAGACAAGGGCGGACACCCTCTCACTGCCCGAAGGAGCCAGGTGGACGGTTGCCAGGTATAGATCCAGCTGCAGCAGGAAACCCTGGTAGCATGCAGCCGTCCCATCGTACTCCCGGGAAAGGGCGAGATGAATCCCACTGGGACCGGGTGCGGGGGGGCGCGAGTAGTGGAGAAGCCTGTTTTGCTGGTGGAGGCGCTGGAGGAACTCCCTGTCTCTTCCAGCGGTCCATGGTTTGGACGACGCGGTCCATGGTGGCGCCGAGATGGTGGAGCATCGCCGCATGCTCCCGGGCGCACTCCGCGACCCCTATACCAGGGGCACCTGCTCCTGCTGACTCCATATTCCAGTGTGGAATTCTGTAACTGGCTGCAGGAAAGTCAGGCGCAGGAGAGCAGAAATGGGTAACAACCGGAGCAGTTTAATGTGGCAAAACAAACTGCACCCAGAACAACAAAATATGGGTTGAAATAACCCATCGCAAACCAGTCTGAAGTGCACATACACTTTACAACAAACAATTCTACACACAGACATGGGGGGAACAGAGGGTTATATGCACATCAAGTAATGAGGGAATGTAAACCAGGTGTGCGGGAAAACAAGACATAACAAATGGAAAATGAAAGGTGGATCAGCGATGGCTAGAAGACTGGTGACGTCAACCACCGAACGCCGCCCGAACAAGGAGAGGAACCCACTTCGGTGGAAGTCGTGCTCTCTCTCTCCCTGGATTTGTTTTAAATAAGAGCTGCTCACAAAAAACGGTCTGTATGATATGTCAGACTTAGCCATAAAAAATGCGCAGACTTTTAGAAACAAAGCATCTAATACTGGTGGTCCACCTTGGCCAAGGACGTGAGGGTTTATGTTTCCTCCTGCTCGGTGTGCGCCCAGTGTAAGGCTCCTAGGCACCTACCCAGAGATAAGTTACACCCCTTACCCGTTCCACAACTGCCATGGTCTCACCTGTCGATAGATTTTCTCACAGATCTCCCCCCATCACAGGGGAACACCCCGATCCTGGTCGTTGTGGACCGTTTCCCAAAGTCCTGCCATCTCCTTCCTCTGCCCGGTCTCCCTACGGCCCTACAGACTGTGGAGGCCTTGTTCACTCACGTCTTCCGGCACTACGGGGTGCCTGAGGATATAGTGTCTGGAGAGCGTTCGTGGAGCGTCTGGGTGTCTCGATCAACCTTACCTCAGGTTTTCACCCCGAGAGTAACGGGTAGGTGGAGAAGGTTAACCAGGATGTGAGTAGGTTTCTGCGGTCTTATTGCCAGGACCGGCCCGGGGAGTGGGAGGCGTTCGTGCCCTGGGCAGAGATGGCCCAGAACTCGCTTCGCCACTCCTCCACTAACCTCTCCCCCTTCCAGTGCGTACTGGGGTATCAACCGTCACCACAGTGAGGCCCCGGTGTTCGCACCGGGAGACTGGGTCTGGCTCGACCCAAAACCTGCCCCTCCGCCTGCCCTGTCGGAATCTGGGTCCGCGGTTTGTGGGGCCGTTTAAAGTCCTGAGGAGACTGAACAAGGTTTGTTACAGGTTACAGCTCCCTCCGATTACCGTATTAACCCCTCGTTCCATGTGTCTCTCCTCAGGCCGGTGGTGGCTGGTCCGCTCTAGGTGTCTGAGGTGCGGGAGGTTCCTCCGCCCCCTCTGAACATCGAGGGCACCCCGGCATACGCTGTTCGCTCCATAATGGATTTGAGGCGTCGGGCGAGGGGCCTTCAGTACCTCGTGGAGTGGGAGGGGCACAGTTCGGAAGAGAGATGCCGGGTTCCGGTGCTGCAGGAGTTCTACCGTCTCCGTCCGGATCGCCCTCCGGTTCGTCCCTGAGGCCGGTGTCGGTTCCTCTCCTTGTTCGGTGGTCGACGTCACCGATCTTCTAGCCATCATCGATCCACCTTTCATTTTCCATTTGTTTTGCCTTGTTTTCCCGCACACCTCTGATCCCCCCCATATCTGTGTGTGGAATTGTTTGTTGTAAAGTGTATGTGCATTTCAGACTGGTATGCGACGGGTTATTTCAACCCGTATTTTGTTGTTCTGGATGCAGTTTGTTTTGCCGCATTAAACTGCTCCGGTTGTTACCCATTTCTGCTCTCCTGCGCCTGACTTCCCTGCAGCCAGTTACGCACCTCTTACAGTGTGTGCGTGTGTGTTTGATGTTGCAATACTTAGTCATGGCAACACCATTTGTTTACTGCTGCATGCAGTGGAGATTTTAGCATGTACATCTTGGTGGGGCAAACTCCCCCCATAATGTTTTGATGCATGCCAGCAAAGCCACTACACAACACTAAACAATACATGAATTGCACTATAACGGTGACAAACGGTGCCCACAAACTGTTAGGGCCTACATAAAGCTGTCCCAACATCAGTGCCAACACCTTACCACTGCTACACCTGGCTATCAGCGGAGCCTTGTCTGGCAGTGAAACTGTTAATTCAGCCTCATTTACTGCTTTTTTTAAAAACATATCTGATATGGCTGACTTACTTAAACAAATGTGGTTTCTACTGAAAATGTAAATGTACAAACTGTGGCAGAAGGGGACAATGGGCGGGTAAGAGGCAATTCGTAATTTCGATTAAGACAATAATGAGCGAGCTAGAACAGACATAGTCAATACAATTTGTTCAGTAGTGTAATGACCCTGGGTTTATAAGTGTGGATATCGACTCTACCGCACGAGAATGCTTTTGCGGCAGAGTCGATAGCGCCCTGGACTTTGGGCTAGAAGGTCGATGGTCTGAGGCCTGCTCCTTGCTGTTTCATTACATTGGTGTCAGAAGTGATTGGACCTTGCATCCACGACAGTGTGTGTGCTTGGCCTGTGAGCGCGTTCCTGTAAGACGTAGAGTCGTAAGCTAGCGCGAGGACGCGCTCTTTGAAAGGAGGGAGTAGTGTAACGACCCTGGGTTTATAAGCACGGAAATCGACTCTGCCACACGAGCATGCTTTTGCGGCACAGTCGATAGCGCGCTGAACTTCGGGCTATAAGGTCAAAGGTTCGAGACCTGCTTCCTGCTGTTTCATTACAGTACTTTTGAAATGTACAGAGACAGAATTCAGAACATGGGTCATTCTTACAGTATTCTCCCTGTACACCAAGTCAGAACCGTAGGATAAATAAAGGGGGCATATAAGCAGACAATGGAAACTCTTACAATATTTGATTAACACATTTCTCTAAAACAGGCTATAGGCTAAATGTGCACCATCAAGTCAAAACAGTAGGCTAACTTATGAGGGGAAAAGGGACCAAATTATTAGGGTGAGGCACATGGGCTACTAACAGCTTACTACACAACATACACTTTGTATTACTTCCTTATGTCACGTTCTGACCTTAGTTCCTTTGTGATGTCTTTGTTTTAGAATGGTCAGGGCGTGAGTTGGGTGGGTAGTCTATGTTCTTTTTTCTATGATTTGGTATTTAGTGTGTTTGGACTGGTATGGTTCTCAATCAGAGGCAGCTGTCAATCGTTGTCCCTGATTGAGAACCATACTTAGGCAGCCTGTTTTCACCCTTGAGTTTGGGTGATTATTTTCCGTTTCACCATTCGGGACTGTACTCCTCGTCAGAGGAGGAAGAAGACCATTACAGAATCACCCACCAACCAAGGACCAAGCAGCGTGGTAACGGGCAGTGGCAGAAATCTCAAGACTCTTGGACATGGGAGGAGATTTTGAATGGAGAAGGACCCTGGGCACAGGCTGGGAAATATCGCCAGCCTAAGGCAGAGCTGGAGGCAGCGAAAGCTGAGCGGCGGTGGTATGAGGAGGCAGTACGGCAGCGCAGCTGGGACGAGAGGCAGCCCCCCCCAAAAAAATTGGGGGGCACACCGGGAGTGTGGCTAAGTCAGGTAGGAGACCTGAGCCAACTCCCCGTGCTTACCGTGGAGAGAGGTGGACCGGGCAGGCACCGTGTTATGCCGTGAGGCGCATGGTGTCCCCGGTACACCGGCATAGCCCGGTGCGTTACATCGCAGCGCATCGTATCGGCTGGGCTAAAGTGGGCATCGAGCCAGGTGCCATGAAGTCGGCTCAGCGCATCTGGTCTCCAGTGCGTCTCCTCGGGCCGGGGTACATGGCACCAGCCCTACGCATGTCCCCGGTTCGCCAGCACAGCCCAGTGCGGTCTATTCCACCTCAAGGGAGTATCCAGCCAGGCTACAGGGAGTATCCAGCCAGGTAGGGTTGTGCAGGCTCGGTGCTCGCCTCCACGGTCCGGTCTATCCGGAGCCTCACCCACGCACCAGGCCTCCGGTGGCAGCCCCCCGCACCATGCTATCTCTCCGTCTCCTCCCTACAGGTGCTCCTGCCTGTCATGCCCTGCCAGAGTTTCCCGCCTGTCCAGCGCTACCAGAGTCTCCCGTCTGTCCTGAGCTGCCAGAGTCTCCCGTCTGTCCTGAGCTGCCAGAGTCTCCCATCTGTCCTGAGCTGCCAGAGTCTCCCGTCTGTCCTGAGCTGCCAGAGTCTCCCGCCTGTCCAGCGCTGCCAGAGTCTCCCGTCTGTCCTGAGCTGCCAGAGTCTCCCGTCTGTCCTGAGCTGCCAGAGTCTCCCGTCTGTCCTGAGCTGCCAGAGTCTCCCGTCTGTCCTGAGCTGCCAGAGTCTCCCGTCTGTCCTGAGCTGCCAGAGTCTCCCGTCTGTCCTGAGCTGCCAGAGTCTCCCGTCTGTCCTAAGCTGCCAGAGTCGCCCGTCTGTCCTGAGCTGCCAGAGTCGCCCGTCTCTCCTGAGCTGCCAGAGTCGCCCGTCTGTCAGGAGCTGCCAGAGCCGCCCGTCAGTCAGGAGCTGCCAGAGCCGCCCGTCAGTCAGGAGCTGCCAGAGCAGCCCGCCAGTCAGGAGCTGCCAGAGCCATCCGTTTCTCCGGTGCTGCCGGAATCGCCCGTCACTCCGGCGCTGCTGGAATCGCCCTTCGCTGCCGGAGTCTCCCGTCCATTCGGGACCCGTTGTTAGGGTCCCCAGTCCGATGTCGGCGGCGAGGGTCGCCGCTCGAAAGGCGCCACGGAGGCGGGTTAAGAGGAGGAGAAAGACTATGGTGGAGTGGGGTCCACGTCCTGCGCCAGAGCCGCCACCGCGGACAGACGCCCACCCAGACCATCCCCTATAGGTTCAGGTTTTGCGGCCGGAGTCCGCATCTTTGGGGGGGGTACTGTCACGTTCTGACCTTAGTTCCTTTGTGATGTCTTTGTTTTAGTATGGTCAGGGCGTGAGTTGGGCGGGTAGTCTATGTTCTTTTTTCTAAGATTTGGTATTTCTGTGTTTGGCCTGGCATGGTTCTCAATCAGAGGCAGCTGTCAATCGTTGTCTCTGATTGAGAACCATACTTAGGCAGCCTGTTTTCACCCTTGAGTTGTGGGTGATTATTTTCCGTTTCAGTGTTTGCACCATTCGGGACTGTTTCAGTTTTCATTTTGTTTTCTCTTGTTCTTTTTGTATTATGTATTCATTCTCATTAAATTACATTATGGATACATACCATGCTGCACTTTGGTCCTCCGATCCTTCCTACTACTCCTCGTTTGAGGAGGAAGAAGACCATTACATCTTAGCTACAGTATACATATCTCCCTGGCATATTACATCATTTATGCAGCAGCATACAAGACATTTTCGGACTCATCTTGTTTTGCTGTGTTCACTTGAACAGGAAGGTGGCAAATTTTGTCATCAAAGTCTGTCGTTCTCTGGATTTATGGTTGTTTCAAGGCAACTGCGAACTATGGAAAAAAACAAGGTTGAATCATGATGTCAGTGATCTTCAGGTCGGAGCTCTAGAAAGATGCCTGAGTTCCCGACTTGGAATTCCGAGTTGGATGGCCGTTCAAAAGTTATTTCTCAGTCGTGGCTCATTTTTTTCCAAAATTCCCAGTTTTCTTGAACTCACTGAAGTCTGAGATTTCCCAGTTCCCAGACCCTTAAACCCAGACTTGGACCACACACCCACTCCACTGAATAGCAGTCTAGGGATTGCTTTGCAATGCTTGCAGTTAGCCACTGATTCCTTCCAAACCACTCATTGTTGAATTTGCGATTTCCAACTTGTTAGGTAATGTTTATGTCCAATTGCCGATGACCACCGATATGTTTTATCTATAATTTCTCTTCATCATTTCTCTTCATATGACAAGCATTGAAAAGGCTTTGCCAGTAGATTGTTGACTTGATTCATGATGATGACTGCTAGCTAAGATTCTGAAAGTATGATGTTGACATGATCAGTCCAATCAAAGCTACGATACATATAACGTGATTTGACGTAATTTTATCTGTGACCAATGACCCTGAGCCTTCTTGGATGGGCACTTCTAATGTAACTCTATGGCAGCACCCAAGGGGCTTGAATTTTTCAGCTCTCCTCGTAGATTTTGTGGTGACGCAGTGTCCCCATGAGTGACAGAATACTGAGCCAATCACGGCACAACTAAAGAACATTACCAACCCCTATGCTCCGTATTTTCCGCTGGCTGCCCCACCACCACAGAAAGCACTTATCTAGGCTGAAACACCCACATTTTGGAGCTGCCTTACTGAATAAAGAAAAAAAGAGACCCTGTTTATATGCAGCTTTATTAACACAATGATTTAAAAAAATGTTTTTTATTGTTTGCAAACTGATATGTGAGACACGTATTAATGTCAAAATAACATGCAAAACAGGAACAAAATGTTTAATTTTTTTTGCTAAACACCTGCCTTGAATGACGGGTCACCACTGGCTGCATGCATAGTTCAGTGCGTTGCACAAGTAGTCCTACTGCAATTCCTTATGTGACTCAATATGCTGCAGACCTAAAAAAAATACAAAATAATATTCAGGACAAATATGCTGCAATCATTCCTCCACAGACTGGTGCCGGGACCAGGGTTTGAGAAAGGCTGGTGTAGGCTATGGATAATTTTATTGAGACCACACTGGGCGCACTTGATATTGCGCTGATATTGCCCGGCCAGCAGAGAATCAATAATGAGCGGCATCATTGGGCAGACATGAGATACTATAATAAGCAACTAATTCTCAGACCCTGAGCAATATAACATTTAATTGATTTTCAAATTACACGACCCTCCCCTGGAATACATTTCTAAAATACTAAACCTTCCCTGACTGAAATTGAAAAAGCATGACCCCTCCCCCATTTTCCTCCAGGTAACTATTGTGTACATTTTGACCTCTCCCTAAACAACCTGAGTGGGGCATCTTCATTTACATGTCATCTTTGGCTCTACCACCAGTGTCTTTTTCCCCAGGCTGGTCTCATGGACTATATCTAACATAGTAAACAAAAATCTGGGACATTCAAATTAGTATGATATGTTATGTTTCTTATGTTTGCAGCTGTTATGTTTGCAGCAAGCTAGCTGCAAACGAGTGGCTACTATGAGCTAACGCCTCAGTCCCGAAGCAAGCACCAGCTAGCCTTGAGCTAGCCTCGAGCTAGGCCCATATACCAGCTAATTCGAGGGCTACAATTCCTCCTTTGCCAATTGGCCTGGACCCTTTATTGTCGACACGGAGCCCCATCGATCCATCACAACTGGACTGCTGACATGATCGCCCGATGTGGTCTCAACAGGCTATTCTGTTACGATGTCGTCGAAGAACTATCTACTAGCCCCGGCCCGCTAGCTTTTCTGAACGCTATGTCCCCTGCTCACCTAGCGTAGTAGTGACTACCGAACGGCACCCTGTCTCACCTATTGCTGCTCTTTTGACCCTATGATCACTCGGCTACACAGTTGATGCCCCCTGGACTGTTTCAATAACACGGTACCTCATTTCATTTACCTTCTCGGCCCCAGCCTCGAACTCAGGTCCTGTATGTACGTAACTGACCCGATCTGCCCATTAATTTCCATTTACCCATTGTTGTCTTAGCTCTCCTGATCAACACCTGTGATTGCTTTATGCCTCTCTCTAATGTCAATATGCCTTGTCTACTGCTGTCTTGGCTAGTTCTTATTATTTTATTTCACTGTAGAGCCCTCATCCCGCTCAACATGCATTAGATAGCTCTTTTGTCCCACCCCACACACATGCAGATACCTCACCTGGCTTAACTGGTGCCTCCAGAGACAAAACCTCTCTCATCGTCACTCAACGCCTAGGTTTACCTCCACTGTACTCACATCCTACCATACCATTGTCTGTACATTATGCCCTGAATCTATTCTACCACGCCCAGAAATCTGCTCCTTTTTTTCTCTGTTCCCAACGCACTAGACGACCAGTTCTTATAGCCTTTAGCCGTATCCTACTCCTCCTCTGTTCCTCTGGTGCTATAGAGGTTAACCCAGGCTCTGTAGCCCCCAGTTCCACTCCTATTTCCCAGGCGCTATCATTTGTTGACTTCTGTAACCGTAAAAGCCTTGTTTTCATGCATGTTAACATCAGAAGCCTCCTCCCTAAGTTTGTTTTATTCACTGCTTTAGCACACTCCGCCAACCCTGATGTCCGAGGTCTGAATCCTGGCTGAGGAAGGCCACCAAAAATTCAGAAATTTCCATCCCCAACTACAACATTTCCCGCCAAGACAGAACTGCCAAAGGGGGTGGAGTTGCAATCTACTGCAGAGATAGTCTGCAGAGTTCAGTCATGCTATCCAGGTCTGTGCCCAAACAGTTCGAGCTTCTACTTTTAAAAATCCACCTTTTCAGAAATACGTCTCTCACTGTTGCTGCTTGCTTGTTATTGTTTTTAATTTTACCTTCATTTATACAGATTTTTTCTCATTGAGATAACATCTCTTTTCCAAGAGAAACCTGGTCCAATAGCAGCAGAGGGAACAACGTTTCAGACCATCTTGCATACACTAACACAACATTAAACAAAACTATAAACACACATACAGTACAACAAAAACATTGTACATGTCACGCTCGTCTAATGAAATAACGGACCAAGGCGCAGCGTACGTAGAGTTCCACACCTGTGGAGGTGCACTGAAGACCTGGTGCGTAGAGCTGGCACAGATGGTGCCGGAACGATGACGCACTCCGCACGGTGAGTTCGGGGAGCTAGCATAGGACGTACTGGGCTGTGGAGGCGCACTGGAGACCTGGTGCGTAGAACCGGCACAAATTGTACCGGAACGATGACGCACACTTCAGGGCAAGTATGTGGAAGAAACCCAGGACATACCGGACTGGGGAGGCACACTGGAGGCCAGATGCGTGAAACCGGTGCAGATGACACCGGACTGGTGCCAGACTCCTCAGCACGCCCACGCTGCAGCACTCTCATCACCACCACCTCTCTCCGGAATCTTTCATAGAGTTCCTCCTTTGACACCCTACGGTCTCTGGCTCATTTCTCGGCTCTGTCGACCACCCCGTGTGCCTCCCTCCAAAACAAATTCTGGCTGTCTTTTGGGCTTACTCTGTGGCCGCGAACCCCGGCGTCGCAGCTGTCCTCCCTTCTTTCCTGTCATCTGTTTCCACGGCAGGCTTTTGTGTCTTGTCAAGACCTCCTCCAAGTCCAGGATATTCTCTCCTCGATCTCCTCCAAGGACCAGGATGCCATCTCCTCCTGGGCACGCTGTTTGGTCCTGGTGCGGTGGGATCTTCTGTCACGCTCATCTAAAGAAATAACGGACCAAGGCGCAGCGTACGTAGAGTTATACACAAATGTTTAATCAAATGAAACTCACAAAAACAACAAAGAAGAATAAACGATATGTGAAGCTCAAGCAGTGCTCACAGGCAACTAAACAGAAACAAGATCCCACAAAAACCAGTGGGGAATTGGCTGCCTAAATATGATCCCCAATCAGAGACAACGATAAACAGCTGCTTCTGATTGGAAACCATACCAGGCCATCATAGAAATAATTAACCTAGATAGGAACACCCCCCCAGTCACACCCCGACCTAACCAAAATAGAGAATAACAAGGCTCACTATGGTCAGGGCGTGACAGTACATTAAAAACACAAACATCTTGAATAAAAACAGCTGGCCTAAAAACAATTACACTCTTCTATGATATATACATCGATCAAGTGTTTAAACTCCACCAACGAAACTAGATCATTACATTTTAAAATGTTCATGACAGAACATTATAGACCCCCCTCAGCCCCCAGCTGTGCCCTGGACACCAGATGTGAATTATTTGCTCCCCATTTATCTTCAGAGTTCGTACTTTTAGGTGACCTAAACTGGGATATGCTTAACACCCCGGCCGTCCTACAATCTAAGCTAGAGGCCCTCAATCTCACACAAATTATTAAGGAACCTACCAGGTACAACCCTAAATGCGTAAACACGGGCACCCTCATAGATATCATCCTGACCAACCTGCCCTCTAAATACAGCTCTGCTGTCTTCAACTAGGATCTCAGCGATCTCAGCGATCCGTAATGGGTTCGTGGTCAAACGACTACCCCTCATCACTGTCAAATGCTCCCTAAAACACTTCTGCGAGCAGGCTTTTCTACTCGACCTGGCCTGGGTATCCTGGAAGGATATTGACCTCATTCAGTCAGTAGAGAATGCCTGGTTATTCTTTAAAAGTGCTTTCCTCACCATCTTAAATAAGCATGCCCCATTCAAAAAATGTAGAACCAGGAATAGATATAGCCCTTGGTTCACTCCAGACCTGACTGCCCTTGACCAGCACAAAAACATCCTGTGGCGTATTGCATTAGCAGTGAATAGCCCCCGCGATATGCAACTTTTCAGGGAAGTTAGGAACCAATATACACAGGCAGTTAGGAAAGCAAAGGCTAGCTTTTTCAAACCGAAATTTGCATCCTGTAGCACAAACTCCAAAAAGTTCTGGGACACTAAACTCCATGGAGAATAAGAGCACTTCCTCCCAGCTGCCCACTGCACTGAGGCTAGGAAACACTGTCACCACCGATAAATCTACGACAATTGAGAATTTCAAAGAGCATTTTTCTACGGCTGGCCATGCTTTCCACCTGGCTACCCCTACCCCGGTCAACAGCTCTGCACACCCCACAGCAACTTGCCCAAGCCTCCCCCATTTCTCCTTCACCCAAATCCAGATAGCTGATGTTCTGAAAGAGCCGCAAAATCTGGACCCCTACAAATCATCAGGGTTACACAATCTGGACCCTCTCTTTCTAAAATTAACCGCCACAATTGTTGCAACCCCGATTACTAGCCTGTTTAACATCTCTTTCGTATTGTCTGAGATCCCTAAAGATTGGAAAGCTGCTGCGGTCATCCCCCTCTTCAAAGGGGGAGACACTCTAGACCCAAACTGTTACAGACATATATCTATCCTACCCTGCCGTTCTAAAGTCTTCAAAAGCCAAGTTAACAAACAGATCACCGAGCATTTCGAATCCCACCATACCTTCTCCGCTATGTAATCTGGTTTCCGAGCTTGTCATGGGTGCACCTCAGCCACGCTCAAGGTCCTAAACCATATCATAACCGCCATCGATAAATGACAATACTGTGCAGCCATCTTCATCGATCTGGCCAAGGCTTTTGACTCTGTCAATCACTGCATTTTTATCGACAGACTCAACAGCCTTGGTCTCTCAAATGACTGTCTCGCCTGGTTCACCAACTACTTCTCAGATAGAGTTCAGTGTTTCAAATCGGAGGGCCTGTTGTCCGGACCTCTGGCAGTCTCTATGGGAGTGCCACAGGGTTCAATTCCCGGGCCGACTCTTTTCTCTGTATACATCAATGATGTTGCCCTTGCTGCTGGTGATTCTCTGATCCACCTCTACGCAGACGACACCATTTTGTATTCTTCTGGCCCCACTTTGGGCATTATGTTAACTAACCTCCAGACGAGCTTCAATGCCAAACAACTCTCCTTCCGTGGCCTCCAACTGCTCTTAAATGCAAGTAAAACTAAATGCATGTTCTTCAACCGATCACTGCCCGCACCTGCCTGCCCGTCTAGCATCACTACTCTGGACAGTTCTGACTTCGAATATTTGGACAACTACAAATACCTAGGTGTCTGGTTAGACTGTAAACTCTCCTTCCAGACTCACATTAAGCCAATCCAAAATTAAATCTAGAATCGAGTTCCTATTTCGCAACAAAACATCCTTCACTCATGCTGCCAAATATACCCTTGTAAAACTGACTATCCTACCGATCCTTGACTTCGGCGATGTAATTCACAAAATAGCCTCCAACACTCTACTCAGCAAATTGGATGTAGTCTATCACAGTGCCATCCGTTTTGTCACCAAAGCCCCATATACTACACACCACTGCGACCTGTATGCTCGCATTGGCTGGCCCTCGCTTCATATTTGTCGCCAAACCCACTGGCTCCAGGTCATCTGTAAGTCGTTGCTAGGCAAAGCCCCGCCTTATCTCAGCTCGCTGGTCACCATAGCAGCAACCACCTGCAGCAGGCGCTCCAGCAGGTATATTTCACTGGTCATCCCCAAAGCCAACTCCTCATTTGGCCGCCTTTCCTTCCAGTTCTCTGCTGCCAATGACTGGAACGAATTACAAAAATAAATCACTGAAGCTGGAGTCTAATATCTCCCTCACAAAGTTTAAGCATCAGCTGTTAGAGCAGCTTACCGATCATTGCACCTGTACACAGCCTTTCTGTAAATAGCCCACCCAACTACCTCATCCCCATATTTTTTTGTTCCTTTGCATCCCAGTATCTCTACTTGCACATTGATCTTCTGCACATCTATCACTCCAGTGTTAATGCTAAATTGTAATTATTTTGCCACTATGGCCTATTTATTGCCCTACCTCCCTAATCTTACTACATTTGCAAACACTGTATATAGATTTTTCTATTGGGTTATTGACTGTACATTTGTTTATCCCATGTGTAACTCTGTGTTGTTTGTGTCGCACTGCTTTGCTTTATCTTGGCTAGGTCGCGGTTGTAAACTTGTTCTCAACTGGCCTACCTGGATAAATAAAGGTGAAATATTTTTTTTGCATGATTACATAGGACAGAGGGTTATTTAAAGGGACATTTCACCCTGCCTCTACTGCTGCGTATAGTCATTACTACACTGAACAAAAGTATAAATGCAACATGCAAAAAAGGGTAGGTGCGTGGATCAGAAAACCAGTCAGTATCTGGTTGGACCAGCATTTGCCTCATGCAGCGCGACACCTCCTTTGCATATTGATTGTGTCCTGTGGAATGTTGTCCCACTCCTCTTCAATGGCTGTGCAAAGTTGCTGGGAACTGGAACAAGCTTTCTTACAAGTCGATCCAGAGCATCCCAAACGCGCTCCATTGGTGACATGTCTTGATGAGCATGCAGGCCATGGAAGAACTGGGACATTTTCAGCTTCCAGGAATTGTGTTCAGATCCTTGCGAAATGGGGCCGTGCATTATCATGCTGAAACATGAGGTGATGGCGGTGGATAAATAGCATGACAATGGGCCTCAGGATCTCATCACAATATCTCTGTGCATTCAAATTGCCATCGATAAAATGCAATTGTGTTCGTTGTCCGTAGCTTATTCGTGAAGAGCACACTTCTCCAGTGTGCCAGTGGCAATCGAAGGTGAGCATTTGTCCACTGAAGTCAGTTACGACGCCTAACAGCAGTCAGGTCAAGACCCTGGAAAGGACGACGAGCATGCAGATGAGCTTCCCTGAGACGGTTTCTGACAGTCCATTGCAGAAATTCTTTGGTTGTGAAAACTTACAGTTTCATCAGCTGTCTGGGTGGCTGGTCTCAGAGGATCCCGCAGGTGAAAAACCCGGATGTGGAGGTCCTGGGATGGCGTGGTTACACGTGGTCTGCGGTTGTGAGGCCAGTTGGATGTACTGCCAAATTCTCTAAAAAAAACGAGGCAGCATATGGTACATTAGATTCTCTGGCAATAGCTCTGGTGGACATTCCTGCAGCCAGCATGCCAATTGCACGCTCTTTCAAAAATTGAGACAACTGTGGCATTGTGTGTGACAAAACTGCACATTTTAGAGCTGCCTTTTATTGTCCTGAGTGCAAGTACACCTATGTAATGATCATTCTGTTTAATCAGCTTGAGAGAAATAAGCTTTTGTGTGTATGGAACATTTCTGGGATCTTCTATTTCAGCTCAGGAAACATGGGACCAACACTTTACATGTTGCGTTTATATTTTTGTTCAGTATACAGTACCAGTCAAAAGTTTGGAAACACCTACAAATTCAAGTTTTTTATTTTATTTTTTACTATTTTCTACATTGTAGAATAATAGTGAAGACATCACAACTATGAAATATATATATGGAATCATGTAGTAAGTAAAAAAGTGTGAAACAAAGTAGCCACCCTTTGCCTTGATGACAGATTTGCACACCCTTGGCATTCTCTCGACCAGCTTCATGAGGTAGTCACCTGGAATGCTTTTCCAACAGTCTTGAATGAGTTCCCACATATGCTGAGCACTTGTTGGCTGCTTTTCCTTCACTCTGTGGTCAAACTCTTCCCAAAACCTCTCAATTGGGTTGAGGTCTGGTGGTTGTGGAGGCCAGGTCATCTGATGCAGCACTCCATCACTCTCCTTCTTGGTCAAACAGCCCTTACACAGCCTGGATAGTCCCACTAAGCGCAAACCATATTGGATGGCGTATCTCTGCAGAATGCTGTGGTAGCCATGCTGGTTATGAATTCTAAATAAAACAGAGACAGTGTCACCAGCAAAGCAGCATCACACCTCCTCCTCCATGCTCCACGAGAACCATACATGCAGAGATCATCTGTTCACGTATTCTGCGTCTCACGAATACACAGCGGTTGGAACCAAAAATCTAGATTTTGGACTCATCAGACCAAAGGACAGATTTCTCCCATTGTGTCCATTGCTCATGTTTCTTGGCCCAAGCAAGTCTCTTCTCCTTATTGGTGTCCTTAGTAGTGTTTTCTTTGCAGCAATTCTACCATGAAGAATCTGATTCACGCAGTCTCCTCAGAACAGTTGATGTTGAGATGTGTCTGTTACTTGAACTCCATGAAGCATTAATTTGGGCTGCAATCTGAGGTGCAATTAATTGCAAATATCCGAGGCTGGTAACTCTAATGAGCTTATCCTCTGCAGCATAAGTAAGGCATAGGCAGCATAGGTAACTCTGGGTCTTCCTTTCTTGTGGGCGGTCCTCATGAAAGCCAGTTTCATCGTAGCGCTTGATGGTTTTTACGACTGCACTTAAAGAAACTTTCAAAGTTCTTATCATTTTCCGCATTGACTGACCTTCATGTCTTAAAGTATGATGGACTGTCGTTTCTCTTTGCTTATTTGAGCTGTTCTTGCCTTAAATGGACTTGGTATTTTACCAAATAGGGCTATCTTCTGTATACCACCCCTACCTTGTCACAACACAACTTATTGGCTCAAACGCATTAAGGAAAGAAATTCCACAAATGAACTTTTAACAAGGCACACCTGTTAATTGAAATGCATTCCAGGTGACTACCCCATGAAGCTGGTTGAGAGAAAGCCAAGAGTATGCAAAACTGACAAGGCAAAGGGTGGCTACTTTGAAGAATCTCAAATATAAAATATATTTTGATTTGTTTAACCCTTTTTTAGTTACTACATGATTCCATATGTGTTATTTCATAGTTTTGATGTCTTCATTGTTATTCTACAATGTAGAAAATAATGAAAAATAAAGAAAAACGCTTGAACAAGTCAGTGTCTCCAAACTTTCGACTGGTACTGTATACATTTTATTAAGCACAATGTGACTGCAACAGACAGGTTGGAATGTCTGACTGAAATACAGGATAAATCAACCTTTTTTTCAACGTTTATGTTATTTGAATTTGTTGATAAAATGCGGGATATAGTTGTTTGGTTTCAGGACGCGGGTCATAGGGCCAAAATGTGGAACTGTACCGCCAAATCTGGATCATGTACACTATATATACACAAAAGTATGTGGACGCCCATTCAAACTATTTCAGACACACCCGTTGCTGACAGGTGTATGTAACAGTCATGCAATGTCCATAGACAAACACTGGCAGTATAATGGCCTTACTGAAGAGCTCAGTGACTTTCAACATGACACCGTCATAGGATGCCATCTTTCCAACAAGTCAGTTCAGTCAAATTTCTGCCCTGGTCAACTCTAAGTGCTGTTGTGGTGGAAACGAACGCAAAGTGGTTGCTCACAGAATGGGACCACCGAGTGCTGAAGTGTGTAGCAGGTTAAAATTGTCTGTCCTCGGTTGCAACACTCACTACTTAGTTCCAAACTGCCTCTGGAAGCAATGTCAGCACAATAACTGTTTGTCGGGAGCTTCATGAAATGGGTTTCCATGGCCGAGCAGCCGCACACAAGCCTAAGATCACCATGTGCAATGCCAATAGTCACCTGGAGTGGTGTAAAGCTTGCCGCCATTGGACTCTGGAGCAGTGGAAACGAGATCTCTGGAGTGAAGAATCACACTTCACCATCTGACAGTCCGACCGACAAATCTGGGTTTGGCGGATGCCAGGAGAACACTACCTGCCCCAATAAATAGTGCCAACTGTAAAGTTTGGTGGAGGAGGAATAATGGCCTGGGGCTGTTTTTCATGGTTTGGACTAGGCCCCTTAGTTCCAGCGAAGGGAAATCTTAGCACTACAGCATTCAATGACATTCTAGACGATTCTGTGCTTCCAACTTTGTAGCAATAATTTGGGGAAGGCCCTTTCCAGTTTCAGCATGACATTGTCCCGGTGTACAAAGCAAGGTTCATACAGAAATGTTTTGTTGAGATCGGTGTGCACAGAGCCCTGACCTCAACCCCATCGAAACACCTTTGGGATTAATTGGAATGCTGACTGCAAGCTAGGCCTAATATCCCAACATCAATGACCGACCTCACTGCTCTTGTGGTTGAATGGAAGCAAGTCCCTGCAGCAATGTTCCAACATCTAATGGAACGCCTTCCCAGAAGAGCAGAGGCTGTTATAGCAGCAAAGGGAGACCAACTCCATGTTAATGCCTATGATTTTGGAATGTTGATGTTCAACGAGCAGGTGTCCACATACTTTTGGTCGTGTAGTGTTTACGTCATCATAGTTCAAGTCCCCTGTTATTTTCTTGACAAGTTCTCATACATTTGGGAGGGGATACTGACTGTCCTTTTGCCTGACGACTCAAACAGAATTATTTTGCTGCTCTTTGTGGAGTAGTGGTTGGCCAGAGCAAGGCGTTTGGGTAGCAGGCAAACTGTACTACTGTTCTTGCCGTGGATAAACCATGATTAGAGAATAAATGGAGCAAGCGTGACCCCTGCTGTTCAAATACAGTAATTTAAAGAAAGCGGTACCACAAGCGGCTGGTTATATGGTGTGGATTATCATTTGCTGACTGTCTTGTCTGAGTACACATTGCTACAGACAGTTATATTGATATTGAAACGAAGCGACGAAGTGTTCAAACGTGTGTGTAGTCTGTATAAACATTTTCTTATTTTAGAATAACTGTGGTTTTCGGGGCGTTTCCCACTGTCTGTCAGCAGTTTTGATAGGTTCAAATCGCGTTCTGTAATGTAGCCATTGGCTCTGGCTACTAATCTTTCCTTGACATGCAAGCCAACAACAAGGCACATAGCTAGCTAGTGCAAAGAACCACTGAAAGTATGGATTCCACTCCGGTAAGTTGCAAAAAGCCAACTGGCTTAATACTTTCACTTCTAAAGAATAACAGTTATTACTTAGATAAGTTGGTACAGTAGTAACTAACAGTTAGCTAGCTAATTGGATAACGTTAGCTAGCTATGCTAGCTATTGTACCTAGCACATTCTCCATTGTAAATTCCCGTAGCAGTAGTTCGCTTGCTAAAATGACAGTAAGCTAGCTAGCTACCGGTAGTTATCTGCATTACGATACAAATGGCCCTGTTTAGGTTAGAATGAGCTCAAGTAAAATACCCGGACATTGATCATTTCCTTGAAGAAGTGGAGTTCAGAGTGATCATCATGTCACGTCGAAGTTTCTAACCTAGAGTAGAGGTCCTAGACTATAGCAAAGATTTTTTGTAACTAAACCAAGATTGACCACAGACTGTCGTTTACAATAGGAATAAATCCTCTGTGAAGTGCGCGTGTGCAATAACTCCTTCCCGTTGCACTCGAAACAACGCGATTAAAAAAAAACTTTTGGAAAGGGTAAAGTCCACTCGGTTCATATCAGATTGTAGTTTTAGGAACCGAAAACTGTATTGATCCGTTGTCAGTTTAGCCTACATTTCACTGATCTTAGTAGCAGAAAGCATTTTTTAAATTTGTGTCCAAGGCAGCTGTCAATGATCAAGATTAGGCTACTTTTCATAGATTTTTATTTATTTATGGCGGTTTGAGCGCGGGAGGCACTAGTAATGTCTGCAGTTTTCGATTTGGCTAAATACATATCTTTGCCAAAATTCGTAATCTTTCCCATGTCTTATTCGACTAGTAGTTGTTCTGAAATGTTTATTGCTTGCTTACATTTTACTCCCTCTGTTTAATATAACACACACATTGATTATTCATTTTGGTTGCCTGGAAGTTTGTTCTATAGAAAGTATTTGACTCTGTGTGCCACAGAAAGTACTTAACTCTAGTGACAAAATTAAAGGAATTAGAAGGGCCGTTTTCTTGCCTGTCGAAATTCTCCCACCCCCCAACTATTTTAGGACTGCAAGGCCTGGCACACTTCAGAATCATTTTGGTAGCTCATGTTGACCAGTAGTGTGTGCCACGGAAAGTATTTGACTCTAGCCACAAAATTAAGGAAATTAGAAGGGGGGGGGGATGTGTGCCACTTTTTGTGGCACACATCAGTCAAATACTTTCTATAGAACAAACTTCCCGTCAGGATAGGCAACTGAAATGAATAATTAATGTATGTGTGTTATATTAAACAAAGGGAGTAAAATGTAGGCAACCAATAAACATTTCAGAACAACTACTAGTCGAATAAGACATAGGAGAGATTACGAATTTTGGAAAATACATTTATAGACTAATACAAACCGAAAACTGCAGACATTACTAGTGCCTCCCCCGCAATCAAAGGACACTAATAAAAAATGCTTTCTGCTACTAAGATCAGTGAAATGTAGGCTAAACTGACAACGGAGTGAAGAGCAGAAATCTCAACTAGCAAGCAAGTCACAGCAATGAAGAATTGAGTGTGCTCGTTCACGCGAAGGGGGGGGGGATTTTTGGCACAACACCGGCCAGTGGGCTTCCTCTCATGAGTGGAAATGCCAAGCAGATGCTTCACATTTATACATCTGAGGAAATATCTGTCTCAATGTTCTATCTGTGATTATAGTTTATTAATTGGCACTGGAAGTACAATACAGCTAGCTAGATACCAACTAAGCTAGCCAGCTAGTTGAAAATACATATGAAATTGTTGTGCTTTATCAGACCTAGAAAACAAGCTTGTTTGACAACACAGCATTTCCCTATAAGGATAAATCTCAAGGCTAGCTCACTTCAATCAGCTGCTGTCTTGGGTCAAACTTGCACTTTGTCGAGCCAAACAATCACTCCATTCATCAGTCACACTTCATTCAGGCATTATTGACTGAGATTGATTGACTTTGTAGGGCATCATCTGATTGTCCTGCTCGACGACACCAGGGGCACCCTTTGCCCAGCCCCTTTTGTGTTCGGGCAAGAGTGCGGTTTGTGTATAGGCCTGCCATTTGTTATGACATTTCCTGTTTGTCTCACACCCCCATGGCCTTGTGTTGCAGACTATCGGAGAGTTGTTCCATACCCTGTGTGAGATGGGCTTCAGTGAGGAGCAGATCCAGTCTGCCGTGCAGGCAGGACACTTCTCAGTGCCTGATGCAGCTGAGTGGTGAGTCCTCCCAAACCATAACCCTTAAATGGACAGGCAAAGAACTATGTTTTCCGATGTCAAGACCGGTGTCGTCAATAACTAAACTGGTCAAATGTTGTTTTTTCACCCATCTTTTTTTTCTGTGTTTTACGGCAGGCTTTTACAAGGTGAAAATCTGAGGCACAAGCTGGTCAAAAATCCACCCCAGCCAGTTTCAACAGCATTTGCTGCATTCAACCCTCCCAATGATGCAGGGAGCTCTTGCCCCCCAAGCACATCACACTCACAGACATCGCCCAATGACAGTAGAGGTGTGACACACCATTATGATATTTCATCAGACATTTGTTTTCCATGGTTGATTGCATACTGTAATGTAATGGTCCATTGTCTAATTGTGCACAATTGACCACTTGTGGTGTCTTTTATCCATTTTGTACAAATCAGGTAACGGTCTTGTAAAACTTGGAACAGTGAGTGGCTTTGCCTTGTTTCCAGCGGCATATACAGAGGAACTGTGTACAGGACAGGACATAAGGCATAAGTTACAGTAAATTATCCAAGCTTTTTGTTTCCAAGCTAATCTCCCTCCCTCCAAAATCTACCAATAATGCCTATTTGTTATAACATAGTGATGACATTGATTACATTTCAGTATATGATGTCTTAGTGGTGCATTTGACATATTGCCATCTTGATCATGGAGGAGTTTTTGGAAACGATTGGAAATGGCATGTGTAGTTTTAGCTACTCTAGGAAGTGACTTTGCAGGCTAACTTATTGCTGCCCCCCCTTCTCATTTAGTATCTCAAGTTGAAGGCCAACTGGGGTAGTGTAGGCTGGTGGTAGCAACTCAATTTTCATTCTTCTTTTGTGTGTGATTTTAAAATAATTGGTTCAAGGACATGCATGTGGTGTGATAGTACCAATAATTGCTTCTATGATTGTGTAAAAAAATATGTAAATATTTACACGAATACTGACCTCGAAGATTGCCATTTTCCCATTCACCATAATGTGAATCTTACTTTCTGGAAACAGCCTCCAGTACTGCGTTCGACCTTGAACTACTTTGTGACTTCAATGAGAGGGGGCAGTGGCGTCAGGTAGGCTAGTGGTTAGAGAGTTGGGACAGGAAGCGAAAGGTTACTTGTTTGAATCCCCGAGCTGGCAAGGTGGAACAATCTCAGTATGGCAGTTAACCCCCACAATAACTGCTCTCCGGGTGCCGATTATGTGGATGTTGATTAAGGCAGCCCCGCACCTCTGATTCAGAGGTTTAAATAAGGAAGGCACATTTCAGTTGAATGCATTCAGTTGCGCAACTGACTAGGTATCTATCCCCTTTCCCAGTCGTTCTCCCCTGCCTCAGACACGTTCCTCGTTTGAAATTGTAGCCTTAAATATATATTACTTAACTGAAGTTTTGGGAAAAAACGCCAACCTACTCTGGACATAGCATAGTAGCTAGTTATTTGACTCTTTATTTCAGCAGTGACCGTTCTGTTTCTAATGTGTGTCTGAAGGCCCCTCTTTAGTCCTGGGACCCCCGCAACCCACCAGCCCATCCACAGACACCCCACCGTTGGAGTCCCGTATCAGGCAGGACAAGAGTGACTTTCAGGAGCAGCAGAGGATGCGTGTGGCCAACGAGGCCAGGAACGAGAGGAGGCAGAAGAAACAGGTCAGCAGCACCTGCCTGATGGATCAGCTGAAACACACTGAGCACACACACACCCAGCATAGCCACAGGGTATTCAACATGCTAGTCTAACATACTGCAGTGCATATTGCCTTGTGACACAATTTACACTGAAGATTGGTATATTCAAATGATTGAGACTCTATATTCAGCCCTTTTGCAAAAAAGTCACACTCAGACATGGCATTCCTGTGACGTGTGTGTTACCTCAGGAGCGTGAGCTGGTGCTGAAGCGTATTGCTGAGGACCGGAGGAGCTTACAGGAGAAGAAGACCCAGCCGAGCGCCCCCACTGAGACCACGTCCCCCCCTGGCAGCAGCCAAGGCCAGAGGCTGGGGGGTACGGTCCAGACTAGTGTAGACAACAACTGCATCCTCATGGTGAGACTGAGCCCTCTGGCAATGTTTACATGCAGCGCCTTCAGAAAGTATTCACACCCCTTGACTTTTGTTGTTACAGCCTGAATTTAAAATGGATTAAATTGAGACTTTTTTTGTCACTGGCCTACACACAATACCCCATAATGTCAGTGTTTTTTTATTTGTTGAAATTTCTACAAATTTAATTAAAAGAAAAGCTGAAGTTTCTTTGAGTCAATAAGTATTCAACCCCTTTGCTATGGCAAGCTTAAATAAGTTCAGGAGTAAAAATGTGCTTAATAAGTTACATGGACTGTAATAATAGTGTTTAACGTGATTTTTGAATGACTACCTCATCTCTGTACCCCAAACATACAATTATCTGTATGTAAGGTCCCTTAGTCGAGCATTGAATTTCAAATGTAGATTCAACCAAAAATAGGTTTTCCAATGCCTCGCAAAGGGAACCTATTGGTAGATGGATTTTAAAAAAGCAGACATTAAATATAATTTTGAGAATGGTGAAGTTGTTAATTACCCAGTAACTACAAAGATACAGGTGTCCTTCCTAAGTCAGTTGACAGAGCGGAAGGAAACTGGCTCAGGGATTTCACCATGAAGCCAATGGTGACTTTAAAACAGTTAGAGTTTAATGGCTGTGATAGAACTGAGGAAGGATCAACAACATTGAAGTTACTTCACAATACTAGCCTAATTGACAGAATGAAAAGGAAGCCTGTACAGAATAAAAATATTCCAAAACATGCATCCTGTTTGAAATAAGGCACTAACGTAATACTACAAACAATGTGGCCAAGCAATTCACTTTTTGTCCTGAATGCAAAGTGTTATGTTTGGGGCAAATACAAAACATTAGTATTACCACTCTCCATATTTTCAAACATAGTCGTGACTGCATGATGTTATGGGTATGCTTGTAATTGTTAAGGACTGGGGAGTTTTTCAGGATAAAAATGGAATGAAGCTAAGCACAGGCAAAATCCTATAGGAAAACCTGGTTCAGTCTGCTTTCCATCAGACGCTGGGAGATTAATTCACCTTTCATCAGTACAATAACCTTAAACACATGGCCAAATCTATACTGGAGTTACTTACCAAGAAGACCGTGAATGTTCTTGAGTGGTCAAGTTACAGTTTCGACTTAAATCTACTCAAATCTATGGCAAGACCCGAAAATGGTTGTCTAGCAATGATCAACAACCAATTTGACAGAGCTTGAAGAATTTTGAAAATAATATTGGGCAAATGTTCACAATCCAGGTGTGCAAAGCTCTTGGCGACTTACCCAGGAAGGTTCAGCTGTAATCGCTGCCAAATGTGCTTCTACAAAGTACTGACTCAGGGTTGTGAATACTTAGAAATACAGAAATATTGAATTTACATTTCTCAATAAATTTGAGTGAGGAAAGAAAGATATCCAAAAACATGTTTTCACTTTGTCGTTATGGGGTATTGTGTGTAGATGGTGAGAAGAGAAATTGAATTCATTTTTTTTGTTCAGACTGTAATAACAAAATGTGGAGTAAGTCAAGAGGGTATGAATATTTTATGAAGCCACTGTATTCCTAGCAGCATAGGCAGTGATCTAAAGTGTGACCATTTTGGTTGCATATGCTCCTAAATATTTTGCTCTACGACCAGTGCGCTTCACTGTACTGTTGTTCCCGAGTGACTATTTTCATCATGATATGCATAGAAAATAATGGAAATCTATGTTTTCAAAAGCATGTGAGTGTCGTGTTCATATTTCACAACCTCCGCAGGCTTTTGGAATTGCCTGAAGTCAATTGCCTAATGTCAGTCAATAGCAAAATAACGCACTTATTGATTTAAGCTTACATTATAGCATGCAAAATTTTTCTGATATGTGATAAATGAGCAAACGAATAGATGAGCTGCACCTCCACGTATTTTCCCAGCCAGAGGTCAATTAACCAAAAATATGGAGATTTCGTTTAAAAAAAAATCACATTGATTCATTACCAGACAAGTCACAGGATTTTGGTTTGGAGAAGCCTAGGCTATTACGCGAGTGAGCAAAATAATCCACTGACGTTAGGCTACATAACATGCTTGCAACATTTTCTGATCAGTCCTGCTAATAGATGAGCAACCTAGAAAAATGTATCCAGTCTATTTAGACAGACAATGTCCACATTATTCACACATTTTAGAATGTACGAATAATTTGAATATCAACATATAAAAATGTATTATTTTTAGTGTTAATGCCCTATCTAGTGGTTCTATATTAGGCCCTATATTTACAATTGTATAACGTTGAGGTCCTTGAAAATTAAAATGAAGTGCTGGAGTTATGGGTCAATTTGCATATATTCACTTTTATTCCTCTTAAGTACACATGTGGAACTGCATGAAAATACATCTGTAAATGTTGATCCCTTTGTCACACATTGGCTCCATTATTTATAGAAATAACCTGTTAAACAATATAGAAGCCTAATATTCCCCCAATGACAGGTTTTTGTATCAACATTTTAGCTTTTTATAATAAACAAATGTTTTACAGCGTTCCATATTCGTTTTTATGGTACAACATGTGCTTCAGAAGTAGCTAGAATACACAGACCCAATATAGGTTATATCTTAATCAATTAAAAACATCTTCTTTTCTGGTGCTCCTTAATACCGGTGATACCAAAATGTGTTGTATTAATTTAGAACCCTGAGCATAGGTAGACTTCTGTCTCGATTGTTGACTTGAGAGCACCCCTATTAGTTGATTGAAGAGGCGTGCATGAAATGTGTAGTCTAGTTAGATGGAGACTGAGGTGGTATGTTTATAATGGAGGTTTCACCTTCTGTGTCTCTCCCTGTAGATCCGGCTACCCTCTGGGGAGTCCATGCGGGAGCGCTTCCCTGCCGACGCCCCTCTGCGCAGCGTGATGGAGCACATCTCCGGGCGCTACCCTTCCCTGGCCTCCTTTTCCCTCCTCCAGGGGTTCCCACGGAAACGCTTTGGGGAGGCAGAGCTGGCTTGCTCCCTGCACTCCCTGGGCCTCACGCCCAACGCCGCCCTCTGTATCCAGACCACGCCCCCAGAGACACCCCAGGATCCGGCCAGCCCAGCTGATCGCCTCTTATTGGGTCAGGAGGAGGTGGTAGTTGCACCCCCTGCGCTTCCCCAGCCACAGCAGCCCCAGATACCAGAGCTGGAGGAGGAAGGGATGGAGGATCCCACTCTGCCCCCACCTCTGCCTCACCAGCTGTGGGAAGAAGCAGTGGGCTACGCAGGCATCCCTGGTGTTGGCCCCCCAATGACCGGACCTTCTCACTCCTGGGGTAAGATTCACGTCTGGCGTATGAAGTCCTCATTCACAATGTATTTGATGTATTTTCAAATATCAAAGTTGATGACTTGTTGGGTGTTTTACCTTCAGAAATGTCTTTTCTTGGAGTATAAATGTAACGCTGTTTAATTGCCTTACTCACGCAGGCTATTGCATTATGGACCCATTAGTTTGAGGCATCACTTTGTGAAGACACCATAACACCATTACAGGCACTAAGTTTCATTCAGGCATTCTCTGGGTCAGCTGAATGTGAATTGTTCACTCTGGGCACAGTTTCTCCTAGGTACAGATCTAGGATCAGCTTCCTCTCCCCAATCCTAACCTTAACCGTAAGTGGGAACAATGTGAAACTGACCCAAGATCAGCGTCTAGGTACCACTTCATCCTACTCCAAAGTGTTCATGCAGTTTTTCCCTGACAGGACGGGGCCAGAAGCTGAATCCTGGTGATGCAGAGGAGGCTGCCAGCTCAGACGATGAAGAGATGCCAGAGGGGGGTAGAGAGCCGCACTTCCTCCTCAATGGTACTACAACCTCTGTTTGGAATTTTCTTTTTATCCTTCCTTCCTTTCTCTCTCTGTGTCTCCCTGGTTTTTCCTCTGAACAACTTGTTCTTTACAGTCCAATAAAGATGAGCCCTCTCTCTGTGTCAGTGGTTAGACAAATGGCTTTGAGCTTGATGAGCACTGCAGCCCCATTTGCAGTAGGATTTAACCTACTGTCCCCTGGGAATATAGTTTTTTTTACACCAGGTTACTGCAGAAGTAGTTGAAGTGAACTAGTGTGTGTAGAAATCCATTGAACTAACCTGCCATAGCTGCGGTCAGGATAGTGAGCCAACTGGCCCAGTGATGGTGTTTGATATCTCCTCACTGACCATGAGAAAGCTGCTTTGATTGGGAAATAGCAGGTGAATGCGCCCGACTTTCCAACTTATGCAAGTTTGCGCTGCACTCTCTCGTGCCAAAATAAGTCAGTTTCTCTGAGTATTCAAGCTCTGAGGTACAGACAGTAATCCAAGTGTTACACTTCGTGTGAAGCACATTGCCGGGGATTCTTTTTACAGCCAAAGAGGAAGCTAAAACTGAAGAAGAGGAACATTGTGATTAGAGAGAGCGATGTTGTTGATGAGAGACATGTGATAAGTCTCAGACATGCATTCAGATGGTTAAATAGCTTGGATATTTGTCTGAAATACACTATATATACAAAGTATGTGGACATCCCTTCAAATTAGTGGATTTGGCTATTTCAGCCACACCCGTTGCTGACAGGTGTATAAAATCGAGCACACAGCCTTGCAATCTCCATAGACGAACATTGGCAGTAAAATTGCCTTATTGATGAGCTCAGTGACTTTCAACGTGGCATGTGCTGTTATTGTGAAGTGGAAACCTCTAGGAGCAACAATGGCTCAGCCGCGAGGTGGTAGGCCACACGAGCTCACAGAACGTGACTGCCGGGTGCTGAAGCGTGTAGTGCGTAACAATCGCCTGTCCTCAGTTGCAACGCTCACTACTGAGTTTCAAACTGCCTCTGAAAGCACTTCAGCACAATAACTGTTTGTCAGGAGCTTCATGAAATGGGTTTCCATGGCCGAGCAGCCACACAAGCCTAAGGTCACCATGCGCAATGCCAAGCGTTGGTTGGAGTGGTGTAAAGCACCATTGAACTTTGGAGCAGTGGAAATGCGTTCTCTGGAGTAATGAATCACACTTCACCATCTGGCAGTCCGACGGACAAATCTGGGTTTGGCGATTGCCAGGAAAACGCTACCTGGCCCAATGCATAGTGCCAACTGTAAAGTTTGGTGGAGGAGGAATAATGGTCTAGGGCTGTTTTTCATGGTTCGGGCAAGGCCTCTTAGTTGCAGTGAAGGGAATCTTAACGCGACAGCATACAATGACATTCAGACGATTATGTGCATCCAACTTTGTGGCAACAGTTTGGGGAAGGCCCTTCCCTGTTTCAACATGACAATGCCCCTGTGCACAAAGCGAGGTCCATACAGAAATGGTTTGTTGAGATCGGTGTGGAAGAACTTGACTGGCCTGCACAGAAACCCTGACCTCAACCCCATCAAAAACCTTTGGGATAAATTGGAACGCCGACTGCGAGCCAGGCGTAATCGCCCAACATCAGTGCCTGACCTGACTAAGGCTCTTGTGGCTGAATGGAAGCACGACCCTGCAGCAATGTTCCAACATCTAGTGGAAAGCCTTCCCAGAAGAGTGGAGGCTGTTATAGCAGAAAACGGGGGACCAACTTCGCATTAATGCCCATGATTTTGGAATGAGATGTTCGACGAGTCCGCATACTTTTGGTCATGTAGTGTAATTCAAGATGTATGGCTTCTAGAATGAATACAGATTTAAATTGAGTATCCTAAAGGCCTAAGCTATGGTTAACCCCAGCAGGTATGCCCCAATTACCCTTCTTCCCAGAGAACCGGCTGCGTGGAGGGCTGGAGCCCAGACACCACTGGCCAGACCAGGGCAACAGACTTAGGTGAGTGCCCAGCCTAAACCTAGCCTATATCATGACCATGCCCTCCACTTTAAAGCAATGTCTTTTTTTGTAACGTGATTTCAATTTCATTTAACATTTGATACTGTTCAGGATCTAAACTCAGCGGAAAAAAGAAACGTCCCTTTTTCAGGACATTGCCTTTCACAGATAATTTGTAAAAATCCAAATATCTTCACAGATCTTCATTGTGAAGGGTTTTAACAACCATAAACAATTAATGAACATGCACCTGTGGAACTTGTTCAGTTTATGTCTCAGTTGTTGAATATTATGTTCATACAAATATTTACACATGTTAAGTTTGCTGAAAATAAACGCAGTTGACAGTGAGAGGACGTTTCTTTTTTTTGCTGAGTTTATAACCCTAAGCAGAACTTGCATCTGAAAAAATATTTGTCGGATTATTCAAATTGAAATGAAATGTAATAGGTAACTGTTGAAAGTGGATTATTTTTCAATGTTTAGTTCTGATCAGCGCTGCAACACCTTTATTATTAACTTGTTGAATGTGTAGAAGTGTGCCAGTTTGCTAATGGTCGAACATAAGAGGTGACTTGATGTGTTGGCATGCAAACTTCAGACTTGGCATGCAGCCTGAGAAGGGGCTCAGGACCAAAACTTGCTCTGTAAATACATGAATTTTGAATGCAGCAGAGTTCTCGACATTATAGCCAGAGTGTGAACTTGCACACTCCCCGTCATTAATTTAAAGCGTTGGATTGGTGTAAGCATTATTGGCTTGGAGTAAGTTTCCACCATTGTTAAATCCATGACGGGAAGTGTGCACAAGGGTGGAGAATCGGGAAGCTTTTCTTATCTTTAATCAGTTGACTAGATGTCACACATGGTTGTGTCTCTCCCAGGGAGGGGGTGGCAGAGGACCCAGCAGTGGAGCCAGAAGAGGCTGCAGGTTGTGTGGTGCCGGGGGCAGCGGGCCAGGCTGCAGTAGAGCGCCTCCAGAGAGCTGCCCAGGATGACCCCCAGGCCACTCAGGGTCACCCATCCCCCCCCAAGAAACCCTTCAGGACGCCCAGCGTCCCCTCCCTCTGTGCAATGGCCACCCGGGCCACAGTCAACCTCATGACAGGTCAGAGAACAACTTTAAAGTCCAACACTGTTATTTGCACACAAATAAAGGTTGAAAGGCCTCACTTCTTGCCGACTGTTTTTCCAACCATCTCATCTCAGAAATTGTGAGAATTGTCCGTACATTGGTTGTGGTTTATTGCAATTGTGTAAAAAATTCAAGATCACAGAAATTCATGTCTGGAAAGCTGCATAGACAACTTATTTATTTCTCTCCTTCGTTCCTCCTCTCTCAGCTCCCAGCATGCAGTACAGCAGCAGTCTGTCGTGTCTGACCCCTGAACTGGCCGAGCTCCTGCTCAGTCACATGTCCCGCGAGAGGCTCCTTCGCCCGCGCACCCTGGAACTCTTTTTCGGCTGCCCGATGCAGAAGTTTGTCCTCAACTGCTACCCGTACTCCACCAACGAGCTGCTCCGGCAGCTACGGGCCTTCACTGCACTGAAGCACCTGAGCCTGGTCAACTCTCCTCTCATCACAGGTATACCTTTACCTTGACAGCATTTGTGCTCACTGAGTATGCGTCCCAAATGGCAACCTATTCCATATAAAGTGCACTACTTTTGACCAGAGCCCTATTTCAACACTATTATTAGCGCCATTTGAATGTCAAGTTAAGAAAGGTACAAAAATAAAGGAATATAGATGCATTGGTAAGCTATCACTTTAAGCATGTGACTGGTTATCTTTGCAGCTTGTGGCTATGATAGTGATGGTTGCTATCTCTTTGTCTTCCCGTTGTCCAGACGCAGGCCTCTCTGTGCTGTGCAGCCTACTGAAACTGCAGCACCTGAACCTGGCCTCATGTAGCAAGCTAACAGACTCCTGTCTGCAACACATCACAGGTGAGGTTCTTCTCTAATTCTGGGTTGTATTCACTAGGCACCAAACAAAAGAAAACTGACTTAAACAGGAAGGGACTATACCTGAACTTGCCCAATAAGTAACGTTTGTTTTGGTTTTCTGTTGCAAAACGTTTTGCTACGGTGTGCACTAATAAATATGACCCTGGCTACAGCATAGAATGGCTGTGGATGAATTACGTTTTTAATGCTTGGTAATCAGTCTTGTGAATATACAGTGCATTCGGAAAGTATTCAGACCCCTTCAATTTTTCCACATTTTGTTACATTACAGCCTTATTCTAAATGGATTAAAACAATTATAATCCTCATCAATCTGCACACAATACCCTATAATGACAAAGCAAAAACTGGTTTTTAGACATTTTTGCACATTTTATAAAAAATCTAAAACTGAAATATCACATTTACATAAGTATTCAGACCCTTTACTCAGTACTTTGTTAAAGCACCTTTGGCAGAGATTACAGCCTCGAGTCTTCTTGGGTATGACACTATAAGCTTGGCACACCTGTATTTGGGGAGTTTCTCCCATTCTTCTCTGCAGATCCTCTCAAGCTCTGTCAGGTTGGATGGGAAGTGGCGCTGCACAGCTATTTTCTCTCCAGAGATGTTAGATCGGGTTCAAGTCCGGGCTCTGGCTGGGCCACTCAAGAACTTTCAGAGACTTGTCCGGAAGCCACTCCTGCCTTGTCTTGGCTGTGTTCTTAGGGTCGTTGTCCTGTTGGAAGGTGAACCTTTGTCCCAGTCTGAGGTCCTGAGTGCTCTGGAGCAGGTTTTCATCAAGGATCTTGCTGTACTTTGCTCCGTTCATCTTTCCCTCGATCCTGACTAGTCTCCCAGTCCCTGCTGCTGAAAAACATCCCCACAGTATGATGCTGCTGCCACCACCATGCTTCACCCTTTGGGATGGTGCCAGGTGGGGGGGGGTCAAGGAGGTCAAGGACTAGGTCAGGGAGGTGACCGAGAACCAGATGGTCAATCTGACAGCGCTCTAGAGTTCCTCTGTGGAGACAGGAGAACCTTCCAGAAGGACAACCATCTCTGCAGCAGTCCACCAACTGGCCTTTATGGTAGAGTGGCCAGACGGAAGCCACTCCTCAGTAAAAGGCACATGACAGCCCGCTTGGGGTTTGCCAAAAGGCACCTAAAGGACTCTCAGACCATGAGAAACAAGATTCTCTGGTCTGATGAAACCAAGATTGATTGGCCTGAATGCCAAGCGACACGTCTGGAGGAAACCTGGCACCATCCCTACAGTGAAGCGTGGTGGCAGCATCGTGCTCTGGGGATGTTTTTCAGCATCAGGGACCAGGAGACTAGTCAGGATCGAGGAAAAGATGAACGGAGCAAAGTACAGAGAGATGTGCCAAGCTTGTAACGTCATACTCAAGAAGACTCGAGGCTGTAATCACTGCCAAAGGTGCTTCAACAAAGTAGGGTCTGAATACTTATGCAAATGTAATACTTCATTTGCTAACATTTTCCAAAAATGATGGGATATTGTGTGTAGATTGATGGGGAAAAGCTATGTAATCAGTTTTAGATTAAGGCTGTAACGTAACAAAATGTGGAAAAAGTCAAGGGGTCTGAATACTTTCCGAAAGCATAATATGGTAAGAGTGGCGCTTCAACTTGGTAAAAATGATTGAAATCATAATTACGGATAAATGTGTCAACCATTTCACCAACTTGAAAGGAGGACTAAGATAAAAAAACAAAAATCTCACTCCGCACCATTTGTGTCTGAAAGGCTTGAAGAGCCTGTCTTTCCTGTCGCTAGACCAGACCAAAGTAAGCGATGTAGGGATGGTGCTGTACCTGCAGTCTGCTCCTTCGACACTCACCCAGCTTAGTCTGAACCAGACCTCTATCACGGAGGCCACCCTGGCAGCGCTGCCCGCCTGTGTGCCCCAGCTACGACTGCTCAGCATCAAACACACTAAGGTAGCTCACTCTTGCGCTCCTACAAGCACACAAACATGACAACATACCCAACCACAATATCCTGAGGCCATTTTGAGATTTAGGTCTACTTTGACCCCTTCCTCCCTCGTCTGTCAGGTGAGTGACGTGTCGGCCCTGGCTGAGCTTCCCAGCCTGCAGACCCTCTACCTGGACGGCACGGCGGTGAGGGAGGGCTCTCTGGAGCACCTGGCCACCCACTCCGCCCTCTCTGCCCTCAGCGTGGCTGGCATCTCCGTCGCTGATGGCAACAAAATTCTCCAGATCATCTCAGGTGAGCTGCACATTGTATGTGTGTGTACAGCAGGGGGTACTCACATCTGAGAGAAAGAGAGGGAGGGAGACTGTGTACAGCAGGAGTTTTCAAATCAGGGCCTCAAGGTCTGCAGTACTGCTGTTTGAATGACTTAAAGTAATTGATTTTCCAGAGTCCATTCTCCCTGTTTTCTCAGGTCCCTGATTAGAGGGGAAGATTACTGCAGATGTTAATGTTGTGTATGGCTCACAGTATATAGTTCAATGTGTTTACTAAAGTACTACGTCTGTTTTGGCTTGTTCATCCCAGGTCTCCGGCTGACCCAGCTGACCCTGCCTGGACGCCACTCGGTGACGGACGCCGGCCTGGCCTTCCTCTCCAGACTGTCCCTGCTGTCCGAGCTGGACCTAACTGACTACACATACGTCACCGACCAGGGGATCACCCAGCTGGCTACCATGACCAGGTCAGCTCACTCTCTCATAACTATTATCCTCTCCTGGTGTCAATATACACGCTTGTCATGATAGACTGGCACTCAGTGGTCACCAACCTCTGTCTTGTGGAGCTATACAATGATTTCAACTAATCATTTAGACTAACTGGTTGTGTTCGTGGTGAGCTGGAACAAAGATCTGCACACTATTGCTCACATGGACTAGAATTGGTGGTCACTGCTCTAGTTGATTCACCAGCTTCCTCCAGTGTTGACATTGCAGTGAATGAAGAAATGCTGGGCCGTATTCATTAGGGACCAAACAGAAGAAAACGGACTGAAACACAGAGGGACTACCTGAATTACCTGTTCAATAACAAACGCTAATTTTTGTTTTCTGTTGCAAAACGTTTTGCTACGGTGAGCACTAATGTATACGACCCTGATAGAAATGTCCCCCTCTCCTGTCTCCAGGCTGAAGAGGCTGTCACTCAGCAACACGCAGGTGACGGATGCCGGGCTGCCCTCCCTGCGCTGTCTGCAGGAGCTGCTGGAGCTGTGTCTGGACCGCACGGCCGTCACCAGCCGTGGAGTGGCCGACCTCGTTACCGGTCTGCCACACCTGCAGGTACGGAGCATGCATGAAACCCCAAAGACAACTATTGTTGTCTGCAAATAAGTTATAGGTCAGCTAGGGCGCTAACAGTGCTCCGTTGTAAAACTTTGTTCAAGCTGCACGGCCAGGTACGACTCCAACACCATCATTAAGTTTGCCGATGACACAACAGTGTCATGATCACCGACAACGACGAGACAGCCTATAGGGAGGAGGTCAGAGACCTGGCAGTGTGGTGCCAGGACAACAACCTCTCCCTCAACATGATCAAGACAAAGGAGATGATTGTGGACTACAGGAAAAGGAGGACTGAGCACACCCGCATTCTCATCGACAGGGCTGTAAGTGGAGCAGGTTGAGCGCTTCAAGTTCCTTGGTGTCCACATCACCAACAAACTAACAAGGTCCAAGCACACCAAGACAATCGTGAAGAAGGCAAAACAAAATCTATTCCCCCTCAGGAAAAGATTTGGCATGGATCCTCAAAAGGTTTTACAGCTGCACTATTGAGAGCATCTGGTTGCATCACTGCCTGGCATGGCAACTGCTCAGCCTCCGACCGCAAGACACTACAGAGGTTAGTGCGTACGGCCCAGTACATCACTGGGGCCAAGCTTTCTGCCATCCAGGACCTCTATACCAGGCGGTGTCAGAGGAAGGCCCTAAAAATTGTCAAAGACTCCAGCCACCACCATAGACTGTTCTCTCTGCTACCGCACGGCACCGGAGCGTCAAGTCTAGGTCCAAGATGCTTCTTAACAGCTTCCACCCCCAAGCCATAAGACTCCTGTCACTATTGTTATTTTACTGCTGCTCTTTAATTACTTGTTCCTTTTATTTCTTATATATTTTTTTAAACTGCATTGTTGGTTAGGGGCTTGTAAGTAAGCATTTCACTGTAAGGTCTACACCTGTTGTATTTGGCGCATGTGACTAATAAAATGATTGATTTGATGCAATTATTAGCAGTAGTTGCATTGATGTTGTGGCTTTATGTTCCAGGTATTAAGCTTGGCCAGTACTCAGGTGGGCGACACGGTCGTGAGGAGAGGTCTGGTCCACTGTGTTCAGCTCTTCAAGCTCAACCTGAGCCGGACACGCATCACTGACCACGGTAAGATCCCATCATACAGTTGAATAAAGGGCGCACTTGGCCCAAAATAGTCAACTGGACGGTCATTGCAAAAATAGGACATGAGCTCTCTAATACATCTCTATAGGTCCCACTCATTATCTTGCAATACTTCCATGGAAGTATTTAGAGGTGAAAACCTAATATACCTTTTTGTGTCCATTTCCCTCAGGACTGAAGTTCCTGAAGTGCATGTGTCTGACCCAGGTGAACCTGGACGGCTCGGGCGTGACCCTATCGGGCATCGCCAACCTGATTGCCTCCTGTCCCCACATCACCAGCATCAGGGCCAGCAACCCGCGAGCCATCCCCCCTGACCAGGTCTCCGACGACAACGACGGTGACAATCAGTAGGAGGATGAGTAGTGACCCCGCCCAGCCCTTTCTGATGAGGCTTGGGTCAGCTAGCTAGTAGCTTCCGCTGTGCTCTGCGGTATCAGCCCCATGTTTCTGCATCCAGCTGACAGGCTCAGCGTAGTCTGGGTGAAGAGAAACCCAGCTCTAACTGCAATGCTTCAACAGCGGCTAGTGACACTACTCGCTCAATCACAAGTCCACCATACTAGCTGTCGAAATCTTAGAAGGGTGCCTTCTTGTGCTTCTAAAGGTCTAGATGGGAGCCCTGCTCCCTGTAGTTAATCACAACCACCATTAAAGTTATTACGATGAAGTCTCACATAAGTGTGCTATGTTGATCCCGGTGTAGGGTTCAGTTGTTCCTAAATGCAGATTTTGGGTCAGTTTTGCATTTCTCCCGCTAATGGTTCAGTGTAGGATTGGGGAGGGATAGCTGATCCTTGATCTGTAACTAAGGGAAACTTCACTCAGAATGTAGATCCCCCTGGGCCTGGCAGAGGTATAGTATGCATGATGTCCAATCTACATAAAGCAAAGGAACTATGATTAGGAATTGATCAGGGATATAACCTTCATATATCACAGCATGTTTTCACCCAGTTTTCCACCTGAATTCTCTAATGAATCAGTTAACACTACTGAGGTCCAACATTTACTTACTTCCTGTATTGTCAAAAAAACAAATGTTGGGGGTGGTTCAGGCTAAGGCAGGTTCTATCTACAGTTGAAGTAGGAAGCTTACATACGCCTTAGCCAAATACATTTAAACTCAGTTTCACAATTCCTGACATTTAATCCTAGTAGAAATTCCCTGTTTTAGGTCAGTTAGGATCACCACTTTATTTTAAGAATGTGAAATATCAGAATAATAGTAGAGGGGGATTTATTTCAGCTTTTATTCATTTCATCACATTCCCAGTGGGTCAGAAGTTTACATACACTCAATTAGTATTTGGTAGCATTGCCTTAAACAATTTAAACTTAGGTCAAATGTCGTTTCGGGTAAACTTCCACAAGCTTCACACAAAAAGTTGGGTGAATTTTGGCCCATTCCTCCTGACAGAGCTGAGGTAACTGAGTCAGGTTTGTAGGCCTCCTTGCTCGCCCACAGATTTTCTTTAGAATTGAGGTCAGGGCTTTGATGGCCACTCCAATATGCTGGAGACGACTTTGTTGTCCTTAAGGCATTTTGCCACAGCTTTGGAAGTATGCTTGGGGTCATTGTCCATTTGGAAGACCCATTTGCGACCAAGCTTTAACTTCCTGACTGATGACTCAAATGTCAATTAGCCTATCAGAAGCTTGACATTTTCTGGATTTTTCCAAGCTGTTTAAAGGCACAGTCAACTTCTGACCCGCTGGCATTGTGATACAGTGAAATAATCTGTCTGTAAACATTACTTCATGCACAAAGTAGATGTCCTAACCGACTTGCCAAATCTATAGTTTGTTAACAAGACATTTGTGGAGTGGTTGGAAAACGAGTTTTAATGACTCCAACTGTACTAACATTTGATTAGCCAGCAACTGGAAAGCTAAGCATTGTTGGTGGTTGTGGAGAGCTTGACTTCTCAAAGCAAATAGTGGGCCATGATATGGGTTGCATAATGAGTGGTTGGGTTCAGCAGGAATCCAAAGTATCTCCGTTCATAATTTTGCCTCATGTTATGTTTACACAGATGTAAAATACAGTTTATTTTCTCAATGTTTTAGATAAGTGCACCGTATTCCCTACATTGTCAAAGGAAAATGCAGAATTAAAAGCTGCATTTTGGAAGATGTTGTATTTGTTCAAAGACCCCAATATGAGACCGTAAATATTCAATTGTCAATTCAGTAATTTATTCAGACAAATCGTTATTGCAATACGTTAAATAAAAATAAAAGGCATAATTAATGCTCTTCTGCACAAATGACCTTCCAAGCTGCTGCATTCATTTTTGGCTGTTACACTTATTAGAAAAAATATAACTTTTTCTATGATGACGGCATGCGTTCCATAATGCACTTTGAGATGCTTCAGGTGAATCAGCCAATCAGAGTGCAGCCTGAGCTGGAGGCAGGTGGGTGAAGTTGCCCTTAGAGGCTGACTTTGGGTCAGCTTTTTCCCCACTAATGTTTAGGATTTGAGGAGGGAAGCTGATCCTAGATCTGTACCTGGAGGAAACTCTTCCTCCCCCCCGGAACATTGAGCACTTTGGAGGCCAAATCCATTATGGTGATTGGGTTTACTGGCTCAGATTGCAGGGGCTCTAGATGTCATGCGCTTGCTTGTCAATCTTCGATTTCAAGTGTTCCTTGTATGCCAGGATGTCCCTATTCCATTTGGTGATGGTTTGCTTCTCACATACCCAGATCTCCTCAGCCACCTGAAAAAACAAAACAAATTGTCACAACTAAATGAACAAACCTCAATTGAAAACATGTTCCCCTTCTCTCCATATTGTACAGTGCCTTGCGAAAGTATTCGGCCCCCTTGAACTTTGCGACCTTTTGCCAACATTTCAGGCTTCAAACAAAGATATAAAACTATTTTTTTGTGAAGAATCAACAACAAGTGGTACACAATCATGAAGTGGAACGACATTTATTGGATATTTCAAACTTTTTTAACAAATCAAAAACTGAAATTGGGCGTGCAAAATTATTCAGCCCCTTTACTTTCAGTGCAGCAAACTCTCTCCAGAAGTTCAGTGAGGATCTCTGAATGATCCAATGCTGACCTAAATGACTAATGATGATAAATACAATCCACCTGTGTGTAATCAAGTCTCCGTATAAATGCACCTGCACTGTGATAGTCTCAGAGGTCTGTTAAAAGCGCAGAGAGCATCATGAAGAACAAGGAACACACCAGGCAGGTCCGAGATACTGTTGTGAAGAAGTTTAAAGCCGGATTTGGATACAAAAAGATTTCCCAAGCTTTAAACATCAAGGAGCACTGTGCAAGCGATAATATTGAAATGGGAGGAGTATCAGACCACTGCAAATCTACCAAGACCTGGCAGTCCCTCTAAACTTTCAGCTCATACAAGGCGAAGACTGATCAGAGATGCAGCCAAGAGGCCCATGATCACTCTGGATGAACTGCAGAGATCTACAGCTGAGGTGGGAGACTCTGTCCATAGGACAACAGTCGTATATAGCACAAATCTGGCCTTTATGGAAGAGTGGCAAGAAGAAAGCCATTTCTTAAAGATATCCATAAAAAGTGTCGTTTAAAGTTTGCCACAAGCCACCTGGGAGACACACCAAACATGTGGAAGAAGGTGCTCTGGTCAGATGAAACCAAAATTGAACTTTTTGGCAACAATGCAAAACGTTATGTTTGGCGTAAAAGCAACACAGCTCATCACCCTGAACACACCATCCCCACTGTCAAACATGGTGGTGGCAGCATCATGGTTTGGGCCTACTTTTCTTCAGCAGGGACAGGAAGATGGTTAAAATTGATGGGAAGATGGATGGAGCCAAATACAGGACCATTCTGGAAGAAAACCTGATGGAGTCTGCAAAAGACCTGAGACTGGGACGGAGATTTGTCTTCCAACAAGACAATGATCCAAAACATAAAGCAAAATCTACAATGGAATGGTTCAAAAATAAACATATCCAGGTGTTAGAATGGCCAAGTCAAAGTCCAGACCTGAATCCAATCGAGAATCTGTGGAAAGAACTGAAAACTGCTGTTTACAAATGCTCTCCATCCAACCTCACTGAGCTCGAGCTGTTTTGCAAGGAGGAATAGGAAAAAATTTCAGTCTCTCGATGTGTAAAACTGATAGACATACCCCAAGCGACTTACAGCTGTAATCGCAGCAAAAGGTGGCGCTACACAGTTAACTTAAGGGGGCTGAATAATTTTGCATGCCCAATTTTTCAGTTTTTGATTTGTTAAAGTTTGAAATATCCAATAAATGTATCTATATGTTTGAAGCCTGAAATGTGGCAAAAGGTCGCAAAGTTCAAGGGGGACGAATACTTTCGCAAGGCACTGTATCTCGGAAACCCAAGAGCTTGATTAGGTTCTGGGGGAAGATTTATGAGAAAAGTTACTGGCGAAGTCTCCACACCCCCCTAAAAGGAAACTGTCAGCCAAAGCATGGGCAAAAAAATCCCCTCCCTTTCTGAAATTCAAAAGATGTGCACACCTGCGAAATCTTGATTTGTACAAATGACGTCGTCGCATCAAAGGATGGTAGGGTCTGGAAACAGACTTGCATGTGTCTGTCCATGAGATTATCCATATTGTAACTACCTAGCAGGGTCTAAGACTTAAGTGATGTGAAGTATGGATGTGGGACTGGTCAGGGAGCATATAATGGTGGTACCTGCTGGATGAGTCTGAAGTCGTGGCTGACCAGCATCATGCCACCCTCGTAGTCATTGATGGCATCAGCCAGGGCATCAATAGTCTCGATGTCCAGGTGATTGGTGGGCTCGTCCAGGAAGAGCATGTGGGGGTTCTGCCAGGCCAGCCAGGCGAAGCACACCCGGCACTTCTGGCCATCCGACAGGTTCCTGATCGGACTCACCTAGGGGAGAGGACAGAGTAAGGACCATGAAGAAGTGCTTCCATGCTCTTGAAGAACTATCATTGTTACATCAAATTCCACCATTAAGTACCCACCAGAATACACCACAGGTTAACGCTACAATGATTGTGGAGGATTACAAGACACAGGGTTTGAGAGGAACAGGTATTCCGAACAAACACGGGAAAAGCTTTCAAAGACACTAATTCCTGTACTATTAATGACGACGATACAATCATGCCAAAGTCACTTCAAATGGCGTTTCTATACCAGGTGACCAATCTGATTTGGTCAATGCTTCTCCGGTGGATCCTGGGCCTGGACCGAGCTCTGCGGCCTCACCTGTTGTTTTCCTGTGAGGCCGTAGCGGCCGATGATCTTCCTCATCTCCTCCTTCTCCTTGATCTCTGGGTAGCACTTCATCATGTACTCCAGAGGAGACAGGTCCAGCTCCAGCTGCTCTGTCAGATGCTGCAGATAACACCATACAGGTTTATTAGATACATTCAGATGTACTTTAACAAGCGTACGTGCTGACCCAGTACAGGCGTGATGGACAAAGGCCTTTAGGTCTTCGGCTGCGGTCGGATAGAGACACACGAATGCACTTGAAATTGACCGTTTTTGGTCTAAAAAGTTAATTCAAGTATTTTCAACACACGCTTCATACATAAAAAGGTGGATATAGTTGGATTTTCAACGGACAATCTCTTGTCTATCATCTGACAAACGATAACTCCCATTTGAAAAACCATTGACTCAATCCCACATTTTCGGACACAAAATCCCAGTGTCAGCACCCATACATGCTGACCACATCGCCAGCATTGCGTGCATGAGCGTTGCTAAATAAATGTTAACTCAATTTCATCCAAATTGCTCGCGAGCATCAGCGTACCCAGGATCTAAAATATAATTTTTGACGTTTGATTCCCCGCCTCTCCCATCTCATTGGTTTTTAGGAGCATGTGGGTGATTGAAAGATGAACTGAGGTCCACACTCCAGTCAGTTGGTTGCCAACCACCATGTAAAGTCCACAGAAGAATAAGAAGGCTGAAGGAGAAGAGATTACAAGAAACTGGCTGGGTTTCCCCTTTTATCTGTGGATTAATTGTTGGAGAACACAATTTTATGTGACCCAAAATGGGTCAAAATTCTACAAAGATCCAGAAAAAAAAAGAGACCTTGAGCATTTCAGGTAAGATAACCGAATGTTTATATCCCAGGACAAATTAGCTAGCTAAATGTCCATGAATGTTTCAACCTGTCCCCAAATGAATATATACAGAACAAAAATAAACACAACATGCAACAATTAAGATTTTACTGAGTTACAGTTCATAGAAGGAAATCAGTCGATTAGGCCCTAATCTATGGATTTAACATGACTGGGCAGCCCTGCCAGTTGTGAGGCCGGTTTTGGGATTACTGCCAAATTCTCTAAAATGACATTGGGGGCGGCATATGGTAGAGAAATGAACATTCAATGCTCTGGTGGACATTTCTGCGATCTGTATGCCAATTGCAAGCTCCCTCAACTTGAGACATCTGTGGCGTTGTGACACTAAACTGCACATTTTAGAGTGGCCATTTATTGTCCCCAGCACAAGGTGCACCTGTGTAATGGTTGTTTAATCAGCTTCTTGATTATGCCACACCTGTCGGGTGGATGCATTATCTTGGCAAAGGAGAAATGCTCACTAACAGGGATGTCAACAAATTTGTGCACAGAATGAGGAATAATCTTTTGTCCGTATGGAAAATTTCTGGGACCTTTTTTATTTCAGCTCATGAAACATGCGACCAATCCTTTACATGTTGCGCTTATATTTTTGTTCAGTATTGTTGGTTCAGAGTTCATTTTGATACTTTAACCTGCGTGTTCTGATCGCGTCTGTGGATGGACAAACTCAACACGCGGACGCACTCGCGTGTCCGGTCTAGTCAGCATATTATGCTCAAGCAGGTTTATGTCTCTCCAACCGAGCTATGGCGAGTTAAAGCATCCATGCATCAAATTCAGTTTATTTAAGCCTGTCAATCAAAACCCAGCAACCAGCATGGGAAGGCCGTCTTTGGGAACCACCAGGCAATGTGTCATGTTCCTACTTCCTTTCTCCTACCTGGTGATATCGGCCAATCTTCACATGAGAATGTTTCCTGATCATTCCGTCAGTGGGGAGCAGCTGGAGAGAAAGAAAGAGGTTTTACGGTATATGCCATACTGTCATTACGAGATGGTAAAACAAAGAGTTGACTGAAATGGCACCACCTACCTCTCCCATCAGGAGTTTGAGGAGTGTGGACTTCCCTGCTCCGTTGGGCCCCACCAGAGCCACTCGTGTGTCCAGGTCAATGCCAAACTCCAGGTTCTTGTATATGTGTGGCTGGAGGAGGAATAGGCAGATTAGTGAATGAGGACGGAACACAAGAAACGAGCTCTGAGACTCCAATAAAAACCCGCTCATTGCTACATACTGACCTGGTTGTCACTGTATTTGAAGCTAACGTTCTGAACCATGATAACAGGAGGGGGGATCTTTCCACAGGAAGGAAAATAAAACGACAGTGTCTATGAGAGGGAGAGAGATGATTACCACCACTGCAACACTAAAATTAGCCATAGCGTGAACCTATTATTTATTCCTAAGAGTAGGCACTACTTTGTTCAAGAGTAAACCGTGGATGGCTTTAGAAAACAATGTGATTCAGTCCAGTACATTTAATATTGCATCCACACAAATGTTTCAGTGAGCGTCTTACCTTGTCATCCACCACACGTTCAGTCAGCCCTGAGGCCACCATCTTCTGCAGCGTCTTCTCTTTGCTCTGGGCCTGTCGTGCCAGCTTGGCCGAGCCGTGACCAAACCTGGCAATGTAATTCTACACAGCGGGTAGAGAGAGACGGCATCGGAGTAAAGCATCATACCATTTTAGCCTGGTTCCCACGGTTGGTGCCTTTTGTCAACTCCGATGATGAGTGTCAAGGATAGAACAAACAAACCTGGGACTTAGGCTATCATATTTTTACAGTACAGGGGAATAATATTTCCATGTGGGGTAGTATTAGTACTCTGCACCGTCACAATGTGGCGTCGTCTACCTTCATGTGTGAGATCTGGTCCTGTTCCCAGTTGAAGCGTTTCATCTGGTTCTCTTCCAGCTCCTCCCTGGTCTTCACATACTGGTCATAGTTACCCTTTCATTCGAAAAATAGAATCTGCATGGTCATCCCACACCATTTGGTGAAGGCAACGGACACACCGTCTCGCATGCATAATTAGCAACAGGCCATAACCCCACGACCCCCCCCTCCCTTAAGGTGTGATGAGATCAGATGGCTGTATCTGTCTAGGACACTAGTGCAGGGTTTCTCAAACTGGGTCCTGGGCACAAGAGGTTGGCGGCACCTTAATTGGGGAGAACAGGCTGGTGGTAATGTCTGGAGCGGAATCAGTGTAATGGTATCAAATACGTCAAACGCATGATTTGACGCCATTCCATTTGCACCGTTGAGCCGTTCTCCCCTCAGCAGCCTCCACTGGTCCTGCCCCCCGGTGCGCGTTTTGGTTTTTGCTCTAGCATTGCACAGCTGATTCAAATAATCAAAGCTTGATGAGTTGGTTATTTTAATCAGCAGTGTAGTGCTAGGGCAAAAAACTAAACGTGCAACCAGGGGAGGGGGGCACCGCAGGACCGAGTTTGGAAAACCCTGCTCTACTGCACAATACATATTTGCCTTCTAAGGGGTGACTCAATAGCCTGATGGAACGAGCATGATCGCTGCATTCACCATTATTTTTCACTTCAATGTATGTGCATTTGTTGCCAGGTGTATTATGTTTAAGTATTTTAATTGTCAAATAAAATCTATCAATGAACTAAAACAATGGTGAAAGGAGCAAACCGGCTGGTTCCACCAGGCTAGTGATTGAATGCCCTTTGATAAACTGCTAAATAGTAGTGTGGCAAAAGTGAATCGATCGTGTCTGACCAGGGGGTGGGTGAGCTCGCTGCTGTGTTCTTACCGTGAAGTACTTGAGCTTCTTCTGGTGCAGGTGGATGATGTTGGTGCAAACTCCGTTTAGGAAGTCTTGAGAGTGGGAGATGAGCACAAGGATTCGCCTGAACCTGACAAGGGATCAGGACATTCAGCACATCTCAAATGCACGCGACTACTAAACTGATTGACATTGACAGATGAAGCACACTCACGATGCGAGCTCCTCCTCCAGCCATACACAGGCATCTAGGTCCAGGTGGTTGGTGGGCTCGTCCAGCAGCAACATGAAGGGCTTGATGAACAGAGCTCTAGGAGAATGAAGAGGGAAAAGAAAAGCATTTATTGCAGACATTTTCTACTCATATTATTGCAATGTAACTGTGAAGGTAATCTGAGATCTGACTGGGTAAGAAAATTGATGACTAGGTCATGTCCAGGCATCTGCCATTAGTAATGAAACCTGTCTACTTCATTGCATAACAATCTGACACTACTTCCTAATACTTGCATTGGCTCAGGAAAAGGCTTAGCCATGAGTGTGAAACAAACACTTTATATTTTTGGTGTGTTGGCTCTATCTCAGCAATAAATTGGGTAACGATGGCAGTATCCTCACAGCTTTCAGTAGAGGGAGCCAGAATATCATCACCGACAAAACCAACACTGTCAATTCATTAAGGGATGTTGAGAAGGCGTAGAGACCAACTCAACTTGCAGTACAGTTCATTAATCGTAAAGCATCATGTTCGCTTTCCCACCTGGCCAGAGCCACACGCATCCTCCAGCCTCCGCTGAAGTCCTTGAGCTTCTTCTGCTGCATGGCGGCGCTGAAGCCTAGGCCGTGGAGGATCCTGGAGGCTCGCACCTCCGCCTTGTCTGCATCCAGCTCTTCCAGACGCTCATACAGCTCCATCAGCTTCTCACACTCGGCTACAGAGGGATGGTGGGCGTGAACATTTTCAGCTACATTGTTTATGAATAGATAACTAATTGTGCACCTGGTTGTTTTCGGGAGAATATACAAATAGGTGGTTTCGAACCATGCCCCAGTTACCTCCACCTGATAGTTCAATTTTAATGATGAAGGTGCTTTGTAAAATACATTGCATTCGGAAAGTATTCAGACCCCTAGAGTTTTTCCACATTTTGTTACGTTACAGCTTTATTCTAAAATTGATTGGTTTTTTTTCTCTCTCAATCTACACACAATACCCCATAATGTCAAAGCAAAGAGATTTTTTAGAAATGTTTGCAATTTTTTTTAAACTAATCACATTTACATAAGTATTCAAACCCTTTACTCAGTACTTTGTTGAAGCACCTTTGGCAGTGATTACAGCCTTGAGTCTTCTTGGGTATGACGCTACAAGCTTGGCACATCTGTATTTGGGGAGTTTCTCTCATTCTTCTCTGCAGATCCTCTCAAGCTGTCAGGTTGGATGGGGAGCGTCCCTGCACAGCTATTTTCAGGTCTCTCCAGAGATGTTCGATCGGGTTCATGTTCAGGCTCTGGCTGGGCCACTCAAGGACATTCAGAGACTTGTCCCGAAGCCACTCCTGCGTTGTCTTGGCTGTGTGCTTAGGGTTGTTGTCCTGTTGGAAGGTGAATCTTCACTCTGGAGCAGGTTTTCATCAAGGATCTCTCTGTACTTTGCTCTGTTCATCTTTCCCTTGATACTGACTAGACTCCCAGTCCATGCCCCTGAAAAACATCTCCACAGCAAGATGCTGCCACCACCATGCTTCACCGTAGGGATGGTGGCAGGTTTCCTTCAGACGTGACGCTTGGCATGCAGGCCAAAGAGTTCAATCTTGGCTTCATCAGACCTTTTGGCAAACTCCAAGCGGTCTGTCATGTGCCTTTTACTGAGGAGTGGCTTCAGTCTGGCCACTCTACCATGAAGGCCTGATTGGTGGAGTGCTGCAGAGATGGGAGAACCTTCCAGAAGGACAACCATCTCCACAGAGGAACTCTAGAGCTCTGTCAGAGTGACCATCGGGTTCTTGGTCACCTCCCTGACCAAGGCCCTTCTCCCTCGATTGCTCAATTTGACCCGGCAGCCCGCTCTAGGAAGAGTCTCTTAGTGGTTCCAAACTTCTTCCATTTAAGAATGATGGAGGCCACTGTGTTCTTGGGTACCTACAACGCTGCAGACATTTTTTGGTACACTTCCCCACATCTTTGTGCCTCGACACAAACATGTCTCGAAGCTCTACGGACAATTTCTCATTGCTTGGTTTTTGCGCTGACATGCACTGTCAACTGTGGGACCTTATATAGACAGGTGTGTGCCTTTCCAAATCATGTCCAATCAATTAAATTTACCACAGGTGAACACCGATAAAGTTGTAGACACCTCAAAGGATTATCAATGGAAGCTGGATGCACCTGAGCTCAATTTCTAGTCTCATAGCAAAGTGTCCGAATACTTATGTAAAGGTATCGGTTTTATATTTTTAATAAAGTTGAAAACATTTCTAAAAACCTGTTTTTGCTTTGTATTATGGGGCATCGTGTGTAGATTGAGGAAAAATAAATATTTAATCCATTCTAGAATAAAGCTGTAACGTAACAAAATATGGAAAGAGTCAAGGGGTCTGTAGATACAGTATGTGTGTCACTCACAGTCCTCGGCTGCCAGCCGCTCTGCCTCCTTCTCCAGCTGGATCCTCTCCTCATCCACCTCCATCACACACTGCAGGGCCGTCTTGTCACTGGGGGCCATTTCCCTGGTCAGGTGGTAGATGTCTATGTGCTCGGGGATGGGGATCTCACGATGGCCGATGGCTGACAACAACATGGACTTTCCTGGCAGGGGGAAACGCCATACGTTAGCAGCGGGTTTCAAATACAATGTACACATCCACATTTAAGATCTACTTAAGCTGCAATGGTAACATGCAAATGGTGATCAAATGATACTTAATGAAGAGAGAGAAATGTGTCAGTGAGTGTCAGGTCAGGCCAAAGAAAAGAACACAGTGGAAAAAACACTTTCACACAGATAATGGCCTAACTCTGTTGCCTCTAAATAAATAAAAATACTTTGAAAATCTATTTTTTGAGTGCAGACCTTCTACAAATGAGAAATGTGTCAGTGAAAATCATTGAGGTTGTGGCCCCTGGCTTAGGGCTACGCCCCTATGCGACGACTTATGGTGGTACTACCTACCTGTGCCGTTGAGGCCGAGGAGGCCGTAACGCCGTCCCGAGTTGAGCTCTAGGCTGGTGTCGGTCAGCAGCTCCTGACCGTGGAAGGTGAGCGACAGGCTGGCAATGTGCACGTCGGTGCTGTTGGGGTGGGACGCCAGCACCCCCGTCACCGCCCGCGCATCCAGCTTCTTCAGCTCAAACTCATCCAGCTCCTTAGTCAGGCTAGCCACCCCTGTCAATCACAATAGTCTGGTTGACTATATTAAGCCCAAGTAGAGTGTTAGCGTGAGGGTTAAAGCTGTCAGACCCCTTGGTTAATGGAAGCCGTTGGAATAGTGCTGAAAGAAATATTCCCAGCAGAGAAAGTGTCACAAGTTTTGCATAATTTATATTCAACCAACAAATGGACATATTAATCCAAAACGGATTATATAATTGATAACTCTTCAGTGCATTTTCACTCCTCTCACCATTGCTGTCTGCTCCATTTTCCTGGCTCTCTGGCTGGTCGTTCTCCCCATTAAACTCATCCGTTTTCTTGGTACCCGCCTGGCGGGACTTCGCAGCTTCCTTCTTCTTCGCTGCCTTCTTCTTGGCAAGATCTGACGGCATTGCTCCGTCTGAACCCCAACATCCAAAACAAGAAGAGAGCAACAGAAATGGACTGCCGAGTACTTTGCTGTGGACGTTAGTGAATGGCAAGAAACATAGCAGCAATGTGTTGACGTGACGTTGAAATTAGAGTTGCTTTATCTAGATTTAGGAGGCATGCATTTAATTCCCAGGGACGGCAGGTAGCTTAATGGTTCGAGCATTGGGACAGTTACCGAAAGGTTGTTGGATCGAATCCTAGAGGAGACAAGGTAAAAAATATTTAGTTCTGCCCCTGAACAAGGCCCACTGTTCCCCGATAGGCTGTCATTGTAAATACGAATTTGTTCTTAACTACTTGCCTAGTTAGTTAAATAAAAACAACCGCTCCGTTTGAATTTTTTAAAACTGCGTCTTCTTCAGTCCGGCCAGAGTCCGTCGAATAAGTTACCAAACCACTGACGATGAAAACATGTGGTTTCCGTCGATGGGTTTATGGGATAGTTAGCAACTTGTAAACAATTACCCATTCCTATAAGTACTATTTTAATATGTTCAAAATACAGATAGGCTGTTAAGACTGTTGCTTACCGTTTCAGTTCACTGACGTTCATTTTTTAGTATAATTAGGAGGTCGCTAGCAAACAGCCTAGCTCTTAGCGAGCTAGCTGCTCTGTAAGTTACCTTGACTTGCTAGAATGTTATAGAAACAAGTTGAGGAAAAAGTAACCAAACATGTTTTATTATCTACTAAAACAATCGTTTTTTCTGTCGAATGAAAAGGTCATATTTTACGACCTCCCAAAATAAATGCGATCCATGACGAGACAACACTCCCTACATTTATGTAGTGCTGTTCTTGTCTATTGATATGTAATTATGTCAGGTTTCATGTTTTGTGTGGACCCCAGGAAGAGTAGTTGCTAGTTTTGCAACAGCTAATGGTGATCCTAATAAAAGACCTCCATCTTGTCTTGTGAAACGTTCCTTATGCTCCCAGTCCAGTAACGGAACGAGATAAAGGTCATGTTTAAAGTAATGATATCTCATAGAACAAAACGTATAAAATATCCAAAATCTGTGTTAACACCAGAACTTATTGTCGGAGTTTATCCCAAAACCCTATTCTTTCCCCCATGTATTATTCCCATATGAATAATTGTGTGAACCAGCGGTAACTCATTTCCGGTTTTTAGAACTACATGCTGGCGAGCTCTACTACAGCAGCTCACATGTTGCAGTAGCTGACTAAACTCAACTCCGGGATTTACGATGGAGTTGACATGCGACCAGTGTGGGCGGACTGGTGCTCGATGTCACATAAAATGACGTTTTTATAAAAATAACTACTGATTTCAGCACCCAAAGAATAGCCCACAAGTAGTCGTGCCTAGTTACCACAGCCACAAAGTCAATTATGGCTAAACGCCTATTTGTAAAATGTATCTTCTTGAATCTGATTCTAAACCACACTGCTAACCTTATATTAACAATACCAAAAGGCTAGTTTTCACGATTTTCTACGATATAGACCATTTTGACTTTGTGGCTGTGGTAACTAATGACAACCCGCAATTACACAGAACAATTGCGTTTTAAGTGACGTCGAGCTCCAGTCCGCCCACATTAGTCGTGGTACAACTCCATATCGTAAATCGTTGAGTTTAATCCGCTATGTCGCAGTTCACGTAAAAACGCACTGATTGTGGTGGCTAGGCATGGCCTAGCCGGTTGCACTAGCGCAGCAAGCTATAAGGTTGCTTATGACATGGTAGCTGGCGAATCTAACTAACTCATCGGCTACCATGAATATCAGACAAATGAAACTAAGTGAAATTGCAATCAATAGCTGACATATATAGCTAGCTCGCTACAGACTGAGTTGCGCAAACTAGCAGCAACGTGGCTAGCCTAACTCGCGTTGTTGCAACTCAACTGTCTCTTTTTCGCGCGAACTGTGCGAGTCACGACAATATATTTTATTCTTCAGTGTCTGACTTTCTTACCTTGATGACAGTCACACGAGTTTCGGCAGGCTAGCTGTCACTGAACTATTTGATACTATTCTGCTAGCGACACTAACGATGACGTAACTTTCTATTATTGAACAAACCTTCAAAATAAAAGCCCGCATTTCAAAACATCGCAAGGTGACTTATTCAAAATATACTTAATTTGGAAAAATGACGAATTTTATTGTGTTTAATAGCAAATGCATAATCTATATATGGTGTTTCATGGAACTGAATAATACGGAGTGTTGCTGGCCTTTTACTACACCCATTCTATAGGCCACTATGCAAATCACTGTATATGTACTAGGTTTGAATCATACCCCGCCTTTCCTTCTAGCGGGGCTAGCGCTGACCCCGCCTCAATTGGGTAATTACTATGTAATTAGCTACAAACTAATGTAATTGCAGTAAAGCATTCTAAATTATGATCCAAACATTTTGCACACCCTATCATTATAGCTGATAACAGATGTTCTGTGGCTAAAATGTATAATACTGACTGTCATCAAAGTTATGTCACAAAAGCTCACTATTTTAAAATTGAACCTTTATTTAGCTAGGCAAGTCAGTTAAGAACAAATTCTTATTTAGAATGATTGCCTACCGGGGAGCAGTGGGATTAACTGCGTTGTTCAGGGGCAGAACGACATATCTTTACCGTGTCAGCTCAGGGACTCGAGCCAGCAACCTTTAGGTTACTGGCCCAATGCTCTAACCACTAGGCTACTTGCCGTCCAGTTGGTATGATTAGTTTCCCCCTAAAGTTTTTCTCACAACTGTTCTGGATGCATGCATTAACTTGAATGCAATAACATTTATACAATAGAATGAAGCATTCCAAATATTCCCTGGTCTGGTATTGATTGACGAAGTAAGTATAACTTGAAGGGCCCTTCATCTCATCACAGAGATCCCCTCTTCAGACGTCTGATGACGTGTCTGCCAGAATATTACGCTGGGGAAGCAGTGGAGTGGAGCGCACTGAATCACATCATCAGATGTATGCAGAATTAGAAGCAAGATTTGCAGATGAGACCAAAATGCATATTCCAGTGCACCGCACGCGTTCCACAAGGTTTCTCTCGGACCAGTAGTTGTTTTTATGAATTCATGAAGATTTGACAGAGATGCTTTTCGTGGAGGCGTTGAATGACTCACTTTGAGGAAGTTGCTGATGTAGAGGAAAAAAGGTCGACATGGTAAGCTACCTGGCTAATGTAGCTAGCCATCGTCTGACGAAAAGGCATAATGATGTGTTTCCGTGCATAACTCTGACATGGAATGTGATTGATCTCCGACAACTTACAGACAAAACATCGGTAACTGCGACTGAATCAACAAAAATTGAGAGGAGAACATCCTTTGTTTTGGGGAGAGACCGAAGGAGGGAGGACCAACACCGTTAGCTGATACCGATGCATGAATGTTGTTTTGTCAGGATATCTAAAATATTAATTCAACGTTGTAAATCCCTGGTTTGTTTTGAACTAGCTAACTAACTACAATAGTTTCACTGTATGTGACTAATTAGGACATTATTAGCCAGTCAGTTAGCTAGCTAATTAAGAAAGTAATAGCAAACCCATTGCAATTTGTTATTGGTTAGCCAGCTAGCCAACTAACTAGCTAGGTCGTTTATTATGGGACAGTAGCCCATTGTTAGTACAGTAGGTATTGACTGCTGAAGAGTGTCAGTCAATAAAACTGTCTGTCCACTGTCCAGTTATTCTCTAGTAATGGCCTTGTAGCTAATGACCTTATCTTCAAATGGCACTGATAAGGATGTAGTAAACCATCTAATCCATGGTGCAATAGTCACCAATAAAAACACAGCCAGGATTGTGCCAAAGAAGTATATCATACTTTACTGAATCTAAGTTGAAAGTGGTTGGCACTTCACCAGAAGGGTCATTACATGGTTTTGGAACAGCATTCTGCAAATCATTATATAGAAAACCTCAGAAGAACGTCACATAACACTTTATTGACAACAGCCAAGTCCACCGCTTCGCTATGCGTCTCTCCTCCTTCCTGGCCGTGTTCAGGCCTGCTCTTCCCCTTATCCTGGGGCTCTCTTTAGGATGCAGCCTGAGCCTGCTGATGGTCTCCTGGACCCAGGGAGACACAGATGACTCGTGTGGAGATGAACTGGGCAATGGGGGTCTCTTCCTGGGCAGCAATAGGGGAGACCCCCCAGAGGACCAGAGAGGTGGTCCTGGGAATGACGACTTCCAGCCCCGCATCGTACCATACCACAAGGACCCCAACAAACCACACAAGAAGGTCCTCAGGTGAGCATTTTGGGATGGATGCACAGAGGAATACCACATCCTATCATACCATTAGATTTCAGAGACAGTTTGCAAATGGAAGACACTGCTTCAATGTGTCTCAAAAATATATGAAATGCTCTTTTATAACTGTGTTCAGAAAATATGCACCCCAGTGCGAGGCATTTGGGTCGTATTTCCTGCTAACTAACGCTTATGCAACTCACCCACATTGCCAAATTCTTAATTGATATGTAAATGAGGCAAATCATGACGCTCGCTACAGATGCATCACAATTTGTTCCAAAATGAAGGCCTTTGTAGGCCACTGTCTGATTCCCAGGGATTTTTTGATGTTTGTTCACCCATTTAATAGGCTTAAGCTGTCCTCCCTTCATATGGGATCTAAACCACTCTAGGGTGGATACGCAGTAGAATATGTAGGCCCTACACTTTTAGGGAACAGAAAACACAATTTCTTAGGCTATACAAATGTAGGCTATATGAAATGGTCCCCCAAAGAAGGGAAATACACCTTCAATGCTATTAGACCACTGCTGACCTTTCACCGCTTTATAAAGATTTGTTTAAAAAGCCCATACGGTTTAATAATCCTACTGTCTCGCGTCTCTCCGAATCGCCTCTTAAAGCTGATTATTGGCTGGGATTTACTGTAATTAACCAGTTAGCCTGGAGTGTCTGAAGAGCCCACCATTTTAATGATCTTAGAATGTTTTCAAAGTACAGTCATGGGACAGAATGACTCAGAATGATCAAATTTCATTGACGCGTCTTTTATGAAAGGCCTTACTGAAGAATTGTGATGCCTATTGTATATGACTATGATCTCCTTTGGTCATAGCCTAAAATCCTTACTTCTTGCAGATGGTGAGAGTTAAGTCTAGACTCTGAAATTCAACAATGAACTCAATGACATTCTCTTCCAGTACATAGCCATCTGGACAAGAATAGGCACTAAGCGCATTCACAACTTATATTTACCATGACATTTTTTGTTTTTATCCATTTTGACTTAAAACAGGTACATTTCTTGTAGAATTAATAGCATTGTAGTAACACCTATGTATGAGCATATTATTGTTACATAGTGCATTAGACAAGTAATTGCATAGTAATGGAGTTGAGCGTTTAAAAAAATACTCAGTAAGATATGGCTGTTCCTTATTCCATCTATGTAATAAAATAAATCGCTCAGCTCCGCCCAGTATTGAGTGTTTGATTTGAAACAGTGAAAGTCCCTCTGAACGCCACTCTCCTCTGATCAGGACGCGCTACATCCACACTGAACTGGGAATCCGAGAACGCCTCCTAGTGGGTGTGCTGACCTCGCGGGCCACTCTTAACACGCTGGCCGTGGCGGTGAACCGCACCGTGGCCCACCATTTCCATCGCACCTTCTTCTTCACGGGCCTGCGCAGCCCCAAGGTCCCCCACGGCATGGCGGTGGTGGCCCACGGCGACGACCGGCCCGTGTGGCTGATGTACGAGACGGTGCGCCACTTGCACCAGCACTATGGCTTGGACTACGACTGGTTCTTCCTGGCCCAGGACGACACCTACATGCAGGCCGAGAGGCTAGCCGAGCTGGTGGGCCACCTCAGCGCCGGTCAGGACCTCTACATGGGCCGGGCTGAGGAGTTCATCGGTGGGGAGGAGAGGGCCAGGTACTGCCACGGGGGTTACGGCTACCTGCTCTCCCGGAGCTTGCTGGCCCGCCTGCAGCCCCACCTGGACACCTGCCGCAATGACATCCTCAGCGTGAGGCCTGACGAGTGGCTGGGCCGCTGCATCATCGACTACCTGGGTCTGAGCTGTGTAGAGGTGCACCAGGTAAACTCACAGCTGAGACATCGTTATAAAACATGTTTATAGAGTTTTTCAATAGAGTTTGCAATGATAAGCTGTCTATTTTATCAATGAATCCAATGCTGATATGTCATCATGATTTACAGTACTTTGACCACACCCATCAGTTGTCTCACCTGCGAGATGGCTAACATTTCTCTCCCCGCTATTTGCATGTGACCTACAGGAGATGACGTATCGCTACTTTGAGCTGGGGAAGAATGCAGACCCAGAGCGAGAGGACAGAGCCCAGTTTAAGAATGCCTTCACGGTCCACCCTGTGTCAGAACCCAGCCTCATGTACCGCCTGCACAAACGCTTCAGCCAGATCGAACTGGACTGGACCTACCTACAGATACAGCAGCTGCAGGTTGGTGTTGTTTAATGGGATTAGATATGCTCTCTCTATGCTTCAGGCTATTTGGTGAGTTGTCACTGGTGTTGGTTTGACTGGTTTACTGGTCCAGCGTGCAAATGTAACATTTTTGTACATACCGCACCAATTTCCACAAATCTACACCTAGGCAGAATTTCCTATCTCAAATCAAATTGTATTTGTCACATTTGCCGAATACAACAGATGTAGACCTTACAGTGAAATGCTTACCTACAAGCCCCTAACCAACAACGCAGTTTGAAGAAAATACCAAAAGAAAGTAAGAGAGAAAAAAATAACAAATAATTAAAGAGCAGCAGTAAAATAACAATAGAAGGGCTATATACGGGGGGTACCGGTACAGAGTCAATGTGTGGGGAGACCGGTTTCGAGGTAAACATTTCGAGGTGAAATTCGTCATTTTGTAAACAATCTGTCAGTTTAAAAGTTTCAACTTTGTAATTGAATTCAATAAAAATTTATCTATTTATTTAACTTTATTTATTCACTAAAACTTGATTTATCTATTCATTAAGAAAAGTCCGTTTTACAAGTATCAAGTCACACAAAGTCCTCCACAGAAAATAGCCTACAATATACAACAGACTTCACATGATTCCCTAATACCATACACGCCATACAATACATAAATACAACATATTAGTATCACCTTCCTAATATTCAGTTGCACCCACCCCCAACCCCCCTTTTACCCTCAGAACAGCCTCAATTCATTGGGACAGGAACTCTACAAGGTGTCGAAAGCGTTCCACAGGGATGCTGGCCAATGTTGACTCCAATGCTTCCTACAGTTGTGTCAAATTGGCTGGATGTTCTTTGGGTGGTGGACCATTCTTGATACACGCGGGAATTGAGAGTGAAAAACCCAGCAGCCTTGCAATTCATGACACACTCAAACCTGTGTGCCTGGCACCTACTACGATAGCCCGTTCAAAGGCACTTAAATATTTTGTCTTGCCCATTCACCCAGTGAATGGTACACATACACAATCCATGTCTCAATTGTCTCAAGGCTTCAAAATCCTTCTTTAACCTGTTTCCTCCCCTTTATCTACATGGACTGAAGTGGATTTAACAAGTGACATCAGTAAGGGATCATAGCTTTCACCTCCATTCACCTAGTCAGTCTGTCATGGAAAATGTTTTGTACACTATTGTTTGTAATAACCTTATAATAAGCTTTGAGAGACGCTGACCAAGGTGTAAGTCATACCATTAAAGTTAAGCCTTAAAAGGACTACCTTTTACATTGTTCATGAATATCCTAATACCGAAGAAAAATATATTTTAATAGATGCTTATGATATGTTGTCTCATTATGGTTGTGTCATCTTGTCTCTTGACCAGGTCCAGATCAACAACCTGAGTGAGCTGACACCAGAGGGGAAGGCGGGGGCCACCTGGCCCATCGGGGTCAACCCCCCTTTCAGGCCCAAAACGCGATTCGAGGTCATAAACTGGGAGTACTTCACAGAGGAACACATTTACTCGTGCCCTGACAGCTCCCCCAAGTGTGAGCTGCGTGGCGCAGACCGGGCCGACGTGAGCGCCGTGCTGGAGACGGCCGTGGAGCGCCTCAACGAGCGTTATCAGCCCCAGCTGCGCTTCAGGAAACGGCATCTGCTCAACGGCTACCGGCGCTTCGACCCCACTCGAGGCATGGAGTACGTGCTGGACCTGGCCCTGGAGGCTTTCACGCAGAAGGGTCACAACCAGGTCATCGCCAAGCGGGTCAGCCTGCTCCGCCCTCTCAGCACCATCGAGATCATCCCCATGCCCTACGTGACGGAGGCCACCCGGGTGCAGGTTATCCTGCCAGTCACAGCCAACGAGCAGGACTATGTGAGCAACTTCCTGGACATGTACGTGATGAACACTCTGGACACTCATGACAACGTCCTGCTCACCTTCCTGTTTGTCTACGACCCCTTCGACGCCCAACGGATCAGTCAGGCTGACGTGTTCGCCGGCATCAAGGCCATGATTGGCGAGGTGGAGAAGCGCTACGGTGACGTGAAGATCCCCTGGATCAGCGTGAAGACGGAGGTGCCGTCGCAAGTCAAGCTGATGGACATCATCTCCAAGAAGCACCCGGTGGATACGCTCTTCTTCCTGGCCTCGGTGTGGACCGAGGTCAACGCTGACTTCCTCAATCGCTGCCGCATGAACGCCATCAGCAACTGGCAGGTGTTCTTCCCCATCCACTTCCAGGAATTCAGCCCGGCTATCGTGTACCGCGACCAGCAGCCCTCAGCCGCCTCCTCCTTCACCGCCGAGGCGCTGCGTGATGGACGCTTCGACCGCCACGTCTTCGAAGAGGCCTGCTTCTACAACGCCGACTACATGGCGGCGCGCACCAAGATGGCCGCCGACATCCTAGACAACGATGAACTGCTGGAGAGCATGGACGTGTACGAGATCTTTGTGCGCTACTCGGGCTTGCACGTGTTCCGGGCGGTGGAGCCAGCGCTAGTGCAGAAGTATGTGCGGCGGGCGTGCAACCCGCGCTTCAGTGATGACATCTACCACCGCTGTGTGCTCAGTAACCTGGAGGGCCTGGCCTCGCGATCCCACCTGGCCATGGCCCTGTTTGAGCAGGAACAGGCCAACAGCACCTAGGTGGTCTAGTGGGGCTCTTCCACTGCAGCACTGGTGTCACGCTAGACTTTTCTGGACCAGGCCTCAGAAGACAACATCTATGGGCCTAACACTGGTGCAGTGCCTGACAGTGGAAATGCACCATACTGTAGGTCTACCATCTAATGACATTATGAACCTCAACCACACTGCCTCGACTTTTAGACAAGGCATGTTATGGGATGCTTAATCTTCAGACGGATCCCGAAGGACCAAGGAATAAGGACCCATGTGCAATCTTAGGCCTGCGAAGACTGAGGAGCAATGTTACAACGTGTATTCCTGCTAACTGTGTGTGCAGGCGAACAGAACTCTGTGCTTTCACACCAATGGTAGTCCAAGGAGAGGCTCTATTGGGAGGTGATGAATGAACAATGAACAGCATTGATGTCTATTTAGGGCTGGGCAGTATACTGTATTTTACTATGTACTTTTATTGATGCACGGACCAGTTTGTGTTTATACTTTATCTTCTATAACGGTATTTGTGATACGTCACTCTGGCTCATGTAATGTCAGTTTTTATAGTTTACTCCGTTTGCTACTTGAGTTGTCTCTCTTCTCCTGCATGCCACTTCCCCATGTGCTTCCCTGCCAATCCCTGCCCCTGTCACTGTTGGCTGTCAATGCTGTGCCATTCACTTTGTCTGCATGGTCAGATGTTACCAGATGTTAGTGATTTCCACTTTGCTTAATATAAATCCACAAAAGTTCTATAATTACATTATTTTTTGTATATTACAGTCTGCAAACTAGTCATTTGTCTTTTGAGAGACGCTAAATAGTGTTTGGGCTAATTGCTAGTTAGCTGACTAGCAAGCTAGCTAAATGTACTCAGAGAAAACGTAGCTAGCTAATAAAACCTGATACCAGTACTGGTGTAGGCCTAGTTCAGCATGTTGTTTATGCAAAAGTATCTTCTAAATCAGAGATGGAGAAGCATGAATATGTTAGCTAGTGCTAGCTAACTACATGAAGTAAGAGAACATGTAATGTAACATTAGGGTCCACTGAGAAACACTGACCAACACTTTGGTTCCTACCATGTCACAATAATTCCTCCCTGGCTTTTTCATTCATTGTCATGTCAAACAACAATGTATTCAAAGTACTGTCCACCATATTCCAACTATAGAATTAGAATAATCATTCTATTTCCATGATTCCAACAGTTCACCAATTAATTAGGACTATATTTTTTGCCCATATCATGCAGCCCCACGTGGCAGTGTATAAATGATAACAAATGAGTGCAGGAAATGCAGAAATATCGTGCTAAGATATTTTGGCCATTTTGCCCAGCCCTATGTCTGATGTTTCCAATGTTTTGTTTTGCCTTGAGAAAATCACTATGAGCTATATGTCTTCCTTCATGACTGTACTGATTTATGATGCTAATACTGGAATTAAAGATAATTAAGTGTCTTTATGTGTCTTTCAATTTACACTTAGTTTGCTCAGTATGTCAAACCTGTAGAGTGTAGTTTGTTTCATTCCCTCAAAAATGTGGTCTGTTTTTTATTTTTCTACGGTTATTAAAGGCAGATGTCGCATTCTGACTCGTTTCTTATGTTATTGTGGAATCCCAGACCTAGCAATTTCCTTTGCCATCTATCTTTTGTGCAGTTCAAGGTTTGTTTGAAACACAGCTTCATTACTGTGGGGTTTCAATTAGGAAGACAAAATAAAAACGGTTTGTCTTTGAGAACTGCAGCCTTAACAATGACAATAGTGATGCATGCTTTGCAAGTCAGGACTGAGGGTTTGCGAGCCAAGGACAAGCTATTAGAGGGTGTAGATTCAAGTGGTTGATATTCCTCCAATCATATAGCTCTGAAGTCTGTATTCTTCCTGGTTGCCTCTATAGCTGTGACCTGAGGCAATGTACAGTTTGTACTGAAGCCTGAAATCTGCCTCCCCACATTAAAGTCAGTAAACCTCCACCCCTACCCGGGCCTCCCTGGATTTGGGATGGAATTCTCTACACATGTGTCTCATGGAAGGGAGTGCAGATTCAGAATGCCCTAGCAGGGTGGGTTCTGTCCACCTGGCCACAGTCCAACAGGGAGAGGGAGGGGGAGCTGTTTCTCCATAGTGTGGCGGGTGGGGGGGTGGTTCAGAGCACTGAATAGGTCACTTGACAGTCTCTCAGCCTCCTCCCTCTGGGCAGGGGGGGGAGGATTGCACTGGTGGGCAAAATGGATGTCAGGCCAGGGTTTTTGGGGGGGGTGAAAGAGTTTCTTTCTGCAGTAGCTAGCTAGCGCTGAGGTTGTAGGTTAGCATTACAGCATGCACGTCACCTGTTTAGGCACGGTCAACAATAACTCACTTGTCTGCCATCTCAAAACGACATATTGCTCATGCGAGGACTGCTGAAAGTGTTACTCCCTTTTGACTTTTATCAGTCAGCTTATTGGCAAAAAATGTAAGTGTTATACCTCTCACCAAACCTAAAGACTATTTAGCCCAGTAGTGTATGAAGGTGTTTTTAGACTAAGCTACACATTGATAAAGGCCCCTGGGCAGCTGGATTCCATTTAATTTGAAACCTATGAAATATAGTCAAGTCCACCTCTGGTCTTTCCAATTTGATGTTTCTAGGAGACATATTTAGACCATTGATCAGCATGAAAAATCGAAACATTTGATCTTCGGATAAGGCCCATGCCTCTGACTTGGCAATAAACCACACATTGCAGACCTGATGGCATTTACAAACTTTGGCAAGCGCTTCTTTATTTACATCCAGGCTGTCTCACTGAGTCACAGCTGTAGTTTCATCATTTAATTTTTCTATTTTTTCTTCATTTTTGTTGTTGTTGTTGTTGTAGAATGGGGTAACCCAGAACATTTGCACAAGTGAGAGCTATATCTCCATGGTGGTGACCAACAGACAAAATGGTGTAGCAGTGGAAAGAGAGCTGTGAGGAACATGGGCACTCCTCACAAAGTCATGCACAGAAACTGCGGTTACCACCGATCCTTTCGGGTAGACCAATATCAATGCTTTTAGTCAGAGAGAGAGAGAGAAGCACACAGTTTAGGTACAGTCTATAGTCAGATGACACAAGGTTTCCGGCGTCCGTGAGTTGTAGTTTCTAAAATGCCCAGAAAGGGGAGCCCTACAGTCAATAATGCTCCATGACTGCCAACCATACAAGACCAATCTGGGTCAAACACAAGTATTGATTGACACATAATTGAATACAACAACGATTATGCTCCCTTGCTTGGTGCGGTTGAAATACACGTAACCTGTAGTAACAAAAACTCTTATGCAGATAACATCTATGCTGGTTGGGTAGCACACAGGTTTTTAGCAAATGTTCAGTAAAGGCCCCTTCGACATGGAAATTGTGTCAAATCCATTGCTCTCCAGATCCACTTCCATGCATTTGTGAGAGTATTTACATGTCCCGTTTTAAATGTATAAAACCTGTCCATGCAGCATGCATAGGTCTTTAAGAAATCCAACCTCTTTGTTTATGCTGAGTTAGGTCTCAGCTACGTTGAAGAAAATGTTGACACAAAAGAGATGTAACATGGACACAATTTTGATGTGACTGAACCTTACAGAAGACAGCAGTGTTGACTTCATATCAGAAACCGATTTCTGAGAAGGCTTCTCCCATCACAAGCACAAAACTACTGTAGAAGGGCACAGAACTGAGTTGCTGTGGAAGTTAGTTAAAGAGATGGGCGTTCCCTGTGGGTGGGGAGAGAGGGAGGTATCATCACTCCCAGCATTACATTTTGTGGTTCTGCCCTATTAAAACTCAACAAGAAGGGCCTAAAATAACCATCCCCCACACCCTTCCCTCAAGTGTACACAGAGGGACACTAGCACCCCTGTCCTACAGCTTTAAACGTATGGACCCCGATCCTTCCCACCCCATGTCCCGCACTTCACTAAACCAAACACACTGACAAAAACAGTGCTCTCCCTGAAATGAAAAAAAATGAAAAAAGATTTACATTGAGGTTTCCTTTAAAAACGTTGTCCTATTCACCCTTGTTCAATATCAACTGGTAACGTAGCTTTATCGGGTTTAGACAAAATCACGGTAATCATTATTCATTGTCCATTTGAACCATTCTAATACTGTTCATCGAGACCTTTGGTGACTCCGTCAAAACGTTCAAGGACAAAATGCCGTCAGACAGATCCACTTCAGACTGGTAGTTCACAGTAAATGTTAACTTTAAAAAAATACAATGAACAAATACCTATTTCCCAATTCATTTCGAATAAAAGGATTACTACAAGTTTCGGGCCAACATTTGTCAGGCTGCATTTTCACTGCCTGCACCATGATTCTTCAACATAGGAAATGGTGTTGGTTACTCACACCGTATCCCAAAATGTGTCCTTCGTTAACATTAAAAAACACTGATTTGAGCACTGAGAGGGTTCTGTAGCTAATACTCTTCCCAAACATGACTTTTTGTACAGTTATTATGGCAGGACATTGAGCACCTGGAATACATATCTGTCTAAAATAGCAACACAAACATTTAACCACTAACGTTAATCCATTTTGCACGGTCATTTACTGCGGTCAAGAAGTGCCTTCAGGGGACAAGTCTGTCTGGGTGCTCTGTGTTACAGGGAGTTAGTCTGTGTAAAAACATGCAGGCTGTCCTGGCTCTAAGGCGCCACGCTGTGGCCGCCAAGTGTTACTACATTACTTCGCCTTGTGCCTACCGTTACCTCCTCGCGTTAACGTCCATCTTCTACGGTCAACAGATATGAGTCTTATTCATCCTCGTCCCTTTTAACTTAATCTGATGGAATATATTCACTTATACAGAGATCTACTTTTACAGTTACATTATTTAAGGGAATTACGGTAGAAAGGTGGAACAAAACAAACTCATCTTAGATTGGGTCTTGATTAGTTAATAATGGGGGGAAATCTCATTCATGAAAGCTGCCTTCCTTGAACAAGTTCATTTTTTAAATGACAGACCTCAACATTTGGGCTTCAGAAGGGAAATTAGCCCAGTCCCCCGACCCATTACTTCATACAGTAATCTTCATTCTGCTGGTGTAAATTTGGTTTCCGCACATCAAAAACACACATGCACACTTGGAGCATATTGCTCACATGAACAATACCACTAATGATACACTAAAACAATGGGCACAATCCACTGTGTGTGAGTCACACTTGAAACATTGGGTTACAAATGACCACTTTGGGCTCATCCGAATGAGACGCAGTGGGGCACTATGACTCAGCAGAAAAGTCCATCTGGTTGAGAGGAGAAGGATCTAAAACAGTGATCGTTCTGCAGGCAGCTGGTACAATGACTTCTAGTCTCTATGGAAAGACAGTGATATGCTAGTGGGTTCTTTTGAGAAACAAAATGTCCGGCGAAGGCCTGTGGTCGCAGGAGTGTGGAGAGAGATATTCGGTCAGTCAGAGCTGAACAGATTGAGGGACGTTTGTTTTGGACACATGCAATTGGGGGATGGGCCAGAGGTCAGTACTACAGCGATGAAAAAAACAAACAAACACAACACACAAAAACACAGGTCTGGGGTCAGATGAAGAGTGCAGAGAGAGAGAGAGAGAGAGAGAGACGTCCTTGACAGGGTGTTTAGGTGTTCCTCACAGCCAAGGCCTGCTCCAACTCCTGTCTCCTCTGCTGGATCTGTGAGAGGACAGAGTGGAAGGATGTCATCACACACACAGAAACAACCCGGCCTCAATACACCCGAGGTCGATTCCCAGTATCAATCAATTTGTAAGAAGGGTTATTTAAATAAAATTGGATTGCTTGTGTTATACAGTTGTGGTTAGACCAGTGTAACAGAGCAGGCACAGCTTCAAAGCTAAAAGATGACCACTCCACGCTGATCTCAATCCCCAGTTTGTGTTCCTACTTGGACGCTGTGTTGTGGGAGTTGTTAAAAGGCTTTTAAAAAAAGGCGTAGAACGCGGCGCGTCTCCTCACCTTACTGTAGAAGTAACGACTGACGGCCTCCTGAGACCAGGGCTCGTGGTAAAACTCCGCCCTCCTCTCCTCCTCCGGGTTCCCCACCACGTCCGTCATCAGCTGCAGCCAATCAGAGAGCATGGTTAGTCACACCGTACGTGTGTGTATGTGTGTGTGTCTGTGTGTGTGGCCCTCACCTTCAGGTCTCTGCTCTGGGACTTGAGCCAGTCCTGGATGTAGCCCTTAGGGTCTCTGGAGAAGCTGAGCATAAAGTCCCTCTGGATCTTTAACTGGTTGATGGACTCAATGGTTTCGTGGATCTAAAGGGTTCGTAATGATCACCAGTGTCAGAGGACAGCTTACACAAATCTACTCTAAGCATAGGACTATGACTTTCCAATGTCAATACACCCAGATTTCTTTTGAGTCACTGCGCCCCCCGAATTTGTATTCAGATTGTGTAAGAAACGGTGGTGGCAGTGTGAAGAGTGTCAAGGCTTTTCACACAGGAACACGAAGCCGCAACACCTTGGTGCCACACGCAGTGTAAAGATTGATTTACATTGCGGAGATGCCGTTCCCGACACCTCAGCTTTTCCCTACACTGCCATTTATACCGGTGCGATAAATGGTTACCCGCGGCGTGCGTAAAAGTGTTAGCGAGGGTTGGGGTCAATTCAATTTCAGTTAATTCAGAAAATGAACAATATTCAAGTTCCAAATTTGGCCCATTGAGAAGTATTAAAGAGAATTGGAATTTCAGTGTTGAAACGGAATTGACCTCAACCCCGGTGATAGCATGTCAGCTGTCAAGATTCTCCGGGAGAATCAGATAAAACGGTATCCAACCAGAGTCAAACTGCCCTGAACTCTAATTCACATATAACTCACGGTACTTAGTCGTCCCGCATCTCCGCAATGTAAATCTACCTTAAAGGTCATCTTGGGTAATTGTGATTGGCTATCCTTCTTGTGTGGTTGTCCCACCTTGTTGTCCAGTGAGGCGATCTCCTGCTGGTTGGCAGTGGAGAGCAGGAAGCTGCTCATCTGGCTCTTCAGGGGGTCCTCCACCTCCACGTCGATGTCATAGCACGCTGTCTTCTTCTGGTCATTAGGGTCCACGCTGTAAGAAGGAGGGGGGATGATGGTGTGAAGACTGAGGTTGTTGGCGGTACTTCAAATGTGATACACATTTGTACTTTATTTTTTATTTTATTTAACCAGGTAAGACCAATGAAAAGGTTGGGAGGCAAAAATGCTGGTGCTCTTTCTGTATCTTACCAGTATTCTTGCCTCCCAGGCTAGCCTTTTCATTGTTATCGTATTATCTGCCCTTTGGGACGGCATTACCTGTGAAACACGGTGCCCACATTCTTATTTAATAGCATTTCAAATGTAATTCATCTGCTGGATTTTTATACTGGATCTCTTTCAACCTTTTGTTGTTGAAAGAATTTAGACTTTTTCGTGTCACCTTTCATGACTAGGCATTCACCCTTAAAACCAGGAATTTGTCAGGTAGGTATGAAGTATGATCTGCTCACCTGATGACGTGGTTGATGACGATGGGGTCAGGGGGCAGGAGGAGGTTGGTGAGACGCTGGGGGATCTCCGAGAACTTGAGCCGCGGGCAGTCAAAGATCTGAGAGGAAGACAGTAACATCTCAGAATAAAGGCCTAGCACCAGAGATGGGGAAATGTGTGTCCCGCAAAATGGCACTATAGTACCTATTTAGTGCACTACTTTTGACCAGGACCAAAAGGGCACCTATGGGGTAGTGCACTATATAGGGAATATGGTGCCATTTGGGACGTAGGCAACAACATGCAACAGCTAACACAGTAACAGAGGAGAACTAGAAGAGTGTTGTCAACCTGCTGAAAGTACTTGTCACAGTTGATGTACTCCTTGTCGTGGGAGTCCTGCAGCTTGTTGGTCTTGACGTACTGCCACAGGGCCTGGATGATACAGGAGCGGGTCTGGGTGTGGATACCCAGCAGGCGAGCAAGACGAGGGTCCAGCTTGAACTGGGGGGGCTGGGGAGAGGTCAGAGAACACCATCATTACTAGCCCAGACAGAAACTAGGAACCTCAGACAGAAACTAGGAACCCCAGACAGAAACTAGGAACCCCAGACAGAAACTAGGAACCCCAGACAGAAACTAGGAACCCCAGACAGAAACTAGGAACCCCAGACAGGAACTATTACAACTGCCAGATGACAGCTGCTTTGCGGACACATTTGACACACTTCTGAATAGCTTTTAGCCTCATGTACAACTTTCTAGGAAAGCACATGAGTGGACAGCAATGTGAATACCCACTGGGCAAAAACTGGTTGAATCAACATTGTTTCCACAACATTTCAACCCCAAAATTCAATGTGATGACGTTGAATCAACGTGGAAAACGTATTGAATTTGCAAAAAGTCATCAACGTAAGAGATTTTCATTTTTCCCCCACCCAACTTTTAACCTAAATCCAATGACAGTGTGAGGTGACATTTTTTTGGTTGAATTCAAGTTACCTGACAACTCAACCAAATGTAAATCAAAACTAGACATGGAACTGATGTCGGTGCCCAGTTGGTAGTGTCTCTGTGGCGCCCTCACCTGGTAGTCTAGCATTAGCAGCAGTGTGCAACGAACGCTCACGTCCCCTGGCCTCTTCACCTGGAAGCCATCAGTCTCCTGGGTGGTGGGAGTGCGGTGCCACTAGCAGGAAACACAGAGACAAAAACTCCACCTTGAATACCACCTACAGGCACCGGCCACGGACTTCCAGAACATTCTGAATGTTGTACATACAAACGTGCACACAAAGACGATAAAAGAATAGAGAACCAAAATGTGTAGACTTTGAACGAGCCTTTTGCTCTCGACCCTTTGAGTTTGTTGTCTTTTGGAAGGCTGAATCGCTGTAAAAGAATAGATCATGCATGGCGTGGTAAGGAACTGACTGAACTACCAAGACAGCAGAGGGTTGATCATTTGTTTTTGCAGAGTCGCTAACTCAAATGCTGCCATTCAAAAGGAAATGATGGGTCAGATTGAAGATGGCAATCTGCAGAGATATTATGGGAACCTAACAAGAGCATGGCTTATCGAGTTGAGACTGTACCCTACCCAAATAAAAACCTGTGTTTGGCATTACAGTCGTTACGATTACATTTTGTCCTCTGTTATCCGGGTCTCAAACCCTCCCCGGTATTTTATCTATGTGGAAATGTTAGTTGAGTCTGCCTCTTACCTTCGCTTTACTGGTCAGCAGCTGAAAAGAAAAACACTTAAAGATCCCTGCATTTCAGTGCATTGTAGCCACTTAGCATGCAACACCGGGAGGGAACTGGGAATGCTTTTCTAGTTCTTTACCCACTAACTCAATGTAGGGTTTACACAAGTATGTTTTCATAATTGTGTTGTGGTACTTCAGGATCGTGAAACATTTTCTTAAAATGGACAGATTCATTCAAGCAAAGATTTATCTATGCCTTGTTATCCTTGCTAAAATATTCGAAGGTATTCTCTAAGGTGGGAAACCTTGAGAACTACTCTTACCTCGAACACTCAATTAAGCATTTTGTCGATTCATAACACGTCCAGCAGTGCTGTGTGAACTTTATTCCCGTGTCAAAAAACAGGATTTCTCTCCAAACCATGTTTTTACTATTCAAAGGTCACAGAACTGTATGGTTGGAACCCCAGACATCATTGTCTGGTAGAATCTTCATTCTCTGATAAAGTGGATTCCTCGAGATCCTAAACCCATTTAAATCCTCAAATTAGATGTCATAAACTCGCTATATGAGAGTAATGAGCTCTATATGACTGGCTGTGTTTCTACTGAAAAAGATCTGTTATCGGATGATGGAATCAGCCAGCTAACTGAACAACAGTGATGTCAGGTCTTCCAGTAGCCAACAATACCAAAATAGGCTAAATACATGAGAATAGTATTTTTCTTCTTCTGTGAATCATAACTAAATACAAACCATCTGGTATCACTAAACCACACATGTAGCCAATGGCCTAATCTTGTACAGCGGGAGTGCAGGAATATTGTGAGCTGCATTGTAACTAAAAGATACAATGCCAAAAGCATTTTGTGGTTAAAGACTATGGTTAACCCCTCGTTTGCCGAAAACCTGCTGAATAGATCTGGATGAGGCTGAATGGCGGGACCATAGAATTAGAATGAATAGAACGGACATCTCCATTCAGGTTAATTATGCCATAATGGGTGGACTGGGGTGGACTGGGTCATTTTGAGGGTCCCCAAAGCAGTAAAGCACAAAGTGACTACAAAAAAAAAAAGACATTCCATTCTCATTCTATTTCTATGGATGGGACACAGACAGGGTAGAGGAGACGAGAGCGAGACAAGAGAGGACAGAGGGTTGTGTACGGTCAGTGGTCATCAGGCAACATGAACTCACCTCTACCAGGTGGTTGTCAGGACCATACAGGTCTTTGTCCAGCTCGATCACCAGGCTCTTGAAGAACGAGGAGAATTTCCTCTTCAGCTTCCCAGGCTATGAAACAAAGAGGTGGTGAGTTAGTTTAACACGGACAGAACATTTGGGCTGACATGAAGATTTGAAGAGTGTAACAAGCAAAAACTCTCACTCACACACACACACACACACACACACACACACACACACACACACACACACACACACATCTATATTGTGGATAGGGTTTCCCCCTTTTGTAAACCAGTTTGATGTAGTCTGATCCTGTCTTTTTCCTGGCTACTGAACATCAGTTTCCGGGAGTGATTCCAACTAAACCACTACGAAGACCTGTCCAACAACACCTGCCTTAGAGAACTTGATATATGCTGTTGTCATTGACTATAGCAACATTTCTTGGACACCAAAGCAGTGATATCATTGTATCTACTGTAAGCCCTAGGGGGCGGCCAAAGACGTAGAAGGAGACCACATACAATGTGAAAACAGGATATTCTCATGGTCTTCCTCCTTAAAAAGTTGATTCCAAATATTTGTGGGCTCTAAAACCTCAAAATGGCTGTGAAATGACAACCCCGCTTGGAAACTGATGAGAGCATTTGAGTCGAGCCACCATTTGAAGTCGGGCTAACTCTGCAAAAGCAATCTATGGTCATCTTGCTTTTCCTGCCCCAGGCATAATCTGTGTAAACATTTTGCGAAACATTGATCCTTTCTCCGAAGGTCTAACTAACCAAACAACTCTTGCTGCTGACTGAAGTGGCCCGACGGTGGAGTTGTGGACATATGTTAGAACTATACAAGCCTGCCGTACATTACTGTGGGGCAAACACACCACAAAGCAGCTCCTGGATCAAAGAGCTAGCAATTTTCATACTTGGTTGACGGATTAAGGCATGGTCTGTTTTTATTAAGGTATTTCACTGTGGTCAAAAGTCATTTTAACCAACCATGCTGCCACATTCAAATACCAACCCCCAGAAAAAATGTCCTGAGGAGAAAATGAAATTGACCTAGTGGTAGAGATACAGTTGAAAAATAACCGTTCATAACCACCAACATCCATAGAGGAGACTATACAATGAGAAAATAGGAACTAAACCAAATCAAAGGATATATCGCTGAATCAAACAAACCAGTAATGATGAATTAACACAGTGGCATTGCATTGTACTACATTGAGTAGTATACTCACATCATCCAGCAGCTTCCCCTCAACCCGCAGCTCCCATGATGCAATACTGCCATCTGAGTCGTCAGCGTCAGGCTTGGCAGGGTTGAAGGTGTTGGAGATGTACAGCCTCAGTTTACGCTTTTGCTGTCAACACAAACCCAAAGACACTGTTGGAACCAGCGGTGAATTCTCTACACATCAGTCTTGGCACTTTGGTACTAGTACAGTGCATTCGGAATGTATTCAGACTCCTTCCCCTTTTCCACATTTTGTTACATTATTCTAAAATGTATTAAATTATGTTTTTTCCTCATCGATCTACACACAATAACCCATTAATTACAAATCGAAAACATAAAAAAAATATATATATTTAAATACCTTATTTACATAAGTATTCAGACCCATTGCTATGAGACTCAAAATTGAGCTCAGGTGCATCCTGTTTCCATTGATCATCCTTGAGATGTTTCTACAACTTGGAGTCCACATGTGGTCAATTCAATTGATTGGACATGATTTGGAAAGGCACACACCTGTCTATATAAGGTCCCACAGTTGACAGTGCATATCAGAGCAAAAACAAAGCCATGAGGTCGAAGGAATTGTCCATAGAGCTAAGACACAGGATTATGTCGAGGCACAGATCTGGGGAAGGGCACCAAAACATTTCTGCAGCATTGAAGGTCCCCAAGAACAAAGTGGCCTCTATCCTTCTTAAATGGAAGAAGTTTAGAACTACCAAGACTCTTCCTAGAGCTGGCCGCCCGGCCAAACTGAACAATCGGGGGAGAAGGGCCTTGGTCAGGGAGGTGACCAAGAACCCAATTGTCACTCTGACAGAGCTCCAGAGTTCCTCTGTGGAGATGAGAGAACCTTCCAGAAGGACAACCATCTCTGCAGCAGTCCACCAACTGGCCTTTATGGTAGAGTGGCCAGACGGAAGCCACTCCTCAGTAAAAAGGCATATGACTGCCCGCTTGGAGTTTGCCAAAAGGAACCTAAAGACACTCAGACCAAAAGAAAGAAGATTATCTGGTCTGATGAAACCAAGATTGAACTCTTTGGTCTGAATACCAAGCGTCACATCTGGAGGAAACCTGGCATCATCCCTATGGTGAAGCATGGTGGTGGCAGCATTATGTTGTGGGGATGTTTTTTAGCGGTAGGGACTGGGACACTAGTTAGGAATCAGGGAAGATGAACAGAGCAAAGTACGGAGAGATTCTTGATGAAAACCTGCTCCAGAGTGTCCAGAACCTCAGACTGGGGTAAAGGTTATTCTTCCAACAGGACAACGGCCCTAAGCACACAGCCAAGATAACGCAGGAGTTGCTTCGGGACGAGTGAATGTCCTTGAGTGGCCCAGCCAGAGCCCGGACTTTAACATCTCTAGAGAGAACTGAAAATAGGTGTGAAGTGACGCTCCCCATCCAACCTGACAGAGCTTGAGAGGATCTGCAAGGGAAGAATGGGAGAAACTCCCCAAATACAGGTGTGCCAAGCTTGTACCGCCATACCAAAGAAGACGAGGATGTAATTGCTGCCAAAGGTGCTTCAACAAGGTACTGAGTAAAGGTTCTGAATACTTAAGTACATTTTATTTTTCAGTTAAAAAAATATAGAGAGTCGCTAAAAATTCTTAAAACCTGTTTTTGCTTTGGCATTATGGTACTATGTGTAGATTGATGAGGGGAAAAAACGATTTAATCAATTTTATAATAAGGCTGTAACGTAATAAAATGTGGAAAAAGTCAAGGGGTCTGAATACTTTCCAATTGCACTGTATGTACCAGTATCGTAATGACTTACATAAACTGAAGAGTAAAGTATCGTAAACTATACAGTATAGTGTAGTGTATATTATAGTACATATGTAAAGTATAGTATAATATATTATACCGTGTTGGGGAAGCTACTCTGAAAATAGTTCACTAAGCTACCAAGTACTTCACACTGGAAGAAGTTAAGCTACGCTCAAGCTACCTTTAAGAAAAATATAGTTTACTTAACTAAAGTTACTTTAAAAAGTAGTTTACTACATCCAAACTACTTAATGAAAAACAATCATATGTAAATCTGAAATGTCAGAGACTACAAATCGCAAGAACAGATCACTTTGGGGTTATATGTTAACAGAATGTGAAATTTAGCCTATTAAACCCAGAAGTGAGAATTAGGCAGGTCTGATGCAAAAAATAAAAATAAATGATTGCCTATTCCACCCATATTTTATTTTTGAACAAAATGTAGTGTGTAGTTCCAGTAGTTAGCTACACCTCTACATGGCAAGGAAGTAATTAACTACTGAAAACACTACCAAGATTTGTATTTAATTCAACTACCATCAAGCTACTGGAAAATGTAATTTAATTACTTGTTGAACTACATGTAGTTCACTACTCCCCAACACTGGCAGTAAAGCATAGTATTCACTGAGTGTACTAAACATTAAGAATATCTTCCTAATATTGAGTTGCACTCCCAACCCCCCTTTCCCCTCAGAACAGCCTAAATATGTTGGGGAATTTATTCTACAAGGTGTCGAAAGCGTTCCATAGGGATCCTGGCCCAAGTTGACTCCAATGCTTCCCACAGTTGTGTCAAGTTGGATGTCCTTTGGGTGGTGGACCATTGTTGATACACACGGGAAACTGTTGAGCGTGAAAAACCCAGCAGCGTTGCAGTTCTTGACACAAACCGGTGCAGCTGGCATTTACTACCATACCCCGTTCAAAGGCACTTCAATCTTTTGTCTTGCCCATTCACCCTCTGAATGGCACAAATACTTGATCCATGTCTCAATTCTTTAACCTGTCTCCTCCCCTTTATCTACACCGACTGAGGTAGATTTAACAAATGACATCAATGGAAGGGATCATAGCTTTCACCTGGATTCACCTGGTCAGTCTATGTCATGGAAAGAGCAGGTGTCCTTAATGTTTTGTACACTTAGTGTACTATGGTATAGTAGTGAGATACTTTAGGCCTATTATTTGTTACCTTCATGGGTCTCTTCAGGGCTTCCTGGATGTCCACCCGTTTACGCATAATAGTCTGGTCCAGTTTACGTTCAAAGGCCAACAGGTCCATGTAAGCCTGGGACTCCGGGACCAGCTCACGGATCTAATCGGGAGGGTTAACAAGAACCAGTTATTTCAGTTAGTGTCTCTGACAGGCATGTCCAATGCTATACATCTTCATTGCTTCAGGATTTTTTAAAGCTATTATCCAGTAAAATTCCACCGATAAAATGCCCAATATGACAATAAGTTGTGGCATTGAGTTATATGTTTGAGCTTTGGTTACATTAAGGCACGTTAAGACATCCTGCCATCAAAGCATGCCTGTTGTCTGCACTGCAGCTGTGACTGTATTCTCACAAGCCAACATTTTCACCCAAAATATTTTTGTCCTTCTCTAACAGAAGGAGTGACACCAAATGAAGGTGACAGAGCCGGCAGTAGTGCCCACAGGACCTGTGACTGCCCAGCACCACTCACTAATTGGTGCACCAATCCAGCATTTAGTGCTGCTAAGTCCGCATTTGAAATGCAGACGGTGCAGCAGAGCCAACCCACCGCCCCTACACAACCCGCCCCTACCCTCCCTGAGGGAGTCGGCACACTGCCAAGGCTGCTTACCAAACTGGGCACAGACTCCCAGACTCTCCCACTGCATTTACCTCTCCCTTGCTCTTTCTCTCCATCTCTCTACTTGTCTCTCCCTTCATTGTTCCCTCGACCATCTCATTCCTTCTCTATCTGCATGTGTCTGTCTGTCGCCAGGTTGAGGTGTAGCGCAGACAGAGCGCAGTGGCGGACATTCCCTGTCCCTGAGTCACCGTTGTGGCGCCTGAGTCATGCAGCTATCGCTATTCCCTGTGTCTGGCTTGTGTTACGATAAGACTACAGAGACGCCTATATGAGCACTACGGGGCTCCAGTCCACGGTCACCAGCAGCAGCCTTCACAAAATCAATGGCCAACCAATGCAACCCCAGGCTGGGCCGGGCTGAGACAGGGCAGGGGGTGCATGGAGGGGAGAGCGGAGGCTGTGGCTCAGGCAGGGAGAGGACAGCGGCTCGCCGTGGGTTTCTTTCGCCCCGGCTGGGACCACACACTGGACGCGCCCTCACCTGTGGAGAGATGTGCCCGCTCTAATGCCTTGTCCGTTGTGTCACAAATCGCTCTGTTTCCTACCAGTCTATTGATTGTTCCAGTCGGGAAAATATGATCAACAATTGAAAAGCGGCGCCCACCGCCGAGCCTGCGCCAAGCCTCTGATCACCCGGGCATCTCCTTTCGCTCCATTTCTAACAACACATATTCATCTGCCCCTCCGAGCCCTGAGATCAAAACAAAACACACACACGCTTTTTTTCTATTCAACAGAGAATCGATAATCGCACACACAAACACTCGGGTAACGTGGGGGGGGGGAGCAAAATATATGCAATCTCACCCTCTGTGGAAGAATCTTGTCTGCCATTTTCCTTCTCTTGGCGCTACAGAGAGGGAGAGAAAGACGGAGAGAAGAAGGAAAACGAGAGCATGTTACTATGGTGACTGATAGTGTAGAGCCCAGGCCATCTGCTAAAATCCTGGGCCACATCCAGCACCCCAGTGTCCCAGCTGTGTGTGTGTGTGTGTGTGGAGTGCGCATGTGTGTGCATGTGTGTGTGTGTACGCAATGCGGATGTGTGTATGTGTTTTCGGGGGGGATCCAGCGAAGGCAGGCGTACGGTATGCACACCTGGAGAGCAGGCACCCGTGGCATTCAAAGTGGCACATCAAAAACCTCATGCACTAACCTCTCATGACTTCAATGTGTCTAGACTTCTCTTCATTGATAGATGGTGTGTATGTTCGTTAGTGAGTTTTGGCTCCTATGCCAACTGTGGCCCACTCCGGAGCCCAATTTGCTATGTGACCACCAATTACAATGCTTCCGAACCCGGCTTTCTTCTTTCGGGTGAGAAAAAAAACAGACAAAACAGTTGCCCATTACCTTTCAGCAGCTCACAGACTTGTCAAATTCTTTGGGTATGAAAAAGTACTGAAAATGTATGGAGCGATATTTCCATTTCCTGTCTTGGAGAACATTGTTACGACACCTGACGGGTTACTTATCATGGGTACCCGCTAAGGCCAATGCGGTGTGCTGGTTTGGTTTAGATGCCTTCAGACTCTACTTGGCTGTCTTGGTAGCGTCTGCAGCTGCAGTCTGTGCCTTCTCAGTGAACTTTGGCTTACATGCTTTTGTTATTTCTTTTTATTTTTATTTTTACAAATCGTTTATCCCCGAAACAGTCGTGCATTGTTAATATTGGGCCCAGATACTGATTTGAGAGAACAAGTTTGAAATAGTATACAGTGTCATGGATTTGTACTCTCTCAAGCTCCTCTGCATATCTGGTTCGAGTCCAAGGGAAGCCATTTTGGAAGCGTTTAGTACACCATAGGACAGAGATGGATATGTATAACGGTTTGGGATAGATACAGTGTGAGGAAATGGGAGTGCTGTCAAACTGTATTAGACATTGGTATACCAGCAGGGATCTGATTCTCACTCAGAAATCCTTTAACGGGGTAGGGCAAAATAATGATGGTTTGTTAACAGGCCAAATAGTCAAACACATTAGAGCAATATCGGGGTCTGGGTTACATTTCAAAGGGATCTAAGGGTCTTAAACTGGGAATCAGTCTAGAGATCACATCTTGGCAAAACAGAAAAAGGTGTAGTTGATAGGAGAGGTTAGGAAATCCTTTGGTGTTAAGCTGACATTCCTAAAAGAGACAGTATAATTTGTTCCCATCATGCCATGCTTCAATCTTCAGCATGCATCAGCACATTCTGATATACCTTTATGCACACCTGGTTAAGCTTTCCTCATGGGGAGACAAACACAGGGGTTTGTTTGGGGTTACATGTGGGGGTGGGGTGACCGTGCCTACACTAGGAAGTGCTAGGGTCGGGGGTCAGGGGAGAGGGCAGGGGGGCGAGAAAAAACGTGTGAAAAAACGGACATGCAGCAGAATATACTCCTACTTTGATCCGAGCGTTGGATCTGATTGGGCATCTCTCATGTCCATCTGCCTCGCTGGCATCTCATTGGCTCCGGGGAATCCCACTGGCTTCCTAAGGGTTGATGGGATTTGAAGGTGGTCCGATTAGAGAGGTTGGTTGGTGTGGCAACACACTGGTTGCAGCAAGCAGGATGTCTGTTCTGAAGGACACACTCGGTGGTCGTGTGTGCATGTATGTGAATGGGTGCGTTAGTATAGGTGCAAGTGTTTCGGTAGTATGTACAGGCAGCAGTGTGGGGGGTGCATCTGTGTGCATGCACACACAAAGTGAGAGAGGAGGACATAGTGGATCCTGGTTAATCAGTGGATCTGGGCGTCTCATTGGACCCTTGTCCAGCAAGGAAGGTTCTCATTGGACCACGGGGAATCATGCTTCACTCACTTCAGTGTTTCAGTGTTTAAATGACACACTAATAACAGGCAGACACACTGCTAATAAACACAATGGGACAAAGACACAGAGTAGCACACAGAGGAAAAGTGACAAGATAAGCAGAGAAAACGTCCCGTCTATGGTTCTGGATCCAGGTAGTATTGATGAAAGTAGCTTGTGGGCAAACTGGGCATATCTGAATGCTTCATGTAGGCAGTGGGCTTTCTCTGTAGAGTTGAATATCTCTGGTGCTGTAGCTGCACCTGAAACTTTTTTACGACTCAGTATGGACTGTCCTATAACTCTCAGCCAAAACACCCAGCCTATTGTCTAATGGATATACTGCAAAGAAGAATCGCATTAAAACTGATATTTGACTCCACTGCAATTACACAAAACTATTTCTAGCATCTATGTACATTTACATTTGAATATGGCCCATTTTTCGAAGCACTGGCAGGTTTGTGTGGGTAGGAAAGTTCTGGCTCCACACGACAAGCTCACGTGGGTCTAGGCAATGGCCATATGGTCTCAATGACACTGAAAACGCAGGTGGCTGTGCTCTGCTGGGCAGTTGACTGGGGAGGAGGCCGTCGACTGCCAGAGGACAAGCATGCGCTTTCCCAGAGAGAGTGTCACCCACTGGGTCACCCTGGGCCATCGATCAGGCAGGGAGCCATGGAGGTGGGGGTGGGGGCACAGGACAACATTTCCCTGGTCCTTGTTTGACAAGACTGCTTAATTGTGAGTGGATCAATTGCACTGCAGAGAGAAGAGTGCATATTGATCTACTCTCTAGTAACCATACCTGGCTAAATCACCTCCCGCACAAATTACTCACGAGTCATAACTGTTGGTCTAGATGTGAAGCACAACACACTCTGTGGTTGTTCATGGCTTGTTATGATTATTATTGGGATAGACTGATTTGTTAAGGGGGAGACAATGCATTTACATCCCAGAGCCCAGGTCAGCTCTCATTCTCAAGAGTGTAGATGGTAGACAAAAATCTGCCATGGCAGCTAACAGCTAACAGACCACAAAACAGACTGAAGACAGCGGTCATACATTTGGCTAAACTCAACCGCTCAATGTAGATGAAGGGGTGAGCAGTGTCAGACACAGTAGTGGTTGCAGTACCAAAGCAAGCAGAAGGGGGAGCCCACACAGAGATACTCACAGCACGACAGGAGTGACAAACACTCTGTCTGATAGATGCAGGTGGTGAATTGCAGATATTAAACACAGAAACATGACGAGAGGCATGGAAAAAAACATGGCTAGGGGACAAACCACAGACACAGAGCCATGCAGTGGTTGACAGGGGACGGGGGTTGGATCTTGGACGGATCCTGGCCGTGTGACTCACTTTCTGGCCCGGTTCTGGACGTTCTGCTGTTGCTGGACCTGCTGGGAGGGGGCAGGTCTCTTGCGGCTGGGCTCCATGACCGGGGCGGGTAGGCCGGGCCGCACCGCGGGGCTCCCACCGAACGGGGGTCCGGGGGGGCCCATGGGAGCACCCTGGTGGGGCATCCTCGCTCCAGACGGCATTCCAGGACGCTACGGAGAGGCGATGGAAGACACAAGGGTTAGTTACTGCACATATCAAATACACAGACATCACGGTTCGGTAAGTAGTGTACATTCATATGATTGGACTGGATCAGGTGTTTTAATGAAGGGCTGGAACAAAAGCCTGCACATACTGATGCCTTCCAGGATTAGGGTTAGGGTTCCAGGACCAGGAGTGGAACCCCTGGTTCATTTCCTAGCCCAGGTGCAATTTACTCCGGTGATTCCGTTAATAAGACATTGAATGAATGAAATCAAGTCTCATTGTATTAATTGTGTGTTGATTACTTTTTCACTCTCTCATCTCTAATTCTTGGTGATAGAAAGAACACTCAAAATATATCCTGAAGAAAGGGCCAACAGTGTTTCCTAACACACACACACACACCTGCCGGGACATTAGACTGAAGCCAATTGTCCAAACGGCTAACAATCTAGCAGTGTGTGTGCTGTTGTGTCTGATGCCCGGGCCCCACTAGCAGAGAGAGGCCTGCCTGGCAACCTTGTGAATCCTGGGAACAGCTGGGTGGCCCAACACCTGTGGCCATCTGTCTGTTGGTCAGGCTGTCTATCTGTCCCATGGCAACAGCTGTTGTCCCAGGAAAAAGTCTCTGCTCGATGCCTCAGCTAACTATCTGACTAGAGACGGAATCAAAAATGGGGGGGGGGTGTATGTAACCCAAAGAGCTACCCAATAAGAAAAGAGATCCCAAATAGCTACCCGAAGAGAGGAGAGTTCTGTGCAACAAGCATGGGAGAAAATACAAAGGAACGTGGTTCTATCTCCATTATGTTACGACATCAACGCTCCATGAGATTAGAAAATCAATCACTACATTTCCTAAAACGGTATTTCCCTAAAATTGTTGACATGCCATTTGAGACTGTGGTAAAGCCAACAACACTACAAAGGAAACACTACATCATTTTATGCCAATTCTAATAACGGATTTTGCTTTTCTGTGTGGTTAATATTGTATAATAATAATCATTCCACAAGGAGGAACTGTGTCACATAAGTTATTAGCCTCACTCAGAGAATGCAGTGAAATAACCAATCAGGGTTGGGGAGTAACGGATTTACATGTAATCTGTTACATGTCAGGGATTACAAAAACCTGTAACTGTAATCCGTTACATTACCAGCAAAAATGTTGTAATCAGATTATAGATACTAGATGATTACTTCGAGGATTACTTTTAAATTCAGAAAGGAGGTTTGCAGAACAAAAATCTTTGAACCATCTCTGTTTTCTCAATGACATTCAAATCAGCATTGAAAAAAGGCGCAAGTTCAAGTTTAAGTTTGTTCCACCTGAGAGAGTCTGACCACAAGTCAGAGACCACTATGATAACACACCAAATGGGTTTGATGGATCGTGGGAAAAGAGCAGGAATAGGCTTTTGTAGGCTACAGTCCAATGTCTTCCAATGGTGCGACTGCTGTTGGCCAAAGATGATCCAACTTGAATAAAGGCTTGGAGGTGAGGATGACAGCAGTGGTGTCGTCTACAGCGATACAGATATCACTTATTATTGATATCTACATAGCGCATTGATGTGAATCACACTGCTGCTCTCTCATTTAGCTATTTGCGCCTTACGGATTGTGGTTGTGGTGGATGGCTGCTCACAAATCTAAATGTGTATTTGAACATTAATAATGGTTCAATTCAAGAAGTTTAAGCTTCCTATCAACAGCTGCACAGTGGGGATCGAAGCCTATGGAATAAAAGTGGGGCTTTCACTCCTCAATCTAATTCATGCTGATCTTTCTTTTTTTTTATCGATTGGCCTAATGGACACATGCTCAAACTCGCACACTTTTGATAGACTTAAAGGGGGCAATCTGTAGCCTCGTGAACTTAGTTCAACTGTCACACTCCATGAGAATCCAAAACATGAGCTTGTTTTTCTCCAATGTTTGTAAACATTGTAAACATAAACAAACACTGTATAGCCTCATAACATCAGGTTAAAACAATACTGTTGATACCATGGATGGTCAGTCCTTGCATCCATAACACTGTCTATTAATCTGAGAGTGGTTACATTTCTCCAGGCCCATCCCTCAGTTTTTTTAATACCAAAACAGAGGGATTTCCCCTTTAAACAGCTGCATATTATCAAGATATCAAAGTGTCACCAACAAAAAGTTCAACAATAGTCCTATAGCAAATCCTGCATATGGCCTTCATTTTTCACATGTAAAAGCACTTTACAGTAGTGCACAAAGCATGCCATTCAATGAGAGCAGCATTTATTTTTCAACTCGAAATCAATGAGCACAAACAGTCCTCCATGACAACAAAATCATAAACAACCGAGTTGGGCTGGCTAATAAGTCCTTAGTTTTGGGGTTATGCTCAGGTAAAACAATTTGGTTAATCTATACTTCCATATTTCCAAGTCCTATTCTTGAAGATCAAGGGGTATAACATTTATTGGAATGACTGGAATCCTGATAGACTTTGGTTAACGATAGAATTGAATCGTATTATTGTATGTAGTAGAAAGCTATGGGTTAGAAGAAGCCTACATAACCAACCCATTAAGTGAAATTGAACATCCATATCTGGCCAGCTATGTAAACGTTACCATACATTTTTGTATTCTTCTAATGCCTTTTAAGGGGGAGGTAATCTAAAAGTAACTGAATGTAATCAGATTACGTTACTGAGTCCCCCCCCCCCCAAAAAGTTACGTTACTGATTACAATTTTGGACAGGTAACTAGTAACTGTTATGGATTACATTTTAGAAAGTAACCTACCCAACCCTGTAACCTATTCTTACATACACCTCCTGTCCTGACTCCTTCAATAGCCACTTCTTATTCATAACAAATAGATGAGAGAGGAGCCCTTGTGATCTGGCAAACAACCACCTTTACACCTTCGTATCGAAGTGGTCTCGGTAGGAGAGTTTAAAAGCCTCCGAGACTGCATCCCATATGGTGCCCTATTCCCTATATAGTGCATTACTTTTAACCAGAGCCTTAAGAGCTATTTGGAACCACAGCCCTAGTTCTATTATCAGTCAGATAGTGAAGATTTTCATTCCAAAAAGCTATATCCACCCATTTTTTTTTCATCAGAAATGATTGCGTATGGATACCTTCATGTGTGTAAAATATTACTATTCTCCGATTTTTTATTTGTAGATTCTAAATGTGTATTAATATAGGGTTTGTTGCAAAACGCTATACAATGTTTGTATCCTGTATATTTGACTGTGATATGTTGTTGTCTCACCTAGCTATCTTAAGATCAATGCACTAACTGTAAATAGCTTTGGATTCATTCATGTGACATGTCTCGTATTGATTTCATTTTTGAAACACTTTTACAAATATTGATGTCACAAATGTACCATTTGTAGAGTTCAAATGTAGTTATTTGTTACATTTGAATCGCATTTGAATACTACATACTTCTCTGAGAGTGAGGAGGATATACGGCATTTTGCATCAAAACATTATTTGTCTCTTTAAAATGAAACCATCAAGTGATAGATTTCAAAACAAATCCATGTCAGTCATTGAACAACCCCATGCCACGATTTGATGGTGAAGAAAAAAAACACACCAATCTTTCTCAAAGTTATTTTAAAAGCAACATTTACAACGTTTGTGAAAATGGACATATAGCGTTTTGGAATTAAATTCTTTAAGTGGTTCTGCAGAATGGTGCCCTGATGGCTGTGAAATATGGCACCTCGCAGAGTAGGAAATGGAGTGACAATGTTACCACATTACTGACCACCACCTCCCTAGTTCTCCTGGGAACAATAACAGACAGAACACAGTAACAGGCCATATACGACTAGCAGTGTACTGCCAAACAAAATCTCTGGGATCATCGCCTATCACCCATGCTTAATTAAACTAGTGCTTTTGACATTTCTCATTCCCCCGTAGGTGAAATAGAGCAGGTTTTCTGTTGTGAAAACAAGATAATCCCAGTTGGTGGGTATTGGGAGAAAAGCGAATATACTGTATGCATGTCGACTATCAAAATCAAACAAAGACACGTACTGACATCTGAACAAGCGCTCCCCAAACACTCTGAATCATCAACAGCACTCAAAACAATATCAGTTTACTCCTACACTTATTTGGTTGAGTGACTGTGTGAAATAAGAGTTGTGGGAGACGTTGGGAGCAGACAGAGACGTTTGCGTCACTACCGTGACCCCGGGTTCCCACTGGGCACACCATGTCATTGCAACGTGGATAACTAGGTAATATTTGGTTGAGACGTTGATCAATGAGATTACAACCTATATTTACCCACTCAAAAAGACAGCCAAAAGTTAGTTTGAACTTCCAATGTGTTTTCACAATGCTTTCAAACCATCTAAAAGCACAACCAAATTCCAATGGAAAGACCACGTCCGATATTTTGTTTGTTTATACAACAGATGAATGTGTTTTCACTGTGCTTCATCTAAAAGCAGAACCAAATGACCTGGATGCAGTTGAAATTACATTCAAAGTAAATGATGCAAATGATCAATGCCGTTTAGGAATCTGCACAGATCATTACAGCAATTGTGAAGATCTCCACAGACCTGCGATGACCTATACACTCCATCTTAATCATGCACGCTTACACGGAACCTAAACCGGCTGCGTGCGTGCGCCATCGTGCATACATTTATTTTGCCCCCCCCACACCAAGCGCGATCACAACATGCAGGTTAAAATATCAAAACAAACTCTGAACCAATGACATTAATTTGGGGACAGGTCGAAAAGCATTAAACATGTATGGCAATTTAGCTAGTTAGCGTGCACTTGCTAGCTAACGTTAATGTGTCCTATTTAGCTAACGTGCTGTTGCTAGCTAATTTGTCCTGGGATATAAACATTGAGTTGTTATTTTACCTGCAATGCACAAGGTCCTCTACTCCGACAATTAATCCACACATAAAACGGCCAACCAAATCGTTTCTAGTCATCTCTCCTCCTTCCAGGCCTTTTCATCTTTGAACTTATATGGTGGTCGCATCTAAACTTTCATTGTATTACCACGACAACCGGCAACGCAGTTCGTCTTTCAATCACCCACGTGGGTATAACCAATGAGGAGATGGCACGTGGGTACCTGCTTCTATAAACCAATGAGGAGATGGGAGAGGCAGGACTTGCAGCGCGATCTGCGTCAGAAATAGGAATGACTTCTATTTTAGCCTTTGGTAGCGCAGACACTCGTTGGCGTGAGCAGTGTGGGTGCAATAATTGAATAACATGGATTTCTAAATGTATTTTGAGACAGTCGCGCACGCGACGTGTCCGGTCTGGTCAGCATGTTATATGATAACCTACACTTATGTTTGGCTGAGTTGGAGACATGAATCCAACATATCATGTTTTTTTTAACTTGTCGACCAGGCTATTTATTGTATTTCAAAAGTGATTATTGAATGTTTTTTCTTTGTCAATGCAACCAAATATTAACATCTGAAGGAGATTTATATTCCTCTTAGATAGTTCCATCTGTGCCACTGGCATTAATTCAAGTTGGTCTAAAAATGTATAATTTATATGTTGGATTCACGTCTCCAATCTCAACCAAAAATTGAAGTTAAAGAATAGGACTAAATCAAAACAAACTTTAAATGCACTTCAAATAAAGTTTGATTTGATTGAGTTCAGTAACACTAAATATCATTACATTTGAAATCAACCAGAGCTTGAAACCCTATATAGCCTATTGTCTATTTTTAGTTCAAATGGGTTGAAACAATAACTGTTGTTGACTTTGCAAACAGTATATAGGCCTAAATAGTATCATTGATGATATATGGCTTATAGAGAGAGTATGGTCACATTTCATTTGCTCTGTTAAACCTACCCTTTGGAATGACTTGGAAAGCAACAATGAATCTATTTTGTTTTTAAGTGGAGATCTCTCCACTATCATTCTCACAATAGCACTAATAATCAGTGACAAATACCATAGCTAAGCAGGGTTTGGTTAAAAATCTGGACGGGAGACAAAATGGTAGCTTTAGATAGATACATTCTCCAGTAGGAGGTGCTGCCCAGCCCATAGTTTTTTCTTATAGTGTATATAAACGTTCTTTTTCAAATCCAAAGTATTTTCCACGTGGATTCCACGTCACAATATGTTGACAAATTACGGTGAAACAATGTTGATTTAACCAGTTTCTGCATAGTGGGTCACCCCTATTTCCACCCTGGGGCTGCAGATGTCCCTGTCAGAGAGTTCACTGGATGACCAAACATGCTCTTTAAACATTAACAGAACGCATCCCAAATGGCACCATATTCCCTTTATAGTGCACTACTATTAACCAGGGCCCATAGTGCTCTGGTTAAAAGTAGTGCACTATATCAGGGCTTATGGTGCCATTTGCAACCATAATAACAGCAGGCCCACATGGGGAAACAGTTGCAAAAACGGCAATTTTATGACCAGCGTAACTTGAGGAACAAATGGCAATGGGCATACAGGGTCTCTACAATTTTTTAAAATATATTCTACGCTCAAAGTGTTCAAATAACACCAATAGCCACAGCCATGCCATAGTGTGTGACTGTGGCTTTAAATTTCACATGACCTAGTGCCCTTTAAAATGTACACGGAGGAAGAATGTCAATGACATGCATGTCTATCTCTCCTAGCTCAAAGTTGAGAAGAGATTGACTGCATCAATATTGGTCTTTGAACGAGGCGTTGAAGGTACCGGTCTATCTGTTTGGACACTCATCGGTATCACACAAGACATGCAACCAGAGGTCTCTTCACAGTCCCCAATTCCAGAACGGAGGCTGGGAAACAGTATTAAACAGAGCCATGACTAAATGGAACTCTGCCACCCCAGGTAATTCGAGCTAGCAATAAAACCAGATTTAAAAATTTTTAAAAACGGGGACTGTGAAGAGACACAGAAATGGTTATGCATTTGGTATTGTATGAGGTATGTGATACGTGGTTGGGATACGATTGTGATATGTGGTTTTCTCACCTGGCTATTTTAAGATTAATGCACTAACAGTGGTTTGCTCTGGATGGGAGCATCTGCTGAATTGCTCATTTGTAATGTAAATGTAGTGCTATGTATGTATTTTATTTGTTATGTTGTTTCCTGTTTGGACCGCAGGAAGAGTAGCCGCTAATTGGGGATCCTAATAAGTACTAAAATAATGGAGGCCAGCCAGTCAGTGAGGCGGAGAGAGGCTGTGGTGCAATGTCCATGTCCTCTCCCAGTCACAGTCACACAGGTGCTGCTGTCACTCTGCAGCCTGGGGGCTGGAGCCAGGAAGGGAGGGAGAAGCAGATGTGTGGTCTCTCTGAGGCCTGGGCAGATAGAGACAGAGAGAGTAGCTCATGGCATGGACAGACCGGTAGGATTGTCGAGCTGCTGCCGGCCGAGAGTACTTAGCACCTCTGAACACAGTACCGGGCGCAATTTGCAAACCGATTGTACGTGTAGAAAACGGGCAAAAATGACATCCGGTCTCTATAACACACCGCAAGCGAATAAACGGCGTGAACGAATGCCCCCCTACTGTACAGACCGACAATCGGTCTGGTGAGTTTCCTCCATAACTTTTAACATATCTGTGGGGGTTCTGCCATGTGGATGGATATCTGAGACCTGTGATGGACTCTGTAGGAGAGGTGATTGGATTTGGAGAGGCCACAGTGAAGTTAACCCACAGAACTAAAAATGTGATTCAATGGACTGCACTGTGGATGATTCCTTGGACTAAAATCTCTGGGTGAGGAAAAGCCACTGAGGCATTTTATCTGACCCACAGCTCACCGCAATGGTGGAGAAGCTCAGTAATAGAATCTTCTAGGAGGGCAGGGCAAAGTTCACGATAGCAGTCACACACACATACACACACTCTTGGGCTTATCCATGTCTCCCACGCAGAGCGCTGAAGGGCCTGTATCCCCCCACAGACAAAGGCCCTCTGTGACCTCCACATCTAAACCTGTACAGGAGGAGGAGGAGAGAGGCTCCAGTTCTCAGGGCCGCCTACCAACCAGGCCTCCAAACCCATCTCCAAGAGACCTCTCCCCCACACTGACTGAAACACACACACACACACACACACACACACACACACACACACGTACACATTCCTGCCGGAGGCTGGAACACCACGACCTTCACAGCTCCACATCCGTGCAACAGTGTATGTGTCTGTTTCTGAAGGAATGTGGCTGGCCTTTCAGATGTTCTATCTCTGGAGGGAGGGTAGTGTTGTCTTTACCTAACTGTGGTAAATGTTCATCGGGTTGAGTCTCAAACGGCACCTTTTTCCCTTTATAGTGCACTACTTTTGACCAGAGCCCTATTGGACTATACCCTATGGGGAATCGGTTGCCATTTGGGACGCATCGTGGGAGTGAAACAGAAAGTAAAGCGTCACTGCTCCCCACAAACTAACAAACTTGAAAGATTCCTGCCCATACGTCAAAATATTTCCCTACTCGGCAGTCTTCACAGTGAGCCGGAGTCTCGTAACTCGCCGGCATTGCAGTGAATATGATAATCAAGACGATTCCACTCCTTCAAATCTATTGAGAGAAGAGGCAGGTATGAAGGAAAATAAGCAGGTGAAATATTTGGCCTGGAGTAGTGCGAGAGAGAGGGAGACTCACATCAAGGTTAATTGGTCTGTTGAGAGGATAGTCATCTGGCTCATCCATCGCCTCTGCTCATTGTTTCCCTATGTCTGTGCTGGGTTAAACCTTATAGAGCCCCTAAAAAGCCTGAACATAACCCTGGCAAGGTACTGTACCCTTGCCCTATTCCCACTACAAGATATGAAGGAGAGTCTGAGTGGAGAAAGAGAACTCTACTTTTCAATTCACATGACATCCTTGCCTTACCTTTCGTTGTGGCTGGCAACGTCACATTCTTGGTCCGCAGCTCAAATGGACCGTGAATATCACAGTAGCCACTAGCCAGTAAGCACAAACTATTCAACAATGACTGAAAATGTTCTTCAAAACCGTATTACACTCTTGAATAATGCAACAATTCACAAGCATGTAAACTCAGCAACAACAAAAAAAAGTCCCTTTTTCAGGACCCTGTCTTTCAAAGATAATTAATAAAAATCTAAATAACTTCACAGATCTTCATTGTAAAGGGTTTAAACACTGTTTTCCCATGCTTGTTCAATGCACCATAAACAATTAATGAACATGCACCTGTGGAACGGTCGTTAAGACAGTAACAGCTTACGGACGGTAGGCAATTAAGGTCACAGTTATGAAAACTTAGGACACTAAAGAGGCCTTTCTACTGACTCTGAAAAACACCAAAAGAAAGATGCCCAGGGTCCCTTCTCATCTACGTGAATGTGCTTTGGGCATGCTGCAAGGAGACATGAGGACTGCAGATGTGGCCAGGGCAATAAATTGCAACGTTCAAACTGTGAGATGCCTAAGACAACGTCGCCTATGGGCACAAACCCACTGTTGCTGGACCAGACAGGACTGGCAAAAAGTGCTCTTCACTGACGAGTTGCGGTTTTGTCTCACCAGGGGTGATGGTCGGATTCTCGTTTATCGTCGAAGGAATGAGCGTTACACCAAGGCCTGTACTCTGGAGCGGGATCGATTTGGAGGTGGAGGGTCCGTCATGGTCTGGGGCGGTGTGTCACAGCATCATCGGACTGAGCTTGTTGTCATTGCAGGAAATCTCAACGCTGTGCGTTACAGGGAAGACATCCTCCTTCCTCATGTGGTACCCTTCCTGCAGGCTCATCCTGACATGACCCTCCAGCATGACAATGCCACCATCCATACTGCACGTTCTGTGCGTGATTTCCTGCAAGACAGGACTGTCAGTGTTCTGCCATGGCCAGTGAAGAGCACGGATCTCAATCCCATTGAGCACGTCTGGGACCTGTTGGATCAGAGGGTGAGGGCTAGGGCCATTCCCCCTAGAAATGTCTGGGAACTTGCAGGTGCCTTGGTGGAAGAGTGGGGTAACATCTCACAGCAAGAACTGGCAAATCTGGTGCAGTCCATGAGGAGGCGATGCACTGCAGTACTTATTGCAGCTGGTGGCCACAACAGATACTGACTGATACTTTTGATTTTGACCCCCCCTTTATTCACATTATTCCATTTCTGTTAGTCACATGTCTGTGGAACTTGTTCAGTTTATGTCTCAGTTGTTGAATCTTGTTATGTTCATACAAATATTTACACATGTTACGTTTGCTGAAAATAAACGCAGTTGACAGTGAGAGGACGTTTCTTTTTTTGCTGATTTTATGTGCGGACCACAGGCAGCTTGGTGGCACCTTAATTGGGGAGGACGGCCTCATAGTAAGGGCTGGAACGGATTCAATGGAACGGTATCCAACACATGTGTTTGATACCATTCCATTCGCTTGGTTCCAGACATTGTTATGTGCCGTTCTCCCCTCAGCAGCCTCCTGTGGCCCAGACAATTAAAGGGTTTATTTTCTGGTCTGTAGGCTACACTTTTTTTTATTTTAGCTTCAAGACAAAAGCACAGAGTTGCTATAAGAGCCATGTCTTCATCAAGTGACGTTAGACAATCAAAAATTAACGATTAACCCTCTCATACAAATAAAAAAAGTACAGTGGGCCTACCTCACAACATTACAACAAACCAGGCTTCATTTGTATCATTTTAGGCTTCAATATCATGCAAATTGTGACTGAAAATGTGGGTATAAGTGAATTTACCATGACAAGCTGTTTTATATGGAAGCTCATACCCGCCACCACCAACAACAAAAAAATAAATTGCCTCATGATATGTCAACGTGTACAATTAGTCTGTGCTTCAGTCTGATCAACTGTAGCCTACTGATTAACAACCACAGCTGCAGGTAGCCTAGAGAAGCCTATGCGTTCTGATCCCATCTGGGCCAAGGGAAAAGTAACATCATGTTTTTTTTGTAGCCTAAGCTATGTATTTATAGCCTAAAATAGCCCTATTTACTTGTGTTCTGAGAAAATGCGATCAAATTTGGTTGATATTCACACTTCGGGTGGCTAGGCTACCTAGGCCTTTTTAATCCAAAATGACTGACTGGAATGAATCAATCATCAACACAATGATGACATACTGTATGAGTATTGTTTTAAATGACAGGTTACAGATACCAAGGCCTACATGATGAAACCCTGCATGCAGCGAGCTCAGCCCTGTTAGTTTTTGTTCAATCGCAGGTGTTGTCTTTTTGTCGTGTAAAGGGTTTTAATGTTTTCATCCTCCATAGGGCCAGGAGTTTTTCCAGGAGTTAAAAAAAAACAACATATGAACTGATTAAAAAAGTACCTGGTGCCATCATAGCCTTTATACGGCTGCCTTATTACTATGTCGGCAGGGTAGCCTAGTGGTTAGAGCGTTGGACTAGTAACCGGAAGGTTGTGAGTTCAAACCCCCGAGCTGACAAGGTACAAATCTGTCGTTCTGCCCCTGAACAGGCAGTTAACCCACTGTTCCCAGGCCGTCATTGAAAATAAGAATGTGTTCTTAACTGACTTGCCTGGTTAAATAAAGGTAAAATAAAAAATTAAAATGTCATACTCTACAATTAGGGCCCGGAGTTGGTTAGATTAGCCTATTACCAGATGAGGAAAAACTCTGGGGCCCAGGAAACCTATTGGATAACCTCAGGTCTTTTTTAAAACCTCCCGCTTTGGGCTGGATGTGTCAAAGTGTAGTTCATACATGCATGATCTATGAGCAGAATTACTGTCTTACCTCAATTATCCACGAAGTCCCTCATTTGAAATGGCGTGGCACGGGTTCAAGAAAACAGTCGCTTTCAAACTAGGGATTTCGTGGCTAATTGAGGTAAGGCAGTAAATCCGCTCATCGATTATATGTGTATGAACTACACATTGACACATTCAGCCCAAAGCGGGAGGTTTCAAAAAAAGACTTTCTTAGTCACCAAAGTACCGGAGCATGCCTTTAAATGTCCAATACAACTGATATCATTTCGATTTAGTCATAGGCCTTATAACTTGTAATAGATGGATTTGCGAAGACACAGATGCCCACTTCTGGGACTCGATAAGGAACCATCTCTATGACAGCCTGATGTCTTTGGGTTTTAACTATGTCAGTCTAAACAAAACACACACATTCATAACTCCACAATCACAGCATTCTGCTTATCATCATTTTGTTACCAAAACAAGCCACAGTGGTATTCCCAGGTCAGTTAATACTCCATATGTTATGACAGCAGTGACTAACCTTATGTCTTTCCCCCAACCATGTGAAATTCGCTCACTAATGATTTATTTGAAGTAAGATGAAATAAGCTCAACTTCCTGCATTTCAAGCATTTGTTATCCCCACTGAAGCAAGCTCCAAAAAACATTCATTCAAACCGAAGCCACATGACCATATATGTTCAAATGATCATAGCAGCGTGCTCATCTTACGACTGCTCTGAGACTGTTTTGAATGAGCTGGTCGCTTCCCCCACTCACTGGTTGTCTTTGACTCCAAGCATGCTCAGTGTGCTCTGGTAGTCGGGGGGGGGGGGCTGCTACTAGCCCCACGCTCTCTTCTTTCCTTCTCCCTCTTTTTGTATTACAAATGCCTGTGACACTCTGCTCCCTCTCTCTCTCCTTCCCTCCAGTCTTCAAAAGGAAACGAGTGTGGGATTCAGGGGGACTGGAAATAACCTTCACATTGGACGGCTTTCCCAGCTATCTCGCTCTCACACACAGACCGCATCTGCGCTGTGCCGACGCTCTCGCTCTCCCCCTCATACACACAAACATGCTTGAGTAGTCACACATAACACACGCCGGGGTCTGGTTCTCTCGCTCTCAATGAGAGACAGCGCTACTAGGCTACTCACCACTCCATGGACCAGGAACTCAAACAGTTTGCTCTTGGTGGCTTTGCGCGCTCCCCCTGCCGTCTCCTCCGTAGCCATTTGCTCCGTCCCCTCGCTTCCCCCTGCTCCTACTACGTCTCCCTCTCTTTCTTTTGTCTTTCCCTCTCCCTCTGCCTCTCTTCCCCCTCACCCGGGCGTTCAAATCCCCTCCCTTGCTCCACTTTCCTCCTCTTTGTGCTCTTTTCCAGCTCTCTCCCTCGCCTTCGTTCTCTCTTAACCCTCTCAACCTCTGTGTTTTTGCAGTGCAGCCCTGCCGAGGCTCTCACTGTCTCGCAACACACTTTTTAGTTGAGCTGCCTTTCAGGAGCAGGAGCCCTGCGAAGAGGGGGAGTGGGGGCCCCGGCAGGGGGGTTTGAGCCGGCCCACCCCGCCGGCCCCCCCACCACAGCTGTTGCATTCCATTGGTAGATAAGGGCATGCTGTGTGCCTGGCTGTTTGAGAACAAGGACCGGGAGTTTATCTTCAGTTAGCCATTCCCACCTCCTAGCAACGAGCCCAGAGGCCACGGTCAACCCCTCAGCACAATTGATTCTCAAAAAAGGACAAGTGGCTCTTAAAAATGGGACACACTGTATATTACAAACCTAGGGCACATAGTGTCAAACCTAAATCACTACAACCTATGTGTCCGACTGTTGCCTCTCAAGTAACAGGATCACAAATGTAGCGGAAAAGCCATCTGTCATCTATACACAATATCGTGATATAGATAGACTATCATGGTACCACGGCTTAAAGCATGATCATTGGTCAGCGAGGAAAAGATTCAGACTGTATCCAAAAACAAAGAACAGTTCCTGGTTGGACACAGCTGTGTGCACCACCATGTCTAATGAGCCTGCTAAAATCCGTTCTGCCTCCAAAGCCCACTTCACAATGGGAAAGGGCCTCCTTCAGAACACCTTCACTTCCTGTCTTTCAATGTCTTTGTCCCAAAATGGCACCCTATTCCCTATAGTACACTCAAAAGGTGGTGGACTACGTAGGGACAAATCCCATATCTGGCTTTAGCCTGGCTTTATCCGAGGGGCATTCAGAAAGGTCCAGGGGTTCTCTCCTCTCTTCCCTTTGTTAGATATAGGATGAAGTGGGCCCTAGACAGTGATCCTGGGTCAGTTTTTGCATTTCCCCACTAATTGTTAAGGTTAGGATTGGGGGAGGGGAAGCTGATCCTAGCTCTGTACCTAGGGGAAACTTCACCCCGGAGCCTTTGTTAGTCTGTCTCATGGTCGGGTTACTAAAAAGTGGAGAGCCCTGTCTGGGTTGCAGACATAGCCGCAGGTCATATTTCTGACTCACAGACTCCCCCCTTCCCTCCATCCAAGGGGTTGAATTATTAATGAGTTGATTTGAATGACAAAGCGGCGTTGAAGTAGGGCAGGATCAAAGGGCATCCGGCTTATGACACATGCCAGTTGTTACCATTATCACCAGCAGCTCTGTGATCTGTGGCCAAGGTGAGAAATGGTAGTGGCGGTGGTGGGTTAGAGATGGGAGGAGGGAACAATATCAACCACTTCAATGAATAAAAGGTTTAAAACCAGATGCCCCAGAGTAAAGGACTCAAACAGTTCCAACAAATCCCTGATTCAGACGGATCACAAACCTGACAGCAGAAAAATAAAATGGACAAATAGTTTACCCCGATGCTCTCTGTCGTCAGTCTCCTCCAAAATGGATTTGATGCAAGGGTTTTCTACTGAAATGGCAGGGGAGATGGGAGGGGATGGGACAGCACTGGGGGAGGGGAGTACTGTCTGTATTAAGGGGCATCTAGTTCCCACTTCACCCCATACTCGGAGCTTGGACTTCAGCGGTCTCGCAAGTGAGGGAGCCATTCTTCAACAAGTGACAGCAGTGCGGTTCAGTTATTGTAGTAAAGGGCCAGCTGGTACGTGGGCCTGTAAACGCCTAGGTAAGAGGTCTCAACCTGTGACCTTCCTAGAGTGGCTCTGATCCCTATTGGAGGGAGCAGTGGCACCCAGCACCATTCATCATTTAACTAGCAGGAGGAAACTGAGAAAGATGTCTGCATGGTCATTATGTCAGAAACAGTCAGCAACAGACAGCCATGTTCCAAATAAAAACATACAGAATCCTAGGATAGGTCAGCTAATGATGCCAAATTATCATTCCACAGTTATTGACTGACTGGTGTTTGAGTCTAATTTGCAATCCATCTATTGAGCAGCGTGCTCTGTCCTCCTCATCCCTGTTTTAATTGTGCCCTTTGGGCTTTCCCTTATTGGTGGCGACACCTACTGTTGAGATGAGTGAAATGCCTCCCAACGTTGTGCTCTACAGTAGCTGTGCTGCAAAGCCCCATAGATCTTGGGGTTTAATGGTTGACTCCATCCATCAGCCCCATATTAAGATGCAGTGAATGATTACGTTAGTTAAACTGTGCATCTCTTTTATGCATAGAATAATTAAAAAATAATCTAAAATGTTATATTATATAACATACATCTGCTCTGGTGTACAGTCAAGAAGCACCAAACAAATCACCTTAAAACAAGCAGAGTCAGAGATAAAACGTTGTCCTTGTTTCTCCAGCAAATGGCACGTGGGCGTCAAAAGATAACAAAGGGATCCAACCGTTCAGGAAGGGGCACGGATGGCTTGTTGCGCAGAAGTACCCCTTGCTGGACCCCCGCAGTCTCCCTCACCAATAGGCCAACCAGTATCACCAAACGGCCATGACCCATTCTGTAGCACAGGGGAGAAGGGGGCTAACAGGGGGTAATCGCTTGCTGGGAGCAGTAGTAGTACTACAATGGCCAGTAGAGGGGGCACATACTGCTGCTATATGAGCAGACTCCCCTGTCTAGGAGTGGACTATAATGAGTCTGCTTGAATGAAAAGGACCCCTCCCTCATGCAGTGTGCTATAGGAATATGTGGAAATATACTACACCCAGTTATGAATAATTTATTTCCACACTCTCCTTTTTGCCATTGAAAGGAGATATACCTTTTTTTTTTTTACTTTTAAATTAATTTAAATTGAATCACAGATCGCCTCTTTCTTCATTCATTCCTACAGTGCCTGAATGGGCAGACATACACTATTCTCGTGTGGCCACTAGGGAGAGACACTGAGCACACAGCAGTGCATGTTGAGCATACTGCAGTACAGTTTCATCAAAGCAACGTCATTAGTTCTACTGCTAAATTTCCACTCCAGGTTAATTGAAGTCAGTGGTCATCAATGACATTGTAAAAATCCCAATCTAAACATAGAACATATGCAACAGGCTATATTTGGTGGCTAATTCAATACATTCAATAAAACCGTGGATAAATGATACAATTGTAATGGCTAGAATGACATTGTTTTAATTATATCATAACCGATTCACAACTACAAAAGTAATCATGCCTTCCAGTATGTAACCATAAACTAACGCGATTCCCGAGATGCCAATAAGAAATCGCTGGATACCGACTTTTTATTTGATTTGACATCGCTGCTAAAAGTGGTGGTGCAGCAGTGTAACAAAAGACTTAGCAAAGAAAAGGGAAAAATCCATACACAGTCTGGCCACAGCCAGTCTCTCAATACACCCGCTTTGTCTACATTCTCCAAGTATTCATTAGAGAGACGCAGGAATGAGAAGAGAGAAAGGAGAATGAGCGAACGAATGAAAGAGAGAAAGGACTCAGAGAGAGAGGAGAAGGGGGGATAGGGGAACATAATAGGTATTCCAGAAAGTGCTGACGCGGTTTCGTTTTACAGTACACTATGGTGCCCCCTTCACATGTAGACAAATTAGCCACCAAATATAGCCTGTTGCATATGTTCTATGTTTAGATTGGGATTTTTACAATGTCATTGATGACCACTGACTTCAATTAACCTCGAGTGTAATATATTATATATATATATATATATATATATATATATATATATACACACACACACACACAACGTTAGAGTACACACTACACACAAACTCCTCCAGTTATTGTCACAGTTGGGTTGTGAGGGGAATGCAATAAAGACGGGATTCCCTCCCGTCGGGCCCATTCTCTTTCTTTCTTCAGTGTGAGAGTTGCAAACAAACCCCTGCTAAAGCTGGTTGAGGGGCTGAGCTCCAGGACAACAGCTCTCTATAGGATTTTGGGCCCCACAATCAAAGGATGGACTACAAAAGCACAAGGAGCTGCACCTTTACTAAGGACTCAGGATTAAGGATTAAGGAGGGAAAAAATTCCGGGAAAGATTTTTCTAAGGAACACATTTGAAATAGTCAGACTGGTAGAGACAGGAATTCAAGCGGCAGAAAACATAGTAACAGGATATTACATATATTGAACAAAAATATAAATGCAACAATTTCAATGATTTTACTAAATTACAGTTAATGTAAGGAAATCAGTCAATTGAAATAAATTCATTAGGCCTTAATTTATGGATTTCACATGACAAGGCAGGGTCACAGTCATGTGGGGAGCCAGGCCCAGCCAATCAGAATGTGTTTTTCTCCACAAAAGGGATTTATTACAGACAAACACTTATCAATGCATTTCTTGTGCGCATTTCAGTTCATGAAACATGGGACCAACACATGTTGCGTTTATATTTTTCTTCAGTATATTAGCATGAAGTAGTCATAGGATAGTAATAGAATACAGTAGATATTATCGAAATCCATTAGGAAAAAAACTTGATGCCATAAACGAAGATTATGCATAATTCGATGCAGAATAAGCATAAGACAAATACTCTTAACAGGTGGATGACTGCATGCATTGATACCAATATAAAGGTCCAGCTAATCATCATTCCAGGAGTGGTTTCAGCACCTGACCTGGGCTATTACAGATTCGGGAATAGTTTAGAATAAGACCTTGGGTTGCAGCAGGAGTTGTTTGGGACAAAGCATCTTTATCCAGGGAGCATTTACGGTTGAGCTGCTTGGCAGAAGCCCCCCTTACCGCTCCCCTCACAATGAAAGGGAGCATTGTGAGAGTGGATGGAGACTCCGTCCACAGCCTCACAATGAGCGGAGTTTCCCTGCACTGCAGCCTTAGGCGGGGCGACAACAATCGACACACTGCAGGAAGGCTTCTGGACATTACCCGAGGGCATTTCCTGTTTGCTGTCGCCATAGCAACCACTTGTCCTACCTTTCCTTTACAGGTAGCAACTCAACCTGCAGCCAATGAGAAACTGGGACATGGTGGAAATATTGCAGTCGATTTACTTTAACTGTTACAGTAGATGCTAGTTTAGTGCCAATGTAGACTAGTACAAGCCTTAACATACCAAAACTTGAGTTGGGTGTTGACGAAAAACACATACGGTATCTGGCGGGTAATTAAGGCCAAATAAAATGGGCAGTTTTCTGACAAGCTTTGTGTCAACAGTAAGTCCCACAGCGGAGAGACGCAGTAGCTATAGCAGGAAACATAGCTAGCTACTGTGGTTACTAAGGCTACAGTTCAGAAATCCAGTAACCGGGCCTCCCACCCCTCCCCTACAGGACCTCAGAGCCGCCCTGTGCTGTGCTGCTGGGACACCCAATACACTACACTAATCCACAGTGAAACGCAGAATCACAGACAGTCAGCCATCATGAATGTACATGAACCAGCCAGGCGTCTCATCTAAGAAAAATAGCATTGGGACAGAATATGCACTGGCAACCCTCTCCTCTTGGTACAGAAAGCCTCTCCCCCGCCCCTCTACTTTAACCTAGTTTGCATACAGCTAATCTAGCCTAGATCCTTCAGCACCACTCTGCCCAGGCAGGATGGAAGAGAGGGCAAACAGAATGAGGCCAGGGCCGTGTCCCATATAGAATCCTATCCCCATAGGGTGTGGTCAAACGTAGTGCACTATGTAGGGAATAGTGTGCCATTTGGACACAGCTCCATGTGCGTAAGGAGGACTTTCATCAGACTGTTCCCAGTCCAAGATAGGGAGTCTCAAGAGAAACAACAGCAGTGGAAGTTATACCAAAGCAACTGATTGATTCTAGGATTAAAGTATCTGGGATAATTCCCCATGCCATTGGGACATTGGGGGGGAAGTGGGTGAAGTGAACTGGAAACAAAGGGGCAGACAGGACTGGCAGTGGTTCTCCAATCCAGATCGAATGCTGCATGCGTTTGAGACCTAATGATGCTCATTAAATGTTGTTTACTGAACAAAAAATAAATGCAACATGTAAAGTGTTGGTCCCATGTTTCATGAGCTGAAATAAATATCCCAGATTTTTTCCATAGGCACAATAAGCTTATTTCTTTCAAACTCTGTGCACAAATGTGTTTAAGTCCCTGTTAGTGAACATTTATCCTTAGCCAAGATAACACATTGCCACAGATGTCTCATGTTTTGAGGGAGCATGCAATTGGCATGCTGATTGCAGGAATGTCCACCAGAGCTGTTGCCAGAGAATTGAATGTTCATTTCTCTACCATAAGCCGACTCGACTCCAACGTCGTTTGAGAGAATTTGACAGTATGTCCAACCGGCCTCACAACCGCAAACCACGTGTAAACCACGCCAGCCCAGGACTTCCACATCCGGTTTCCCCTGTGGGGTCATCTGAGACCAGCCACCCGGACAGCTGATGAAACTGAGGAGTATTTCTAGCTGTAATAAAGCCCTTTTGTGGGGAAAAACGAATTCTAATTGGCTGCGCCCCTGCCCAGACAAGTGAAATCTATAGATTAGGGCCTAATTCATTTATTTCAATTGACTGATTTCCTCATGAACCGTAACTCTGTAAAATCATTGAAATTGTTGCATGTTGCATTTATATTTTTGTTCAGTATAAAACCTAGTGTGTTGTTCAACATGCACTGTCGGAGTCTGACAGTATGGAAAATTACATCAAAAAAAGTAATGGACTGAAACTGCTTCCGTCTGCGCAGGTAGGCCATAGAAAAGTGATGACACCCACCAAACCAAATGACAAAAATCACCCCTACCGCCAACACCAATCCATACAGCTGCTGCTGGCCATATTTGGATGGTTTTCATTTGCAACTTGGCTGCACTGCATGCTGTCTGGGTGCACACTCTTTATGGATGCATGGCTCTTGGGGCCATGGTGCTGGTGCAGTATCGAGTGTTTGCATTTAAATGGGTCGGCCTTGGTGAACCCAGACAGGCCGTCTCAGACACACAGTCACCCGAGCCTTTCCTGCGTCACACCACTGCTCCATGTGCCTTCACTACACAGCACGGCCTGCTAGCATTTAAAAGACAGAAGTACGTTCAAACATCCAGTTGAACATCTCCAAATAAACACTTATGGTAGGATAGTAGTGATTAAGAACACATATATGTAATATTCTGGCAAAGTTGGGTCTTTGCCATCTGTAATTAGGTTAGATAAACATAGTAATTTTGAACTAAAAGTCCAAATTGCATCTCTTTTTTTGTGTGACTGGTGTTGCTGGTGTATAGCCAGTCTACTGAAACTAGACTACAAATAAATACATACATTTAACTGTATGTCCAACCCTGTCTTCTTTGCCCACAGTCCTGTACCACAGTCACAGCCTTCCAAGCCACAGTCTCCTCAGCCACGTCCCCATGCTGGAAGTGATGTAGCCAACTCTATTGTTTGTTGTCAAGACACATACAGCATAGGAGCAAGCTACAGTCTCCCTACTGTATTGTACGACTCACGCACTATGCTAGCATGTTATTTCTGTCCTTTCAAACTTTCAGCATATTTAGCGCTTCCTATCGAGCCCAAGTCTACCAAGCCAATACTGTAGTTCGTTTCCTGGGTAACAAAATCTTGGCCCTTCTTTCATACGGCCAGGGCATTCCTTGACAGCCAAATAAGGAAGTACTCATTGTCCAGATCTCCCTGCAAGTAATCCTAAACACAAAAGCCAAGGACCATTCAATAGGGTTAACTAATATTTGGGAAGAGCAGTACACATTTGTCAAAGTTTTAACTGAGGGCATAGTTTCAAAGACTTCAAAGACATTGCAGAATTTGAAATGCCTTGAACACAAAGACAGAAAGTGGGTCATGATATGACCAATACCGTGCTTATATTCAGGTACAGTATAAGCCACGCTTTCAAGAAGTTCTGCTGTGAAGCCAAGTCATGCCTCATGAGCAAAAAGAAAACTATGGGCCCTCGAACAAAACGTTCATCCTACATCTCTCCCTTGTTGGGGTGATGGGTCATCTATCTACTGGTATGCTAGATTCAAGAGAACAAAGAGGGATGGAGAGAAAGGGAAGAAAGGAGGTGTGGGGAAGAAAGGAGAGGGGTAGATGTAGAGGGGTTCTATTACTGTTCAGCCATCCTTTAAGTGTCCCTTGTGAAAAAAGGGCAGATATTTTAAAATGGTACTTTTTCTTTCCCTGCAGACTTGAATGCATCAGGGTAGACCATCTGACTCCCTCTCAGGGCTTGAGGTAGAGGCTGACCCTAACTACAGATCTAGGACCAGTTTACCTTACTCACAACCCTGACCTTAACCACTCGGTATATGTGACCTTCAGGGCTAAGGGTCATGCCTCACCTCTCTAAAATGATATGTGCCACACCTCTTATGTACATAGACAACAACACTGAAACCAAGCTGACGCCATCTTTACGAAGTTAGTGCTTTGTCTTGAGGTAAGGTTTTCTCCCTAACACTTGTAAGCTACATTTTTTACCTTTATTTTACTAGGCAAGTCAGTTAAGAACAAATAATTATTTACAATGACGGCCTAGGAACAGTGGGTTAACTGCCTGTTCAGGGGCAGAACGACAGATTTGTACCTTGTCAGCTCGGGGGTTTGAACTTGCAACCTTCCGGGTACTAGTCCAACACTCTAACCACTAGGCTGCCCTGCAGTTGCAACCCGTTTTCCAATGAAAATGTTTCGTCAGAGCCACAGTAACGCCCCACATTGCAAGGTGAAATGCTAACACTGCACGTGGGACAGTGCAGAAGCCACACATTCCAACAGGGTTATAGCATGGAAATCCATTGTTTTTCTTTGTCTGGATGGAATCTAAGCACAAGGGAGAATGAAATGCCGTGCATATACAGTACCAGTCAAAAGTTTGGAAACACCTATTAATTTAAGGGTATTACTATATTTGTACTATTTTCTTCATTGTAGAATAATAGTGAAGACATCAAAACTATGAAATAACACATATGGAATCATGTAGTAAGCAAAAAAAGTTTTAAACAAATCAAAATATATGTTATATTTGAGATACTTCAAAGTAGCCACCCTTTGCCTTGATGACAGCTTTGCATCCTTTTGGCATTCTCTCAACCAGCTTCACCTGGAATAATTTTCCAACAATCTTGAAGGAGTTCCCACATATGCTGAGCACTTGTTGGCTGCTTTCCCTTCTTTTCTGCAGTCCAACTCATCTCAATTGGGTTGAGGTCGGGTGATTGTGGAGGACAGGTCATCTGATGCAGCACTCCATCACTCTCCTTCTTGGTCAAATAGCCCTTACACAGCCTGGAGGTGGGTTGGGTCATTGTCCTGTTGAAAAACAAATTATAGTCCCACCCAGCGCAAACCAGACAGGATGGCTTATCGCTGCAGAATCCTGTGGTAGTCATGTTGGTTAAGTGTGCCTTGAATTCTAAATAAATCACAGACAGTGTCACCAGCAAAGCATCCGGCACCATCACACCTCCTCCTCCATGCTTCATGGTGGGACCAAACATGCAGAGATCATCCGTTCATCTACTCTGCGTCTCCCAAAGACAAGGCGGTTGAAACCAAAAATCTCAAATCAGACCAAAGGACAGATTTCCACCGATCTAATGTCTATTGCTCATGTTTCTTGGCCCAAGCAAGTCTCTTCTTATTATTGGTGTCCTTTAGTAGTGGTTTATTTGCTGAAATTCGACCATGAAGGCCTGATTCACACGGTCTCCTCTGAGCAGTTGATGTTGAGATGTGTCTGTTACATGAAATCTGTGAAGCATTTATTTTGGCTGCAATTTCTGAGGCTGGTAACTCTAATGAACGTATCCTCTGTAGCAGAGGTAACTCTGGGTCTTCCATTCCTGTGGAGGTCCTCATAAGAGCCAGTTTCATTATATCGCTTGATGGTTTTTGTAACTGCACCTGAAGAAACTTAAGGTTCTTGAAATGTTCCACATTGACTGACCTTCATGTTTTAAAGTAATGATGGACTGTCGTTTCTCTTTGCTTATTTGAGCTGTTCTTGCTATAATAAGGACTTAGTCTTTTACCAAATAGGGCTATCAAATCAAATCACATTTTATTTGTCACATGCGCCAAATACAACAGGTGTAGACATTACCGTGAAATGCTTACTTACAAGCCCTTTACCAACAATGCAATTCAAGAAATGGAGTTAATAAAATATTTACTAAATAAACTAAGGTAAAAAAAAATTGAATCAAAAAGTAACACAATAAATGTACATAACAATAGGAGGCTATATACAGGGGTACCGGTACTGAGTCAATGTGCCGGGGTACAGGTTAGTCGAAGTCATTTGTAAAGTGACTATGCATAGATAAACAGCGAGTAGCAGCAGTGTAAAAACAAGGGGGGTCAATGTAAATAGTCCGGGTGGATTAATTGTTCAGCTATCTTCTGTATACTAACCCTACCTTGTCACAACACAACTGATTTGGCTCAAACACATTAAAGAAGGAAAGAAATTCCACAAATTAACTTTTAACAAGGCACACCTGTTAATTGAAATGCATTCCAGATGACTACCTCATGAAGCTGGTTGAGAGAATGCCAAGAGCGTGCAAAGCTGTCACCAAGGCAAAGGGTGGCTACTTTGAAGAATCTCAAATATATTTAGAGTTGTTTAACACTTTTTTAGTCCCTACATGATTCCATGTGTTATTTCATAGTGTTGATGTCTTCACTGTTATTCTACAATGTAGAAAATAGCAAAAATAAAGAATAACCCTTGAATGATGAGTAGGTGTGTCCAAACTTTTGATAGTACTGTATGTCACCAAAATCTATTGGATGGAAAACTTCAGTACAACCACAGCCGTTGCTTGTAATAATGCACGAGTTTGGATATTGAATTATAAAACTGTAAACTGAATCACTCTCTAACTGACTTGATTTGTAGCAAAAGAGGACAAATGATGGTCAAGACAAATGCCACCACTAGCCTACATTCACACAACAAATCTAGTCCACTGTGTTTTGCTGGAAGACCAAGTGAAAGTGCCTTATATCTCACACATACAGGTAACCGCCAAAATAAAGGAAACACCAACATAAAACGTCTTAATAGGGTGTTGGGCCACCACGAGCGAGAACAGCTTCAATGCAGCTTGGCATCGATTCTACAAGTGCCTGGAGCTCTATTGGAGGGATGCGACACTATTCTTCCACAAGAAATTCCATAATTTGGTGTTTTGTTGGTGGTGGAAAACGCTGCCTCAGATGCCACTCCAGAGTCTCCCATAAATGTTCAATTGGGTTAAGATTTGGTGACTGACACGGCCATGGCATATGGTTTACATCGTTTTCATGCTCATGAAACCATTCAGTGACTACTCGTGCTCTGTGGACGGGGGGCATTGTAATCTTAGGAGGGCATAGCCATGGTAGCCAAAATAATGGGCAAAAATAATGGCATGATGGGATGTTAATTCCTGAATTAACTCAGGAACCACAAATGTGTGGAAGCACCTGCTTTCAATATACTTTGTATCCCTCATTTAGTGAAGTGTTTCCATTATTTGGGCAGTTACCTGTAGCTACTCCTAGCACTATCCTCACAATGAGTACCACCATTACTTGATTATTATAGAGGCATTAGTGTTTGAGTTTTAAAATAATCCCAACACATTGCACAGATAATCAAATACCCCTACATACTGTGTGTGTGTATATATATATATATATATATATATATATATATATACACACACACACCATTGTGACACAGAGTTGTCATAATGTTTCAGCAAATGTACATTACACCAGGGGTGTTGGTAGACAATGTAAGTAAGTTGATTTATGTCCCTCTAACTGCCCTGAATGCCTCTCATGATCCTACAGCTATTGTATGCAGTAATCATGTGCCTATGAAGATTTATACTGTCAGGACTGAGCCGGTGTGCTCTAGGAGGAAGTCAACTGTGTGCAGCTCACCCTGCACTACACATAAATAACATGAGCATTTCTACTTCTGCTATGCTTCCCAGTAAAGCAATAAAATCAAGTAAGCATCCCAAAAGAAAAGTGCTCAAAATAGCCCATGTAAACATATGTAGCTTAAGAAACATGGTTCATGAAATTAATAATTTGCTAGTAACAGATGACATTCATATTCTGATTATCTCGGAAACACTCAGATAATACATTTGAAGATAGTGATAGCAATACAAGGTTATAACATTTACAGAAAATAAAGAAATGCCAAATGTGGAAGTGTTGCTAATTATATTCAGAACCACATTCCTGTAAAGATTAGAGAGGATCTCATGCTAAATACTGTGAAAGTAATATGGATACAGGTTCATTTGCCTCACCTAAAGCCCATTCTGGTGGGAAGCTGCTATAGATCACCTAGTGCCAACATCTGGATACCATGTGAAATGCTTGATAATGTATGTGATATCAACAGAGAAGTATATTTTCTAGGTGATTTAAATATTGTCTGGCTGTCATCAAGCTGCCCACTCAAGAAAAAGCTTCAAACTGTAACCAGTGCCTGCAACCTGGTTCAGGTTATCAGTCAATTAACCAGGGTAGTTACAAACGGCACAGGAATGAAATCATCAACATATATTGATCACATCTTTACTAATGCAGCAGAAATTATCTTGAAATCAGTATCCAGATCCATCAGATGTAGTGATCACAATATAGTAGCCATATCTAGGAAAACCAAAGTTCCAAAAGTTGGGCCTAATATAGTGTATATGGAGGTCGTACAATACGTTTTGTAGTGATTCCTATATTGTTGATGTAAAGAATATTTGTTGGTCTGTGGTGTGTAATGAGGAGCAAACAGACATTGCACTTGACAAATTTGTGAAATTGTTTATTCCAGTTACTAATAAGCATGCACCTAATAAGAACATGACTGTAAAAACTGTTAAATCCCTGTGGATTGATAAAGAATTGGAAAATTGTATGGTTGAGAGGGATGAATCAAAATGAATGGCAAATAAGTCTGGCTGCACAAACGATTGGCAAACGTATTGCAAATTGAGAAATCATGTGACTAATGTGACTAAATTGAATAAAAAGAATAAGAACCCACACTATGAAACAAAGATAAATTACATAAAGAATAATAGTAAAAAGCTTTGGAGCACCTTAAATGACATTTTGGGGAAAAAGGCAAACTCAGCTCCATCATTCCTTGAATCAGATGGCTCATTCATCACAAATCCAACTGATATTGCCAACTACTTTAATTATTTTGTAATTGGCAAGATAAGTAAACTTAAGCATGACATGCCAGCAACAAACACTGACACTACACATTCAAGTACAGTGCCTTGCAAAAGTATTCATCCCTTTGGCGTTTTTCCTATTTTGTTGCATTACAACCTGTAATTGAAATGGATTTTTATTTGGATTTCATGTAACGGACATACAGAAAATAGTCCAAATTGGTGAAGTGAAACGAAAAAAATTACTTGTTTCAACAAATTTAAAAAAATTAAAAACAGAAAAGTGGTGCGTGCATATGTATTCACCCCCTTTGCATTGAAGCCCCTAAATAAGATCTGGTGCAACCAATTACCTTCAGAAGTCACATAATTAGATAGATAAAGTCCAGCTGTGTGTAATCTGAGTGTCACATGATCTCAGTATACATCCACTGTTCTGAAAGGCCCCAGAGTCTGCAACACCACTAAGCAAACGGCACCATGAAGACCAAGGAGCTCCGCAAACAGGTTAGGGACAAAGTTATGGAGAAGTACAGATCAGGGATGGGTTATAAAAAAATATCAGAAACTTTGAACATCCCACGGAGCACCATTAAATACATTATTTAAAAAATGGAAAGAATTTGGCACCATAACAAACCTGCTAAGAGAGGGCCGCCCACCAAAACTCACGGACCAGGCAAGGAGGGCATTAATCAGAGAGGCAACAAAGAGACCAAGGATAACCCTGAAGGAGCTGCAAAGCTCCACAGCGGAGATTGGAGTATCTGTCCATAGGACCACTTTAAGCCGTACACGCCACAGAACTGGGCATTACGGAAGAGTGGCCAGAAAAAAAGCCATTGCTTAAAGAAGAAATAAGCAAACACATTTGGTGTTCGCCAAAAGACATGTGGGAGACTCCCCAAACATATGGAAGAAGGTACTCTGGTCAGATGAGACTAAAATGTAGCTTTTTGACCATCAGGGAAAAGGCTATGTCTGGCGCAAACCAAACACCTCTCATCACCCCGAGAACAGTGAAGCATGGTGGTGACAACATCATGCTCTGGGGATGTTTTCATTCGGCAGGGACTGGGAAACTGATCAGAATTGAAGGAATGATGGATGGAGCTGAATACAGGGAAATTCTTGAGGGAAACCTGTTTCAGTCTTCCAGAGATTTGAGACTGGGACGGAGGTTCACCTTCCAGCAGGACAATGACCCTAAGCATACTGCTAAAGCAACACTCAAGTCGTTTAAGGGCAAACATCTAAATGTCTTGGAATGGCCTAGTCAAAGCCCAAACCTCAATCTAATTGAGAATCTGTGGAATACACTTAAAGATGGCTGTACACCAGTGGAACCCATCCAACTTGAAGGAGCTGGAGCAGTTTTACCTTGAAGAATGTCAAAACTTCCAGTGGCTAGATGTGCCAAGCTTATAGAGACATGCCCCAACAGACTTGCAGCTGTAATTGCTGCAAAAGGTGGCTCTACAAAGTAATGACTTTTTTCGCTATAAAACATATTTTGCATCTTCAAAGTGGTAGGCATGTTGTGTAAATCAAATGATACAAACCCCCCAAAAATCTATTTTAATTTCAGATTGTAAGGCAAAAAAATAGGAAAAATGCCAAGGGGGTGAATACTTTCGCAAGCCACTGTATGTCTGACCAAATTATGAAAGACAAGCATTGTAATTTTGAATTCTGTAAAGTGACAACTTGGATGGACAATTGCTGAGGATAATAGCGGACGATATTGCCACTCCTATTTGCCATATTTTCAATTTAAGCCTACTAGAAAGTGTTCGTCCTCAGGCTTGGAGAGAAGCAAATGTCGTTCCGATTCCTAAGAATAGTAAAGCTCCCTTTACTGGCTCAAATAGCCTGCCAATCAGCCTGTTACCAACCCTAACTAAACTTTTGGAAAAAATTGTGTTTGACCATATACAATGGTATTTTACAGTAAACACATTGACATCAAAAGTTCAGCATGCTTATAGGGAAGGACATTCAACAAGCACAGCACTTACACAAATGACTGATGGTTGGCTGAGAGAAATTAATGATAAAAAGATTCTGTGGACTGTTTTGTAATACTTCAGCGCGGCTTTTGACATTATCGATCATAGTCTGCTGCTGGAAAAACGTATGTGTTATGGCTTTACACCCCCTGCTATATTGTGGATAAAGAGTTACCTGTCTAACAGAACACAGAGGGTGTTTTTTAATGGAAGCCTCTCCAACATAATCCAGGAAGAATCAGGAAATCCCCAGGGCAGCTGTCTAGGCCCATTACTTTTTTCAATCTTTACTAATGACATGCCACTGGCTTTGAGTAAAGCCATTGTGTCTATGTATGCGGATGACTCAACACTATACATGTCAGCTACTACAGCGACTGAAATTAGTTTCAGAGTGGGTGGCAAAGGAATAAGTTAGTCCTAAATATTTCTAAAACTAAAAGCATTGAATTTGGGACAAATCATTCACTCAACCTCAACTAAATCTTGTATGAAATAATGCGGAAATTGAGCATGTTGAGGTGACTGCTTGGCGTAACCCTGGATTGTAAACTGTCATTGTCAAAACATATTGACAGGGAGAAGTCTGTCCATAATAAAGCGCTGCTCTACTTTCTTAACAGCACTATTAACAAAGCAGGTCCTACAGGCTCTAGTTTTGTCGCACCAGTAGCTAAGACGGGGAGAAGTCTGTCCATAATAAAGCGCTGCTCTACTTTCTTAACAGCACTATTAACATAGCAAGTCCTACAGGCTCTAGTTTTGTCGCACCTGGACTACTGTTCAGTTGTGTGGTCAGGTGCCACAAAAAGGGACTTAGGAAAATTGCAATTGGCTCAGAACAGGGCAGCACGGCTGGCCCTGGGATGTACATAGGGAGCTAATATTAATAATGTGCAAGTCAATCTCTCCTGGCTCAAAGTGGAAGAGCGATTGACTTCATCACTACTTGTATTAGAGAAGTATTGACATGTTGAATTCACCAAGCTGTCTTTTTGAACTACTGGCGCACAGCTCGGACAACCAGGCATACCCCACAAGATATGCCACCAGAGGTCTCTTCACAGTCCCCAAGTCCAGAACAGACTATGGTACTACATAGAGCCATGACTACATGGAACTCTACTCCACATCAGGTAACTGTTGCAAGCAGTAAAATTAGACCTAAAAAAAAGAGATAAAAATATGCCTTATGGAACAGCGGGGACTATGGAGCAACACAAACATAGGCACAGACACATGCATACACACACGATAACATACGCACTATACACACACGTACAAAATAGATTTTGTACTGTAGATATGTGGCAGTGGTGGAGTAGGGGCCTGAGGGCACACAGTGTGTTGTGAAATCTATGAATACATTTTTATGTTTTTAAAATTGTATAAACCGCCTTAATTTTGCTGGACCCCAGATCTATAATATATCACAATAATAGAGAGGAGTTTGAGTCTCTGTTCCAAACCTTTTCATAAGACTCACTGCATCCATGCAGAAGGCTTCTGAAGCCAGAATGCTATAGTGCATTCCACACGTCACTGTCTCTGCAAACACCACTGAGCCACAGGCAAGGGAATGTCTTGCATAGAGGCCTAACGAACTACCACCCCCTCACATCACTATCACTAAACCAACACAATCCTAACAGGATTAAGAGGCCAACCTGCAAATATAAAATATAGATTGTATACATGTTGTAGTATCGTGTTCTAGTATATTGGCTTATGTTGTTTCAAAAATATAAAGTATTTTTTTTTGGCCTACCACTACAGCTGAGAAATACTGTATACCACCAACCATAAAGAACTGGATCATAAACTTGAGATAATTCCCAGAGCAGTGGGTTCAATTACTTACTGACCCATAGTGGTCCCACTTTATATTAAGTTCCCAAAAACCACAGGCAGTTTAGGTACAGTGAAATAACAATTGTTACACAGTACGTATTACTTAGAACTGTCATATGTTTGTGGTTTACATAATCCCAAGCATTTGTAAATGGAGATAACTGAATATTCTAATATAAAACACTAACTACATAGTGAGGGGATGTGAAAACACAACTCATTTTGGTTTGTTTACAAATCAAATGAATATTAAAAAGTGTAATAGTTATGTATTGTATAATTACACAAACTACGAACATGGCAGTAAGTAGCCTACAACCTTGGTTTTACACTGTAATTATAATGTACCATTTATGTAGCTACAATGTAAATAGGTTTTAGGACACTGGATGTAACGTGGGAATTGTATTCATACAACACAACAAATAAAGGCCATGTCAATTTCGTCTAACCTATTTTGTAGCCATAGGGCATAGGTAGAAGAGAGCAGTGGAGTGAGAGTCATTTCACACTTTTGTTGTTCTACATGCGACAAACAGAGAAGGGGAGTGAGTGCTGTCCGTCGGTCTACTCTCTGGTCCGATACAGTGTGCATCTCCCTTATTGCTGCTTTAAGTGTCTATTTCTTAGACCAGTCAAGGTTAACAAGCCAGCCGTGTCTGCAACGGCTGAAAACGGGGCGGGGTGTAGGTTCAGAGGAGGGGTGAGGTGAGGTGCAGGCTACAACTATTGTATAGCCTTGTATAATTAAGTATGGGATGCACTGATGCAAACAGTTTACATGCGGTAGGATTGTCAATCTTCACGTTTAAATAAAAATACATATATCGCAATTTTCAAGGAATAAACAAAGAAATCAAAGGGTAGCTTCAACAATTCCTCAAAAGATTTTCAGATACACAAACTAGACCCAGTCGAGAAACTCCCGTGCGCACTAATCCGGCTGGCAATGCGCCTTCTGATTCCGTGGGCTGGGGAGCGCAGAATGGAGCTCTATAATGGTGGAAAACATTTTTCTCTCACTATGCAGGGGTGAAGCACTGAGCACATACTATAAAAGAAAACGAATGTCAAGACAATATAAAACCGTGTGCTGCGGGCACAACTCTTACCTTTCTCTCCATTTCTCAGATCCAGTCCGAGCACTCAAGGCAAACTGTAACGTTTCTAAAGATCTGTCCGATGTTCACTCGTGAACTTGCTCACGGCTTCCAGTAGCGACTCTCGATCACTCTCTCATTAGGTAGACTGGTACATCGGCGACTGTAGACACAGGGGACGCAGTCTCGGGGATGGAGCCGGGTCTGGTGATTCTTAGTTCGGTTCAAGAAGCGCAGGCGCGGGCTCTGCTGGAGACGGGATACAATAAAAAATTGGACTAGCAGGGGAGTGTCATCAAATTACCAATTCTACCGTTGAAATACACTGTCTGCCCACCAATATTTCACAAGGGATGTAAAACCGTTAGGGAATAGTCTTCTATATGGTCCATGGTTGGGTTGCAACCTGGTCTCATACCGTTTCATATTATTCTGTACGTATTGCTGAAAGACTCCATTTAGTATATGTTACATAAAACAGATGCTTACTTAAGCAAAAACTAAAGTAGGGTGGTTGGTCGGGGTAGATGATTGCTAACGCGAACGTCCACCAACCTAAAGGTTGCGAGCTCAAATCTCATCATGGACAACTTTAGCATTTCAGCAACTTTTCAACTACTTACTACCTGTTAGCTACTTTGCATGTTAGCTAACCCTCCCCCTTTAACCTAATTCCTAAACTTAACCCGTACCTTAATTCCTACCCTAGCTAACGTTAGCCACCTAGCTAGAATTCCTAACATATACTTTTGCAAAATCGTAACATACATTGTGCAATTTCGTAGCATAATGTACGTTTTGCAAACACATAAAATATTGTATATTTGCAACATAATGCGAATGGTTATTCATTATAGATCATAGAAAATAGGTGATGGCATCCACAATTTAATACACACTATACAAAACATATACTAATGGACTATCTTGAATTTACATACAGAATAATACAAAATGCTCTGAGACCAGGTTGATGAAAAAGGCACAAAGGATAAGAATATGCCTGCAGCCGTTTTTTGAAAGATGCAGGGCTGTTAAAATCCTGCCCCTTCAATCACCTGGGCATCATTATGTAATAGTTCATATACTGGTAGTTAAATGCAGTCCAGTTGATGTCCAAAAGTACCAACACATAATATACTTTAAAGACAGTATCCTAAGATTATAGCATATAATAAACCTTCAATCTCAAAATAGTATATTGTATAGTATCTGTAACAATGTTCGAGCAGGTTCTCTGCAATATATCAATCAGCAAGTAAAGTATCAACAAACCCATTGAAAAATTGCTTTATTGAAATAAGGTGTATGGTACGTCCCCTCGTAGAATACAACATACTGGTAGTCCTGCATTGAGAACAAGTGAAAATTGCTACCTATAAAAACACAATCAATTATTATTTTCAAAGTCTGGAGTACGCATTTGCGGGAAGAAAGCACTAATGCCACCGAACAATGTTCATGGCACCGTTTCAAACGTAACACTTTTTATATGGTTACAAATCCCAAATACTTATGTAGTGACACGTGTTGGCCTTCAAGAGAAAAATAACCTAAATGAGGGAGGGGAAATAGCATCACAGATTTCCAAAAATCGACGGACCGCAGACGCATTCTTAGTTTAGTATGATTGTTACATCATGCGGCTTGCTTCTTTTGTGCCTTTATTAATCCTGGACATCGAAGTAGTCAATCACTGGCTCTTCTTTGACTGCCTTGGACCAGCTGCTCACACTGTCAGCCCTGATGTCAAAAACAATAAACACAGTTAACTAGCTAGTTACAAGTCATTGGGACATTATGAGAGGACACAAACTAAGAACCATTTGGTTGGTGTTTGTGGCGTGACTATATGGGACGTTTTGTGAGTGCAATGACCCAGGCTTACTTGCTGCTATGTTTGATATGGGCAATGGGTGGAGGAGCCCTCGGGACCCCAGTGTCTCTCTCCATCAGGGAGGTCAGGGTTGAGTTAGGACAGGCAGATTTCCCCCTGCACACAGCAAGAAGCACAAAGACGGAGCACATCCTCAGAATGACTTCACATCTTTTGGTCAGTTGTTCACAATACACGTCTATTCATACAAAATATAACCAGCTGATACAGTTGCACAGACAGTAATACGTAGTCTTTTTCAAGTTATAACAGAAATGTGTCTACTTTGAGATAGTCAGAGTGTAACTTGCCTTACTAAAGAAACGTTTTCCTGTTGAGGTGTTTACCTGATGGCGGTGATGACTACGTTGCGTTTGGGCTCGCTGTCGTAGCTCACACTCTCCACGTTGTAGGCCTCGGCCAGCTCGTGGACTAGCTTCCTGTGCTCCCGGTTCATAGGGGGGAAGCAGTGGCTCCTTTTGGACTGTTTACCCTGCAAACGGGTTCCACAGAGTCACTCAGACTTCATGTTTCCACTATGAAAGATTGTTCCGAGTTACCCATTTAAGGTTTAAATACAAACATTTGCATTTCCACTCAGTTCATTACATTTTGTCCTAAACATTGCAAGCCAACGGAGCCATTTCACTTGACGTTACTCTGACTAAATTAGTATTTTTCAAATGTTTTCAGAACCAAAAGGGATAACTGACGACAAATAGAACCCATTGCGGACATTATCAATACCCATCATAATAACCAAGGACATTCAAATGTTTCAAGCCTTTCTAGCACTCAAACTAAGTGGACCAGAAGCTTTTAGCCAAATTCAGTCTCAATGCAAATTGAACGTCCTCTGGTAAGCTGGAAGTGGTTTAGGGAAACGCAGTCATGTATAGGAAAATGCTGGCCCTGCATTAAGTGTTCCAATCTTGCCCCAATACATCTAATTGCTCAAAGGTAATGCTCTTAATACATTGTTCTCTGTTAAAGAGGTGGGTGACATTTCACTTGGGAAATAGGCATCTTTATTCCTATACCTGTACTTCTCGAAGGTCAAATTAATTCTTATTTGTCACATGCACCAAATGCAACAGTTAGAACTGAATTTCATGGTTGCTACAAGAAAGAGTTAAGAAAATATTTACAAAATTAACTAAAAGTTCAAAAATGATCACAAAATAACAATAACGAGGCTATATACAGGGGGGTACCGGTACAGAGTCAATGTGTGGGGGTACATGTTAGTCGAGGTAATATGTACATGTAGGTAGGGGTAAAGTGACCATGTTTAGATAATAAACAGCAAGTAGCAGCATTGTAAAAATAAATTTTAAAAAAAAAAAAAGGGTCAATGCATATAGTCCAGATAGCCATTTGATTAATTGTTCAGCAGTTTTATTGCTTGGGGGTAGAAGCAGTTAAGGAGCCTTTTGGACCTAGACTTGGCTCTCCGGTACTGCTTGCCGTGCGGTAGCAGAGAGAACAGTCTATGACTTGGGTGGCTGGAGTTTTTGACAATTTTTTGGGCATTCCTCTGACACCACTTAGTATATAGGTCCTGGATGGCAGGAAACTTGGCCCCAGTGATGTACTGGGCCATATGCACTACCCTCTGTATTGTTTTACAGTCAGATGCCAAGCAGTTGCCATATCAGGTGGTGATACAACTGGTCAGGATGCTCTCGATGGTGCAGCTGTAGAAGTTTTTGAGGATCTGTGTAATTCTGTGTGAAAAATCACCCTATTCCATATTTAGTGCACTACTTTTAACCAGGCCACATAGGGTTCTGGTCAAACGTAGTGCACTATTATCGGAAATAGGGTCCCAAATCATGTCTATTGGTCCCTTACCTTGCTTGTCAGCTCAACCAGATTCTTGATCTCCTCTTCTATCTCGCTGACAAACTTAAAATCTTTTCTAAAATGTGAAAAATACAGAAATGCGATCATGGTAAATATTATCCATCAATGAAAATGTGAAAACATGTCTCAAAAAGGACACCGGTCGTGGCTCGAGGTACATAGGCGCCATAAATTCACCTTCAATTGGGGAAATATAAGCACCACAACAACATGCACACGGACACTAGAGTATTTGAAAACGCTGTCATTGTGGTGAACTTTGACCTTGGCATGCAGTGAAAATACTCTATGTATTGGTACACCACCTGGCATCAACTCTGAGGCTGTCACTGTACGTTGAGGAGGAGGAGCGCATATTGAAGGGGTCCACTGACGGGTCAATCTGCAGGGCCTCAGCCAATCGCCTGTCAGGACACAGACACACACAGGCAGACAAAAAAGTCCAGAGATCGAAAGACAGGAGAAGGCTCTCAAGTTGACAGCACATTGAAGGAAACAAATCAAGTTGACAGCCAAAAGCTGTGCATTTTAAAATGTCACGAGAGCTACAAATAGTAACTGTGTGCGTGTGGAGTAGCAATGTAACAACTGACCTGTTCCTTTCCAGTGCAGCACACCCCTCGTCACACTCCAACCTGAGCCAGAACACGCATTAAAATAAGCAATATATGGCACGCTCATATTTAGTACAACGTGATTTACTGGAAGTGTTTTATGCTGTAAGTTTGGAATCAGGTTTGGTCCCATCTTACTTGGTGTGTTTCATCTCCTTCTTAGTGATAAGACCCATGTCTACAGAGTCACCCAGCTGCATGTCAGACAGCTTACTGGCCATGGCAATGGCTGCATACCTACAGAACAGGGACACACATCTAGTTACGACACACGCGGTCAAGTTCTGAAAAGATCGTGAGGGAATAAGAGCAAACTGGTTTAGAGCACGCGTTCAGATAGATCTAGAAACCATTGATTCTACTGTAGAAGAACCCACGCACACCAACCTCTGATGGGCACTGGCTGCTTCCGTGCACACCACCGTTTCCTTTCTCCGACCGCAGTCGCACTGTAGCGCCACCTGTGGGACAGAGGTGGAAACTGACAAACGCTGGCCACAAGAAGACTTCTGCTGCAGTCCAACAATGCTGCCTGCGTTCCATCTCCGTGTCTGCTCCATGTGCCCAGTATTTGAAGAGTTACGGTCTTTGTTTACTGTCACAATGTCACCCTAGATGTAGTGCAGTCTCTAAGGCACAGGGTTAACACATATTTCATTTAGCCTTGATTTAAAAATCACTCGAGTCACTTGGGTGAACATCTCGTTTTTTGTACCTTGGCAGTGCAGGTGCTGCCCGGGCAGCTGGTGCCCTTGTGGCAAGGGGCGTTGCAGGGGTGGCCACAGTTGGGCCGGGGCAGCAGGCAGGGCTGGCGGCAGACGCCCTCGGCCAGACACTCGGCCCGGTGACAGATGCGGCGGCAGCGGTGGAGGTCACACAGCAGAACCTTGTTACAGGCCAGGCCACAGGAGATGTCCTGAAGGTGGCACGGGATGTTGCTCCTTCGCTGCGGGGGGGAGAGGGGGCGGTTTTAGTGGACAGGTCGTGACTATGGCCGAGTCCCAAATGGCACCCGCTATAGTGCACTACTTTTGACCAGGGCCAGTAGGGAACAGGGTTCCATTTGGGACGCACCATATGCCTTTAAAAAGAGGCGCAGGTTTGAAGGTTAGGTAGAGGCGGCTAACATCAGCGACGTTACCTCATGCTTTCCCATGCACCACTTCTGAGTGAGGTAGGTACAGGGTGGGCACTTCTCCTCACTGTGGCAGTTGTGGAACACTGAGGACAAAGAAAAAGTATGAGACCATGAGGAATAAACATTTGCAGACGGTTTTGTCAGAGACGGTAAAATAGATGTCAAGATTCCTAAATGTACATGTATATGCATATATATTTCTGCTCTCCAATAAAGCACATTTGAAACTAAGTGAAAAAGCAGTAGTCCCTACTGCAAGGTTTTACCTGGGTGGTCACACTCGTGCCTCCTGGTACACGGGTTCTTACACTCTGGGGGCTTCGTGCCACAGGCGATGGGGGGGAACAGGACACTCACCCCACAGTGGCACGCCAGCTCATCGAAACCTACACACATGAAACAGGCAGAGACTCAGAGGGACGTGGCCTATGAGAACCGACTGTATGTCTGGGGTGAGACTTTGCGAATGAGGCCATGCGATCTCAATGATCGAGCAATAACGTACCGTATCACTCCAAATAAACACGTGTTGGATGTTAACAGGATACTACAGTAAGTGTACATTTGACTGAAGTGGAAGTTAAGAATCGCCCCCAACAGTCCGCTGGTATAGCAAATGGCCTTCTAGGAAGTGCACTAGACTTAAGATAAGATGAGGAACATTTGAATTACAAAGAATCCCAAAGCCCGGGTAAAATGTGTCAATTGACTGGCATCTGTGCTGCATCTGCTGGCATGTGAACATCTGTGTTGGCAGTGCCACTGGGACCTCTGATTGGAACTCACTGGTTTGCCAGCAGGGTTGGCAGTTCCCACGGTGACAGAGCTCTTGGCAGCGGTGGAGGCCACAGTTGAGCTTGTAGCCACAGATCAGAGAGCACTTGTGTTCCGCGGCCTAGGGGGAGGGGGGACATACTGTATGTCAGTGTGACAAGTTAGATAGTAGGTAGGGGGGGGCAGTGCCTTTGGAAAGTATTCCGACCATTGACTTTCTCCATAATTTGTTACGTTAAAGCCTTATTCGAAAATGTATTAAATTGTTCATTTTTCACATCAAACTACACACAATACCTAATAATGACAAAGCAAAAACAGGTTTTTAGAAATGTGTTCATTTATACAAAAAAATAAACTGAAATATCACATTTACATAAGTATTCAGATCCTTTACTCAGTTCTTTGTTGAAGCACCTTTGGCAGCGATTACAGCATCGAGACTTCTTGGGTATGACGCTACAAGCCTGGCACATTTGTATTTTGGGAGTTTCTCCCATTCTTCTCTGCAGATCCTTTCAAGCTCTGTCAGGTTGGATGGGAAGCGTTGCTGCACAGCTATTTTCAGGTCTCTCCAGAGATGTTTGATCGGGTTCAAGTCCGGGCTCTGGCTGGGCCACTCATGGACATTCAGAGACTCATCCTGAAGCCACTCCTGTGTTGTCTTGGCTGTGTGCTTAGGGTCGTTGTCCTGTTGGAATGTGAACCTTTCATCCCAGTCTGAGGTCCTGAGCACTCTGGAGCAGGTTTTCATCAAGGTCTGTTTATCTGTGCCTTGATCCTGACTAGTCTCCCAGTCCCTGCCGCTGAAAAACATTCCCACAGCATGATGCTACCACCACCATGCTTCACCGTAGGGATGGTGCCAGGTTTCCTACAGACATGACGCTTGGCATTCAGGCCAGAGTTCAATCTTGGTTTCACCAAACCAGAGAATTTTGTTTCTCATGGTCAGAGAGTCTTTAGGTTCCTTTTAGCAAACTCCAACCGGGTTGTCATGTGCCTTTTACTGAGGAGTGACTTCCATCTGGCCACTACCATAAAGGCCTGATTGGTGGAGTGCTGCAGAGATGGTTGTCCTTCTGGAAGGTTCTCCCATCTCCACAGAGGAACTCTAGAGCTCTGTCAAAGTGACCATCAGGTTCTTGGACACCTCCCCTCCTCCAATTGCTTAGTTTAACCAGACAGCCAGCTCTAGGAAGAGTCTAGGTGATTCCAAACTTCTTCCATTTAAGAATGATGGAGGCCACTGTGTTCTTGAGGACCTTCAATGCTGCAGACATTTTTTGGTGTCCTTCCCCAGATCTGTGCCTCGACACAATCCTGTCTCGGAGCTCTAAGGACAATTCCTTCAACCTCATGCTTGGTTTTTGCTCTGAAATGTACTGTCAACTGTCAGACCTTATATAGACTGGTGTGTGCCTTTCCAAATCATGTCCAATAAATGGAATTTACGACAGGTGGACTTTAATCAAGTTGTAGAAACATCAAGGATGATCAATGGAAACAGGATGCACCTGAGCTCAATTTCGAGTCTCATAGCAAAAGGTCTGAATACTTATGCAAATAAGGTATCCGTTTTTTTTCTTCCTAATACATTTGCAAACATTTCTAAAAACCTGTTTTCGCTTTCTCATTATAGACAATTGTGCGTAGATTGCTGAGGATTTTTTTAAATCAATTTTAAAATAAGGCTGTAACGTAACAAAATGTGGAAAAAGTCAAGGGGTCTGAATACTTTCCAAAGGCAATGTATGTCAGTGATTCACCAGTTCAGCTAATTAGAGTATGACTTGTGGCTTTACCTAATGACTGTGTCCTTTCATAACTGGGTGACACACACACGAACGTGCCGCACGCACGCACACGCCTTTTGGTTACTCACCACACAGCACAGCTCGCCACATTTGTGTCGGCCACAGGAGCGTTTTTTGAGGCAGCGCTTCTCACAAGTAAAAATCAGTCCATCTAGAATTGGGAGGAAAGGAAAGAGACTTAAGAGAAGAGTAAAGTACAGGACAGATCTACTTTAACTAAGTACAGTAGCAACAGCACCTCAAAGAACGATCAAAATATCACCTTCATTCTGGATGACTGCACAGGGAACATCCTGGAAAAAAAAAAAAAAAAAAAAGTCTTCAGTGGTGCTCTTTGGTACAACAGAACTCTACCTCCATTTACAACAATGCGCAGTCTATACAGAACATTGCATTTGAAGTTTTACTCAAGATAAAAATAAAAAAAACACCACCATAGGTATACAGTACTTGTTTTCGAAAACTAACCTTGGTCTTAGAGCCGCATTTGCATTTGATGGTGGAGGTGAGCGAGCAGGGACCACAGCTTCCCTCATGGCACAGCTTCTCACAGATGTGGATGGTCTCTGGAATGACGGGGAGAACGAGTCAACACATTTGATATGCCATAGAGAGGCTATACACGAGGACACAGTGTCTTGTGTTACCGCTGGAGCCGCAGGGCAGAGGCTTGCTGCAGGTCTTGCCACAGGAGGGGATGGGGTCGGAGCAGCCGCGGCGTTCGGGGTAGCCCAGCTCCAGGAGCTTGGCCAGAGCCGTCTGCCCACAGGGGCAGCACCTTACAAGCCTGGGGGAGCGTGGGCACGGCTTGCACGGCCCAGGGTGGCACACCTGCTCACAGCGGTGGGCCTCACAGTCCAACATCCTAGGATAGGGTGGAGGGGGGAGACGTATCACAAATGAATGTATGAATAAGATACAATCGATCTATATCTAGAATATTATTCTCACAGGAGAAAAGTTGTTTCCTAGTAATCTCAAGCTGCTGGTTTGAACTTACTTGTCACATGCTTTCTGACAGCAGAAGTGACCTGAGCCATCAAAGCGGTCTTTATCTGTCCCACAGAGTACCTCCCGAGACACAACACCGCAGTAGCACACTGCGACAGCAGGAAAGAACCGATGAGACAAAACAGAACGCATCAGAGTGAAATCCATCACAGTGGTTAAAACCATGAGCAATCATTACTCATCACAAATTCCTCATTGTCAAGGAATGCCATTTTAACTGTTAAGGACAGAAATGTTTTTGGTCAGATCACATGGTCAGGGAGAACTCCTGGCCCAGAAAAAAAGACCTATTGGGAGTGAGTAGCTCACCCTGCTTGACCTGTAGCGGGCAAGGCTGGCACAGTCCGCTGTGGCACACCTGGGTACAGGTGTGTTCGGAACAGTTGAGGGTGGCGCCACACTGCTTGTCACAGTGGATGGCAGTGGCCTGGCCACACCGCATTGGCTGACTGCAGAGAGAAGTATGGAGGTATTTTACCGTGAGTGGAGGCGGGCTCAGGGTTTCTTATACCTGAGTAAGTGACAGGGACATCAAATCAAAATCAAATCAAATGTATTTATATAGCCCTTCTTACATCAGCTGATATCTCAAAGTGCTATACAGAAACCCAGCCTAAAACCACAAACAGCAAGCAATGCAGGTGTAGAAGCACGGTGGCTAGGAAAAACTCCCTAGAAAGGCAGGAACCTAGGAAGAAACCTAGAGAGGAATCAGGAGTATATTTGGCAGCCTAAGCAAAGGCGTGTAAATTAACAGTGGGTTATTATTGTAGAAATGATAAAGGGACCTACACATTCTAAAATAACTGACCTTTTTCTGGCCCGCAAATCTGTGCGGCCCTCTGCTGAATTTGGAATTCCTGATTAGGCACTCGAGACAAAATTATTGCCCACCTCTTCCATATATAGTGCACTACCTATGACCAAACCCCTTTGGGCATCATGTAGGGAAAGGGGTGCCGTTTGGGACTCAGACATTAGGTCAGGAGGATATACAGTACCTGGTTCTTCCGCAGGTGCATGCTTTGGTGACAGAAGCAGGACACTGGGGACAAGGTCCTGGGTGACACAAACTGGTAAGACACAACCAAGAATGTAAATGAACATTTTTTCATTTGTAGCAGTGATACTCCCAACATACAAAAATTTGGAAGCACCAGAAAATACACTGCTCAAAAAAATAAAGGGAACACTTAAACAACACAATGTAACTCCAAGTCAATCACACTTCTGTGAAATCGAACTGTCCACTTAGGAAGCAACACTGATTGACAATAACTTTCACATGCTGTTGTGCAAATGGAATAGACAACAGGTGGAAATTATAGGCAATTAGCAAGACACTCCCAATAAAGGAGTGGTTCTGCAGGTGGTGACCACAGACCACTTCTCAGTTCCTATGCTTCCTGGCTGATGTTTTGGACACTTTTGAATGCTGGCGGTGCTTTCACTCTAGTGGTAGCATGAGACGGAGTCTACAACCCACACAAGTGGCTCAGGTAGTGCAGCCAGGATGGCACATCAATGCGAGCGGTGGCAAGAAGGTTTGCTGTGTCTGTCAGCGTAGTGTCCAGAGCATGGAGGCGCTACCAGGAGACGGGCCAGTACATCAGGAGACGTGGAGGAGGCCGTAGGAGGGCAACAACCCAGCAGCAGGACCGCTACCTCCGCCTTTGTGCAAGGAGGAGCAGGAGTAGCACTGCCAAAGCCCTGCAAAATGACCTCCAGCAGGCCAAATGTGCATGTGTCTGACTCTATGAGGGTGGTATGAGGGCCCGACGTCCACAGGTGGGGGTTGTGCTACAGCCCAACACCGTGCAGGACGTTTGGCATTTTACCAGAGAACACCAAGATTGGCAAATTCGCCACTGGCGCCCTGTGCTCTTCACAGATGAAAGCAGGTTCACACTGAGCACGTGACAAACGTGAGAGTCTGGAGATGCTGTGGAGAACGTTCTGCTGCCTGCAACATCCTCCAGCATGACCGGTTTGGCAGTGGGTAAGTCATGGTGTGGGGTGGCATTTCTTTGGGGGGCCGCACAGCCCTCCATATGCTCGCCTGACTGTCATTAGGTACCGAGATGAGATCCTCAGACCCCTTGTGAGACCATATGCTGGTGCGGTTGGCCCTGGGTTCCTCCTAATGCAAGACAATGCTAGACCTCATGTGGCTGGAGTGTGTCAGCAGTTCCTGCAAGAGGAAGGCATTGATGCTATGGACTGGCCCGTCCGTTCCCCAGAATCCAATTGAGCACATCTGGGACATCATGTCTCGCACTACCACCAACGCCACGTTGCACCACAGACTGTCCAGGAGTTGGCGGATGCTTTAGTCCAGGTCTGGGAGGAGATCCCTCAGGAGACCATCCGCCACCTCATCAGGAGCATGCCCAGGCATTGTAGGGAGGTCATACAGGCACGTGGAGGCCACACACAATACTGAGCCTCATTTTGACTTGTTTTAAGGACATTACGTCAAAGTTGGATCAACCTGTAGTGTGGTTTTCCACTTTAATTTTGAGTGTGACTCCACATCCAGACCTCCATGGGTTGATACATTTGATTTACATTTATAATTTTTGTGTGATTTTGTTGTCAGCACATTCAACTATGTAAAGAAAAAAGTATTTAATAAGAATATTTCATTCATTCAGATCTAGGATGTGTTATTTTAGTGTTCCCTTTATTTTTTTGAGCAGTGTATATTATTTTATTGATTGTGCAAGAACGTCAAATAAAAATACAACGCAGAGACAGTATGAGAGGTCAAGAGGGCGAGAGTCAATAGAGTACTAACGAACAATGGAAACTGTGTTTTTCCTGTAATAAGGAAATATTGATCAATGGTTCAGAGACATGGGAGGAATATGGTCTTCTGAAATAGGATACTTGTTATTTGGCCATTGGCTAGTTTTATTGCAAGGAATTCTAATTGGTCAACCACAGGCTAGGGCTGGGTTATGAAACTACATACTGTCCCTTTGTTCTGGGGAGAGAATCACTGGAGAGCATCCCTGAAGACAGGGGAGAATGACCATCTACCTCCCCGTATGATTTGTCCTCTTTGAATAAAGCCATTTGCCTCCTATTGATTTGCTTTGGAGTTTGTTATTGAAGAATAACAAATTGCTAACATTTGGTGCCATGACCCGGATGAATTGGTCTCAGCAACAAGAAAAACGTATCAACTGTGTTGATCCAGAAGAAAGAGAAAATGCTGAGCGCAACCCACAAGGGAGTCAACTCTTAATCTCCTGATTGATGGCATAATTGCTGGGTGAGTCTAGACCAATATCATTTTAAAAGAACCAAAATCAGGTTAAAATTAGCACATGCAATGAGTGATATCTGATGTACAAGAGTTCAAGTCCTTTGTTCTATTACAGACTTCCTTTGTTCTCTCTGAAAAAGGTTTGAGGCCTGTGTCTTTGTTCTCTATTATAGGGGTTCAAGTCCTCTATTAAAAGGTTAAAGTATTTTCTTTTTGTGAAACCATGTTGCATAGAAGTGAGTTGCTAGTTGAGTAGCAATTTTTACATGTGGTTAATAGAAGTCTTCAACAAGCTTTTTGAAGTGAGCATAAGTTATGGGGAGCCAGGCCCTACAGAGACAAATGTGTTCTAGAAGGGGTTTGAGTCCTTAAAAAAGGGGTTTTATACATTTATTTAACCTCAATAAATAAACTCAGCAAAAAAAGAAACGTCCTCCCACTGTCAAACTGCGTTTATATTCAGCAAACTTAACATGTGTAAATATTTGTATGAACATAAGATTCAACAGACAAACTGAACAAGTTCCACAGACATGTGACTAACAGAAATGGAATGTGTCGTCCCAGAGCAAAAGGGGGGTCAAAATAAAAAGTCAGTAAGTATCTGGTGTGGCCACCAGCTGCATTAAGTACTGCAGTGCATCTCCTCCTCATGGACTGCACCAGATTTGCCAATTCTTGCTGTGAGATGTTCTCACTCTTCCACCAAGGCACCTGCAAGTTCCCAGACATTGGCCCTAGCCCTCACCCTCCGATCCAACAGGTCCCAGACGTGCTAAATGGGATTGAGATCCGGGCTCTTCGCTGGCTATGGCAGAACACTGACATTCCTGTCTTGCAGGAAATCACACACAGAACAAACAGTATGGCTAGTGCATTGTCATGTTGGAGGGTCATGTCAGGATGAGCCTGCAGGAAGGGTACCACATCTTCCCTGTAACACACAGCGTTGAGATTGCCTGCAATGACAACAAGCGCAGTCCGATGATGCTGTGACCGACATGGACTGGGAAGGTCTGACACTCCACCACCAAAAATCGCCCCCACTCCAGAGTACAGGCATCGGTGTAACGCTCATTCCTTCAACGATAAACGCCAATCCGACCATCACCCCTGGTGAGACAAAACCGCGACTCGTCAGTGAAGAGCACCTTTTGCCAGTCTTGTCTGGTTCAGCGACGGTGGGTTTATGCCCCTAGGCGACGGTGTTGCCGGTGATGTCTGGTGAGGACCTGCCTTACAACAGGCCTACAAGCCCTCAGTCCAGCCTCAGCCTATTGTGGACAGTCTGAGCACGGATAGAGCGATTGTGCGTTCCTGGTGTAACTCGGGCAGTTGTTGCCATTCTGTACCTGTCCCGCAGGTGTGATGTTCGGATGTACCAATCCTGTGCAGGTGTTGTTACACGTGGTCTGCCACTGCGAGGACTGCTGTCTGTCCTGTCTCCCTGTAGTGCTGTTTTAGGTGTCTCACAGTACAGACATTGAAATGTATTGCCCTGGCCACATCTGCAGTCTTTATGCCTCCTTGTAGCATGTCTAAGGCAAGTTCACATAGATGAGCATGGACCCTGGGCATCTTCCTTTTGGTGTTTTTCAGAGGCAGTAGAAAGGCCTCTTTAGTGTCCTAAGTTCTCATAACTGTGACCTTAATTGCCTACCGTCTGTAAGCTGCTGGTGTCTTAACAACCGTTCCACAGGTGCATGTTCATTAATTGTTCATGGTTCATTGAACAAACATGGGAAACATTGTTTAACTTTTTATGGCTGCAGGGTATTGAGTAGCTTGGATGAAAAGGTGCCCATATCAAACGGCCTGCTCCTCAGTCATAGTTGCTAATATTTGCATATTATTATTAGTATTGGATAGAAAACACTGAAGTTTCTAAAACTGTTTGAATGATGTCTGTGAGTATAACAGAACTCATATTAGCAGGCAAAATCCTGAGTTGAAATCAAAACAAGAAGTCAGAAATCTGAGCTTGTATGTATTCACCAGAGTCCCCAATGAAATCCCCTTGAGATATGAATGATGTTGCACTGCCTAGGGGTTCCACTGGATCAATAGAAATCAACCATCAATAGAAATTATAATGAGGCTTCTATGTTGTTGTGGGAGTGAATGAGAGCAGAATATATCAGCTGTCCATCAAGCAGCCATTTTGTGATCCCACTTTTTCCTCATGGTAGTCACTTGCGTTCCATGACTCAACGAAGACAAGAAGGAATACTCCGGTTGGAACTTTATTGAAGCTATATGTTAAAAACATCCTAATGATTGATTCTGTACTTAAGTTTGAAATGTTTCTTCGACCGGTAATATCACTTTTTGAAGTTTTTGTCCGATATAACGCTGACCAGAATTAGCGTTTGGATATGTATACCAAACGCTCTAACAAAAGAAGGTATTTGGACATAAATAACGGACATTTTCGAACAAAACAAACATTTATTGTGGACCTGGGATTCCTGGAGTGCTTTCTGATGTAGATCATCAAAGGGAATATTTATCATGTAATTTCTTGTTTATTGTTGACGCCATCTTTGCGGCTGTGGTGTTTTTAAATTGAGAGCGGTCTCAGATTATTGCATGCATTTCTTTTTCCGTAAAGTTTTTTTGAAATCTGACACAGCGGTTGCATTAAGGAGAGGTATATCTATAATTCCATGTGTATAACTATATTATCATCTACATTTACAATGAGTATTTCTGTGGCTATGCAAAATCACTTGATGTTTTTGGAACTAGTGAATCTAACGCGCCAATGTAAACTCAGATTTTTTTATATAAATATGAACTTTATCAAACAAAACATGCATGTATTGTGTAACATGAAGACCTATGAGTGTCATCTGATGAAGATAATTCAAGGTTAGTGATTAATTTTCTTTATTTCTGGTTTTTGTGAAGGCTATATTTTGCTGAAAATGGCTGTGCTTATTGTGGTTTGGTGGAGACCTAACAATCGTTTGTAGTGCTTTCGCTGAAAAGCCTATTTGAAATCGGACACTTTGGTGGGATTAACAATGAAAATAGATTTAAAATTATATAACACACATGTATGTTTTAGGAATTGTAATTATGAGATTTGTGGTTTGAATTTTGGCGCCCTCTATTTTCACTGGTAGTTATATATCGATCCCAGTATTGCAGCCATAACAAGTTAAAAGCCTTTACAATGAAGATGTGAGAAGTTATTTGGATTTTTACGAATTATCTTTGAAAGACCGGGTCCTGAAAAAGGAAAACTTTTTTGCTGAGTATATATATACTATATAACTTTTGAAGTTAATATGATGCCATTGTTAAGTGACAAAATCACTCTGGAAAAGGGTCGACTAGCTCCTCCGGATGTGAGAATGAAAAATATTTTAAATTCAGTCTAGTGATATGAAGAACCATCAAAGTAGAGAAGTGTAGGCAAGAGAAAGATATTCCATCATTGTTGACAAAGATGGAATCTGTCTGATACACAAAAAGCATGGGGCAAAAATACAGAAAATATCTAATTCCCTGACAAAGGCACGATGGTCTTTAACTGTAATAGCCGAAGAAAGAGAACTGGATGAGATTTTTTTTTCTGGAGAATCATGACAGGACATTGCAGAGAGAAAGAAAGTTTGAAAGCTCTTGGGTGAACACATCAAAACCTTGAAAGAAGAAATTCAACAATTACAGGCAAGGGTCGTAAAAACAGACTTGGCTCCAACATGTGGAGGACCATTTATTTCTTCAATCCACCCTTAGGCTGAGTTGCGCAAGGATGATCGGGTTTCAAGCATCTGGTCAGCACTGCCTGGCTTTGGGTCAACAGATACAGACAGCGGTGACGAACGATGTCTTAGGCCATCCAGAACACAGGCTGTAAAAAGGTAGTAAAGACAAACCTCCGGTGACAGCATTCACACATAAATCAGCATCTCCAAAACAGTTGGATGAACGGTCAAATACTTTGGAACATCACGGAGAAGTGGATATGAAAACGTGGGACCATTTGAAGCATTAAGAAACTCCAATCTACATCCTTATGATGGGTTACAGTTACTAGCCTTTGTTTTGAACATCCGTGAACATGGTGTACTTGAAGAAAAGGTTTATAGAGCTGTGGGTGGTGAAGAGCAAGATGTGGCCGATGGATGGAGAGTCATACATGTTTTCCTTAAAGGTCTGACCAATGCAACCACCAAGTGGGGAGAGAAAAACAAATGTGTTCAAAAAAATGAAATAACCGTTTGTTGAATTTGAAGAAAAGTTTAGAGCAGACGTGGTGTGACACAGTGGGTTACCTGACATGGAAGATGAAAATGACCCATTTTTTGGAAGAATTGAGTGTAATCACTCATCAGCTGATGCAATCCATGCAAAAAAACTTTTGTTTCCACAACTAATGACTGGGAGAGAACTACGGCGACGTCATCGACAGGCTAAACCGGATGTTAGATTTGTACAGGTTCCGAGTGAAACCAACAACATTCAATCAGCAGAAGAGAATCCTGGTGTGTCATTATTGCAGGTTTTCTGATCACTGGCAACGAAAATGTCAGAAAAGGAAAAGTGAATTTATGAGAAGTGGCCAGGAGAAGCAGGGTCCGTCTAAAGGAAAATGGAATCAAGACAACAGCCCCAATGACACAATGTTGATGCAGAAATTTAAGAAGCTCTCTCCGTCTCAGCAGCAGAGTTTGCTGGATGCTGTGGAGGTAAACTAATGGACTCCCTCTTAGGTCCCATCTGCTGTACATATGAAATCGGATGGAATATATGTGAACATGATGGTTAACAACGTTGCAGTAGATTATTTTGAAGATTCGGGTGCTGAAGTCACTGTATTGCACATATCTTATGCAAAACATATGTTCTCAGTACACGGGCAACAAGATGAGAGCAACAGGAGTGGACGACGACATATGAAACAGACCAAACAATTATCAATTTCTATTGGGCCAATGAAGATTGATGCAGGGGTCATTTGAACAACCTGTTAGGCCTTGACTTTATTATGCAACTTGACTCCACATTGAACATTTCTGAAGGGAAGGTGACGTGGCAAATTAGACAACTGCAGGGCTCTACAGTTCAGAACCATGCTATTTGGACTATGAAGAAAAATGAGTGTGGAACTCTGGATACGGAACCACTGTGCTGGACAGGTGTTACCCCACCTTCCACAAAACAATATCCCCATTAGCAAGGAAGTTATGGATGCTAATAAAGTAGTGATTAAAGAACTATGGGACATGGGTATAGCTGAAAAGGCACCATGTAATCCAGTTACTCTGATGCATCCTACAGATACCACATTACTTGGACACGACTGTTAAGAAGAGACGGTTTTGGATCAGCTCTCCGATGGGTTTATTGAGTTGGAAAACCATGAGTTTCATCTTATACACAGACGGTTCAAGCAGTGTGGAGGTGGGTGTGAGAGGCAGGCTTGGGCATGGGTAGTTAATACAATGGACCCATGTCACTACCAGGCACGTTAGATTTGAGAAAAGCAGGCGTTCCCTTTATGGAGTGACAATGCTTAACTATTGCATATAACTCTAAAGCAGTAGGGGAAGCAGAAAGACAAGTAAAAGAGGCGTGGGGAATAACTACCAAGGGGGGACATGATGTAGTGCCAGGACAGTGAGTGATGGTAAAAACAATATGTAAGAGATACATTAGTGCCAAAATGGGAAGGTCCTTATCAAGTTTTGATAAGCGAGGTCAGCAGTAACAGTCCAGGGAAAATCACGGCAGATACACTTTACTCATTGCAAGGTTGTCCATTTTGATGACAAAGCGGAGCCTGGAGAATAAAGAACTGCTTGATAAGCAATCTGGGGCCAATCCCGGGTGAAGAAGCATAGTAAAATGATCAGAAACTGATAAGCTTCTGTGTTGTACACCGCAGTAATCATATTAGGGATATCTTGGTGAAATGTCCAACATTTTCTTGAAAATTGGGACATGCTTACTTAGGGAAATCTATGTGAAATATACATTTTTCTGGAAAACAGGACATGTTACTTCACTTTTTGTTTCCTTCATTACAGATAAGAATCTAGTGTCTTCGGTTCAAGGACTGTACCTGAAATGATACAAGATCACCGGTGAAGTGCAGCCAGTGGAACGGAAGAAGAATTCCTCACGACCGGCAGAACATAATATTTAATAGTTATCCATGTGGGTCTGATACCAGTGTGGAAGAGCTTGTCACTTAAAGGACTTGATGAATGATTACCTTGTCAATAGTACAATTGAATATTGTCTTTTTTGTGTGAGTTTCCTCCTAATACAGGATGTGGTAGGAATCGGGACATCATCATTATCCCCGTTAATACCTATTTTCTTTCATTTTGTTTGAAGTCTGTACTTGCTGTTACAATAAGAAATAATGTACCCTTTGTGTTTTATAGAAATGCAAGGTGATTAATGTGAATGACTTCATGCTTACTACTAATGTTTTTTTATACTGCCTATTTTTTCATGTTTTCTAAAAAGACATTAAGTATATATATTTTTAAATGGTCTAGGGGGGAGTGTAGGATAGGATACTTTGGCCATTATTTATTATTTGGCCAGTGGCTAGTTTTATTGCAAGGAATTCTAATTGGTCAACCACAGGCTAGGGCTGGGTTATGAAACTACATACTGTCCCTTTATTCTGGGGAGAGAATCACTTGATAGCATCCCTGAGGACAGGGGAGAATGACCATCTACCTCCCCGTATGATTTGTCCTCTTTGAATAAAAGCCATTTTCCTCCCACTGATTAACTTTGGAGTTTGTGTTATTGAAGAATAACAAATTGTAACAATTGAGATCGTCTATTGGGTCTATAAATTCTAGATAGTGCACTTCTGATGCACATTTTGTGCCCTAAAACTATTAAGTAACCCTGTAATTACATTTGTTTATTATGAAAAGCTTAATACATGTCATTGAAATTGCAGTCATTTGTGGAATATTAGGTTTCTACATTGTGTAAAATCACCATTTTCCTATCGAGACGCATTAGTGACAATTGTACACTTTCTTAAGAACATAAAGTTTGTGAGTGATGACATGAAGGAGACATTCATTAGTATAATCATTGATCTTCTTAAGATTTGTTTCTGTGCCCCCCAAATGTTCCGATATAGCCTACTAGTAAAGTTACCAGGTTGCTAGCTAGCTAATGAGGTAACATGACTGAACAAGGTGTAAACAGCCACAGAGTTGTTTTACAATGTCCCGCGACATGGTTTTTGAACGTAAAATGCAGCCCACCAAACCGCCATAGGAAGAAAAATAACATTGCGCCGGGAAAAAGGGTAATATCTTTTGATCTATTTGGGCTAGAAACGTTTCCGCTGTAGAAATGGTAGAACCATGATGCTAACAAATATGCGCTCTAGGACATTACAACAATTATCTGGGTGATTTGTTTTCTAGGCGCACCCAAGCAAAAATATTTAGGAGCATATGCAACCAAAATTGTGTCCAGGGCTTGAAAGTGCAACAACCACAGGGGACACAATCAAGACAACCACTTCATGTTGTAGAACAGCAGATTGTTATGTGGTGGTGGGTTATGCATGTGTTGGGTTGTGGCTCACATGTTACAGGGGTGCTTGCAGTCTGCTCCGCTCCTCTTCTTCCCACACATGTCTCCACAGCTGTGTGGGATCTCACTACGCTGGAACTCTGGGTTGGTTGCTTTGCCTGTCAATCATGGCAGAATAATTAAACAGTACAGGGAATTAACTCCAGAAATCAGGACATTGATTCCTACTACTTGTTTATGTGACCTTTACTTTACCAGGTTAGTGTCATTGAGATTAATAATTAGCTCTAATACACAAAGCATCTCAAAGAGAGCGAAAGACTAGGGATGCACGACAGGGTAGGAATAATGGCTAAAATGGGCTATTAGCTAATCCCTTACCACAGAAGCACTTGTAGACGTTCGGGGGTTGGAAGACAACATTCTGACAGGCCGGACACCGCCACCCATCATTTGTTTCTGCAAGTGAGAGCAAAGTTTGCATATCACATAGACCAATTTACAAAGCACTTCATTAGCTAAATGGTGAGTCACAATATTGTACAATTATTCTTAGATTGTAAGGTTGTACTCTAAGTTGTAAAGGACCTCCGCCACCCGAGCCACAGTCTGTTCACACACTGCTATCATCTATCCTGGCAGCCCCCCGCACCTCTCTGATTCAGAGGGGTTGGGTTAAATGCAGAAGACACATATCAGTTGAAGGTATTCAGTTGTACAACTAACTAGGTATCCCCCTTCCCTTTCCTGGGGCGGCAGGTAGCCTAGTGGTTAGATGGTTGGACTAGTAACTGAAAAGGTTGAAAGAACGAATCCCCAAGTTGACAAGGTAAAAATCTGTCTTTCTGCCCCTGAACAAGGCAGTTAACCCACTGTTCCTAGGCCGTCATTGAAAATAAGAATCGGTTCTTAACTGACTTGCCTAGTTAAATAAAAAGGTCAAATTAAAAATAAATGAAATGTTATTTGTCACATGTGCCAAATACCAAAGGGGTAGTAAACCTACTAATTTGATGGTTGCAGCAATCAATTGGCCCATTAACAATCACCCATATTAGCAAATGTATTTCATTTGAAGCTTCACATTTCTCTGGTATAGGCTACTTATCATAATGAACGTTCTCAGCAAAATGCCTGCGATAAGTGATCGTGTTAACTTTCGGTTTATCGTCCAAGCTCCACGAGACTGAAAAACAGCTTCTATCTCCAGGCCATCAGACCGTTGAACAGCCATCACTAGACAGCTAACAGTCCGGTACTCTGCCCCGAACCTTGAGATTAATTCCCCATGTATTTAGAGTCATTGAATGCTGGTCACCTCATTCTGTTTTATATACTTTTGTTTACTCATCATGCATGTATATACTGTATTCTCAACATAGCTCATCCTAATATACCTACTGCTGTACATACCATCTTCCTTCCAAATGATATACTGTCTAAACACACCATGTTTTTATATTCTGGATTCTTACACATGCTCACACTAATATCTACTCTTTATTGGTAATTGGACTTGTTCTGTGATTTCTCGTTTAGATTTTGTATTATTTGCGAGACATTCTACTGCACTGTTGGCACTACTAACATAAGCATTTTGCTGCACCTGCTAGAATGCCTGCAAATCAGTGTAACCGACCAGTAAACGTTTATTAGATTTCTAGTACAGTAGTAAAATCTCTGCACATTAGCTGACACTGCATGTCACCAAGGGAGTACTCCAAGGCTTGATCCTATGCCCCACGCTCTTCTCAATTTTCAGCAACAACATAACTCAGGCAGTAAGAAGCTCTCTCATCCATTTATCTGCAGATGATAGTCTTACACACAGCTGGCCCCTCCCCTAATTTTGTGTTAAATTCTCAATAACAAAGCTTTCTTAGTGTCCAACAAGCTTTCTCTACCCTTAACCTAGTTCTGAACACCTCCAAAACAAAGGTCATGTGGTTTGGTAAGAAGAATGCCCCTCTCCCCACATGTGTGATTACTACATCTGAGGGTTTAGAGCTTGAGGTAGTCACCTCATATAAGTACTTGGGAGTATGTCTAGACAGTACACTGTCCTTTGCTCAGCAAATATCAAAGCTGCAGGCTAAGGTTAAATCCAGACTTGGTTTCCTCTACTGTAATCACTCCTCTTTCACCCCAGCTGCCAAACTAACCCTGATTCAGATGACCGACCCACCCATGCTAGATCACGGAGACGATCGGCAGGAAAGAGTGCTCTCGAGCAGTTCTTTCCTATTCAGCCATCACACTTGCCACCAATGCTCATTATAGGACACGTCACTGCACTATATACACTCCTCTGTAAACTGGCCATCTATGTATACTCTCGCAAGACCCACTAGTTGATGCTTATTTATAAAACCCTCTTAAGCATCACTCCCCCTATCTGAGATACCTACTGCAGCCCTCATCCTCCACATACAACACCTGTTCTGCCAGTCACATTCTGTTAAAGGTCCACAAAGCGCACACATCCCTGGGTCGCTCCTCTTTTCAGTTTTCTGCAGCAAGCGACTGGAACGAGCTGCAACAAACACTCAAACTGGACAGTTTCATCTCCATTCAAAGACTCAATCATGGACACTCTTATTGACAGTTGTGGCAGCTTTGCATGATGCATTGTCTCTACCTTCTTGCCCTTTGTGCTGTTGTCTGTGCCCAACAATGTTTGTACCATGTTTCGTGCTGCTGCCATGCTGTTGTCATGCTTTGCTACCATGCAGTGTTGTCATATGTTTTTTATTTAACTAGGTAAGTCAGTAAAGAATAAATTCTTATATACAATGACGGCCTACTCCGGCCAAACCCCAACCCGGACAGCGCTGGGCCAATTGTGCGCCGCCCTATGGGACTCCCAATCACAGCCGGTTGTGATACAGCCTGGAATCGAACCAGGGTCTGTAGTGACGCCTCTAGCACAGATGTCGTGCCTTAGACCACTGCGTCACCCATGCTGTGTCGTCTTCGTTCTCTCTTTATGTAGTGTTGTGGTGTGTCTTGTCCTATATTTTTAATCCCCGTCCCCGCAGGAGGCCTTCTTGTAGGCCGTCACTGTAAATAAGAATTTGTTCTTAATCGACTTACCTAGTTAATTTTTGTAATACATTCTTTTAAATATTTAAGATAAGGTCACTGGGGCCATATTTTTGCTACAGTGATATTGTAGCATCATCCATGTACAGCAGTACCATCTGTCGAGCAGAATTTGCATTCCTGTATTGTCTGTGTGGGGGAAGCATTGTGCCCATCTATGGAAGACTATTGTGTTGAAAGTCATGAATAAATGAAGAGCTGGAGGGACTGTTAGGCCTACCGTCTGCCTGGGAGGCTGGGGAGCGGGCCCACTTCTTGATGCAGTTGAGATGGAAGACGTGGAAGCAGCTGTGGCAGCTCCAGACTGGAGCCATGACTCTGATCACCTCACAGCACACCATGCACTCATACTTCTCCTCAGACAGCTGCTCGATCAGGCAACCTGGACAGATATGGAGGAGAGAGACGAGACCAAAAGCATGACTTCTTCTCAAATGGATCCTATTCCCTATATAGTGCACTCTTTTGGACCAGGGCCCAAAGTAGTGCACTGTGTAGGGAATAGGGTGCCATTTGGAACACACAACTAACATAACTACTTTCAGAACAAACTCATTCACATTTTCTTGGTAGTTTTTTTTTTTTACTCTGGGACTTTTTGAAAAACTGTGAAACTTCGCCCTCTCACCTGTCTGAGTCTCCTTGCTCTTGTTGGGCACGTTGTCCCACCTCTTCTGTCCAGGCCTGTGGTCTGAGTTGAGTGTTCTCCTCTGGCCTCTGTCCTGTAGGGGGGTGCGTCTCACCTGGCCTCTCCCCTGACTCCTCCAGCTGGGCTCCTCTTCAGTGCCAGAGCCCAGTTTATCACGATGGCCAGAGGGGATGTCTCTGGCTCCCCTCTCATGGTCCTTCTCCTGGGGATATTCTTTGATAGGCCCCTGGCGTCGCTTGGGCTCAGGGAATTTCTGTTGAGCGTAGACGTGGGGGTTCCTTTCTTCGGCTCTCCCTCCTTTTCGGCTTCTGGACCCCATTTCTGATGGTGGGGTTTCTTCTCTGGGCTCAGCAGGGTCCCAGCCTCCTCCTCCTGTAGCGTGGCTGTCGTGGTTCTCCTGCTTTTCCAGAGAGTGAGGAGGTCCTTTCGCACTCCTCGCACCTCTCTCTTCTCTCCGCGGCTCCTGGCTGAACCGTCTGGGTTTTTCAGGGCGGGTGTCCTGGTGGTCTTCGTGGGCAGGCCCCACCTCTACACTCCGGCCACCAGGGTCTCCTCGACGCCAGCTAGGCCCGTCTATGGGGGGTGTTCCAGGCCTGTAGCCACCACCACCACCCAGTCCATGGTGGCCCCTAGGTAAGCCAGGGGGGCCTGTGTCGACCCCAGGCCTGTTCCACCTTGGAGGCTGGCCCCTTGAGCCCCGGCCCCCTCCACCTCCGATAGCCCCTCTTCCTCCTCTTCCTCGACCCCTTGATACATCCTCTTGGTGGTAGGGAGGAGGATGGAAATTTACAGGGACCGTTGAATTGTCATGGACATGAGATTGTTTGACCCCATGGTGAAAATGGCCTTGCTGCTGTTGCTGCGGTGCTGGGCCGTAATTATTAGAACCACTCCAGTTACGGTTGTGGCCCTCTCTGTTCCGACCCCTCCTGGATTGCTGCTGGTTACATTTTTGTCGTGCTGAAGTCTCATCTGGATTCAAATCCAGAGAGTCTATGCATAAAAAAAGAAAAAAAAGCCTACTTGTTAGTGAGTGGCTTGGCATGAAAGTTGTGACGCCGCATCATAACTACAGTGTAGACGCAGGCAAGACAGGCTTGACAAGTGACTCCAAAGACAAGACGTTCAACAATGTTGACTTGGGAGTCACGTGCCAAGGCTATGAGTATGACAGCTCTGAGTATGACAGATATTCTCTTCAGAACGGCCTGGACTTTGACACGAGAGCACGTCATCTAGCTAAGTTGGCCTCAACTATCATTACAGAGAATTAAGCAACAACGTTGGCTATTTGTTTGAGACGCTCACTGGCTGACTTTAGACGAGCAAGGCCAGAGCGATTGTTAAAACTAAAATAAAAATTGGGTAGCTGGTTAGCGCATGAGTCAACCAGTACTAGCCTAAGTTATGTAGCTAGTCAGCTTCTCAGGCTAAAGTTCAATGAACATGCAGCTCACATAATGTGGTCACAGCAATGACTGTATATGAAATGGGCCACACTGGCAGAGTAGGGAAGGGAGCAGGGTATAAGCGATATATACAGTGGGGCAAAAAAGTATTTAGTCAGCCACCAATTGTGCAAGTTCTCCCACTTAAAAAGATGAGAGGCCTGTAATTTTCATCATAGGTACACTTCAACTATGACAGACAAAATGAGAGAAAAAAAAATCCTGAAAATCACATTGTAGGATTTTTAATGAATTTATTTGCAAATTATGGTGGAAAATAAGTATTTGGTCACCTACAAACAAGCAAGATTTCTGGCTCTCACAGGCCTGTAACTTCTTCTTTAAGAGGCTCCTCTGTCCTCCACTCGTTACCTGTATTAATGGCACCTGTTTGAACTTCTTATCAGTATAAAAGACACCTGTCCACAACCTCAAACAGTCAGATTCCAAACTCCACTATGGCCAAGACCAAAGAGCTGTCAAAGGACACCAGAAACAAAATTGTAGACCTGCACCAGGCTGGGAAGACTGTATCTGCAATAGGTAAACAGCTTGGTTTGAAGAAATCAACTGTGGGAGCAATTATTAGGAAATGGAAGACATACAAGACCACTGATAATCTCCCTCGATCTGGGGCTCCACGCATGATCTCACCCCGTGGGGTCAAAATGATCACAAGAACGGTGAGCAAAAATCCCAGAACTACACAGGGGGACCTAGTGAATGACCTGCAGAGAGCTGGGACCAAAGTAACAAAGCCTACCATCAGTAACACACTACGCCGCCAGGGACTCAAATCCTGCAGTGCCAGACGTGTCCCCCTGCTTAAGTACAGTACATGTCCAGGCCCGTCTGAAGTTTGCTAGAGAGCATTTGGATGATCCAGAAGAAGATTGGGAGAATGTCATATGGTTAGATGAAACCAAAATATAACTTTTTGGTAAAAACTCAACTCATCGTGTTTGGAAGACAAAGAATGCTGAGTTGCATCCAAAGAACACCATACCTACTGTGAAGCATGGGGGTGGAAACATCATGCTTTGGGGCTGTTTTTCTGCAAAGGGACCAGGACAACTGATCCATGTAAAGGAAAGAAGGAATGGGGCCATGTATCGTGAGATATTGAGTGAAAACCTCCTTCCATCAGCAAGGGCATTGAAGATGAAACGTGGCTGGGTCTTTCAGCATGACAATGGTCCCAAACACACCGCCCGGGCAATGAAGGAGTGGCTTCGTAAGAAGCATTTCAAGGTCCTGGAGTGGCCTAGCCAGCCTCCAGATCTCAACCCATTAGAAAATCTTTGGAGGGAGTTGAAAGTCTGTGTTGCCCAGCAACAGCCCCAAAATATCACTGCTCTAGAGGAGATCTGCATGGAGGAATGGGCCAAAATACCAGCAACAGTGTGTGAAAACCTTGTGAAGACTTACAGAAAACGTTTGACCTCCGTCATAGCCAACAAAGGGTATATAACAAAGTATTGAGATAAACTTTTGTTATTGACCAAATACTTATTTTCCACCATAATTTGCAAATAAATTCATTAAAAATCATACAATGTGATTCTGTATTTTTTTTTCTCATTTTGTCTGTCATTGTTGAAGTGTACCTATGATGAAAATTACGGTCCTCTCTCATCTTTTTAAGTGGGAGAACTTGCACAATTGGTGGCTGACTAAATACTTTTTTGCCCCACTGTATTATTATTTATAGGAACTCTATATCTGAACTCTGGGCACAAGCTACCTAAACATTTTATCTACCCCGTCAAGAGGGAGCGAAAGGCTAGGGCCGGCCTAGGCCATTTATAGACGCTAAATAGAGTGTGCAAAGCTGTAATCAAGGCAAAGGGTGGCTTCTTTGAAGAATCTCAAATATATTTTGATTAACACTTTTTTCATTACTACATGATTCCATGTGTTATTTAATAGTTTTGATGTCTTCACTATTATTCTACAATGTAGAAAATAGTAAAAAGAAAAGAAAAACCCTGAAATGAGTAGGTGTCCAAAATTTTGACTGGTCCTGTAAGTGGACGCACATGGCATTTCGGCAAAAAAATTCTAAAATAAAGACTTTACACCGAGTGTACAAAACATTAGGAACCTGCTCTTTCCATGACAGACTGACCAGGTGAATGCTATGATCCCTTATTGATGCCACCTGTTAAATCCACTTCAATCAGTGTATATGAAGGGGAGGAGACAAGTTAAATAAGGATTTTTAAGCCTTGAGACAATTGAGATGGATTGTGTATGTGTGCCATTCAGAGGGTGAATGGGCAAGACAAAAGACTTAAGTGCCTTTGAACAGGGTATGATAGTAGGTGCCAGGTGCATGGGTTTGTGACAAGGACTACAACGCTGCTCAACCACCTTCCTGTGTATCAAGAACGGTCCACCACCCAATGAACATCCAGCCCACTTGACAACTGTGGGAAGCATTGGAATTGAATTGAGGCTGAGGGCAAAAGGGAGGGGTGCACCTCAATATTTCAAAGGTGTTCTAATGTTTTGTACACTCAGTGTATATCGGAGTTGTGGCTGTTGTCATAGAGAAGGATTAAGGACTTATCATGGATATAATCCGTTTTAGCATGGACAATTCCACTGGGGGCTTCCACCACTTTAAAGTAGTCAACTGGGTGGCGATTCCTATGAGTTGGGAGTAATCAGCCAATGAAGACCATGTACTACTTTAAAATGGAGATCATTGGCACAGCCCACGCTACAATGGTGGAGATGAGTCCTATCTAGCTCTATGGCCTGTTGTTCACACACACATATCTGCCCTCTCATTGGCTCGAAATGGTCCAATAGACAATCCTTGTTGTAGCTGAGAATCCTTGGGATAAGGAAGAATGCCTTGTTAATGGTATACTCAGCGAAATGACATTGCCATGAGCATCACCGGAGATATTGGGATGAGCGCGATGCAAGACTTCACTCACACACTGTAAATGCACAGGTTCACTTCACAGCGTGGTAGCCAGGGCACCGAAACAGTGGAGAAGTTGGGCCACGCACTTCAATGCTCTTAGTTGTTGAAATTGACCCACTATTCGGTTTACTTTCTTCATCCATGTCATGTCGCTGAGTCTACCTTTAATGCCTTGGGATCTCAAGGGCTAGAAGGGATTCAGCCTTTGTCAAATTATCGTCAAAAAATGATTTAGCATTTTAGGTAACCATAATTCTAACTGTTTTCCTAACCAAATTCTCCTAACCTGCTACAAAAAGTCAAATCTGACAAACACTGCATCCCATCTAGTCAAAACCATATCAAGGGCCTGCCTGCATTGCAAGTGAGTCACTGGGCTTTGTGGTACGGCTGAAGCAACCAACTGCAGACAAAAGTCGAAGTGTGAAGTCGGGGGACGTGCATCTGCGACAGCTGAAAGTCTGACACGGATTTGGTTTTCCAACAGCAAGGCTCAGTGCAGCATGGCAGTGTGCCATTGTTTATAAAAGTTTGTTATGTCGAAATAAACATGTCTCCAACCCCCATATCACACACTAAAAATAGGCTGTGTGTGTAGATTGTACCAAAGACAGTACAGTATGACGGTAAGCAGAAAGTGCTTCTACAATAGAAGTCCCCGATCACACGAGCAGGCAATGTCATGGCGATGTTGGCTCGCTAAACTTCTGCATAGAAACACGTGATCTGGTCTAACGGTCGTCTCGCGCATGTGCCTGCCGTCAAATCAAAGGCATTCCTTCAATATAAAGTAGTGACAGACGAGTAGTGTGTCTGAAGTGGAGGCAGTACAGGGCTTAGCATGTTTCTCGAGGAGGCTAAAAATAGATTTGGGCTTGGAAAAGTTGAATATTTTCAGAAATAGTCAGGTAATTAGTTAAGGGAGGAGAATGAGGGAAAGAGGGGAGGTTGAAAATACTGAGGGAGGCAGAGGATGGGTTTGAATCTGTTGGAGCTAGCAATAACAAGGGAGAGGGTATGTCGAGGAGGGTTGATGTCAAGTTCAAATAGAGTGAGCCGGACTCCAGTTTGAGTTCTGGAGGTGAAATGGAAGGGGTAGAAGGTGTTGTGAAGAGCTCAGAGCCCGAGCAATGCATTGATGGACGGTTATGATAAGACACATTTGGTCCAGAGGGAGTGAGATTTTTTGAAGAGGGTGGAACCAGGCCTTTTGGCTAATCCATAGTTGTTTTCAGGTTGGGTGGAAAAGTTGGTGGGTGCTGTTGAGTCGGTGAAGGTTACCCGATGTGCACTTATGTTTGTTTGTGTTTCTTCAGATCAGAGGGAGCAGGCGCTCCATGCGACGCAACCTGGGCCAAGATCTGTTTCTCGCTTTGCTCATTAGGAACAGGGCACCATTGAAAGGAGTGATTTCTTTGGTAGCGTTAAGGAGCAGTTGGAAGATTCCTGGTGTCTGTGACACCCGTTGTTTGGTGCGATGCAGACCAGGTGGTGAGCATGGTGAAACAGAGAAGCCCCTGTTAGTCCTTTTGAGTCAGTCTTAACCTGACAAGGTCATGTTAGGATGTATCAGTTAACCTGTTAGAGCATTTGTGGCGAATGCGCTGTTTCAGGTTAAACGTTTATGGTCATGTCGCAACTGTATGTGGAGGGAGATTCCAAGATGTGGGAAGTGGGCATGGGTAGTTTCGGTGGATAAAGTTGTGTGCTTCAACTTTAGGGGTGTCCATGTTGCTGGGGATCGGAAGTGTATGGTGCGAGAGAGGCAGTTTGAGGTGGCTAGAGTCAGAGTAGTGCAGAAGGTGCTGTATGCTAAAACAGTGAATAAAGTAGATAGGTCAAGGGTGAGATTCTGAGAGGATCCTTGTGAATAGTAGATCTGTGCCAGCATAGAGGGATACGTCAATGAATGATATGCTTCAGTAAGGTTTGCTTCTTAGTGTTCATAGCAATGTTTATCAACTGCTCTGCAGAAATGGAAGGTAAATCACAGAAAATAGATGTGTTGTCAGCTGCATAAAAGTACTTGGGGGTGCAAGATGACTTCAGAAGAGTTACATGGTGTGTTGAGTGGTAGTGTCCCATCCTCTCAAGCTGTTGGCCTGGGGTAGGATCAGATAGGGTTAAAGAACTGGAATAAGGAGGTGGGTTTTAATGAGTATAGTGTTAGTTGGCATGGCAATTAAAATATTACTTTTTTCAGTTTCACATTTCTATCACAAAGTGTAATGGATCTATACTATAGTTCAGTTGTGGTAGTAATGTAACATATTGGATGCAAACTGCCATTAAACCTCACCTGAATATATTGTTTTTAACAAAAATGAAAACGTGTCAGATTGTCACTGAGGTTGGAGTAATAATATGTTCAACTACTTCAGACATTGGCTCGAATCTAGGTTGTGCCTTCACATTTCGACAAAATTAACTACTATGGAGGAATTTAACTTCTCAAACCCTGGCCTTGCCTGCTTGATCTGTTTCGCAAGCGTTCCGGAAGTATCGCGATGTTGCGTCTTTGGGCTTAGAATTCTATCAATTGGTGAGAAGAGACTCATATCATATTCATTTGTACACATCTGAATCTCGGAAAAGTTGCTTCCAGTTTCAGACATGTCTTAAGGTCCCGTTCGCCTGGGTCAAACAAAAACACTAATTATAGGCCTTTGATCACATGGTTGTAAAGTTCATGCAGTCGACATGTAGGACAGTTGTTATCCCCATAATGCAACACACTAAAAGGAGACTTTGCAGATGTGACCCGTTTGAACTGAGTGAGCCCCCTTAGCACAAAGCAGAAATTTCTGGTTGAGGAATATAGTATGTCAACCTAACTTACGTTTCCACTGAAACGTCGCTCTTGCGTCTTTCTACGCCTGCTATGTTGGGTTACTGAGTGAGTGAGAGATGTGACACTGCCAGCTAGCTTGCTAACGTTAGCTGAGTGCAATTTGGCAGCTCAACACAAACCCTGTAATTTCACTTTGAATTTCCATTTGCTATGATTGGGCTAAATAGCATGAGAGATACTTAAATGATTATCCACTCTAGTTAAAACTGAAGTGAGCAATCTAGTTAGCTAGACAGTTAGCTAACTGCTAGCTAAACTACTTTACCTGTGACTGAGCCCTCAGCCATTCAATCACACAGTTGGCAGTCGCTCACGTTCTTCTCCCACGCGAAGTTTGTAGCTAAGATTTTTTTAAACAGCTGTTGGGAGATTAACAACCACAGATTAAATGCCACTTTGTATTTATTATTCCCACAAAAATAATAACATGTCTCCCCTCCTTACATGATTGACTGCGGTATAAACGAACCGTTGTGTGAAACACGAGCTCTGACGATTCTTCCTGCAAAGGAGTTTGAAGTTATAGAACTTTATTGAGACTCACCCGCAGGACGGTTAGCCTTCTGGTCGGAATAACCACAAGGGGGACAGACCCGTCCCAGTCCACAGACAGTGTCACCAGATACCATTGACTTTAGAATGAAATATAACTGGACTGGACTGAAATAAATGAAATATAATAGAACTGAACTTAAATAAATATAATATAACTGAACGTAGACTCTGTGAATTACTTTGCCAAGAGCAGAACCGCAGATATTGAGATGAGGGAGATAAAAGACAGCGCACCAAAACAGCGGAGAATTTGAGGCTCGTGCTTCAATGCTTTTAGTTGTTGCGGAAATTGACCCACTTTGCTGTTTACTTTCTGCACCTATGTCATGTTGCTAAGTCTACCTTTAACTCAAGTAGAATAGTATAGCATGGAATGATCTACTGTCCTCCATGCTAGGTTCAAAATATACCCTTCTTCAACCTAGCCTCAATGGAGGAAATTCTTCCCACAGTATTGTACAGACAAAGGATCCCACAATATTGTACAGACAAAGGATCACACCCCTAGGCCTACACATCCATCACAGCCATAGTGTCTAAGCGAGGCCAGACAGGCAGTCATGGAAGGAATCAGGGTCGACAGAGGCTATGATGGATGTTTTGTGGACTTGGATCACTGGGCTGTTGATTTAAAAAGATTTCAGAGATAATGCAACTCTGCAAAAGGTTAACTCTCTGAGATGATATTCCAGGCTATAAATTCATAAAGAGCTCGGTCAAATGCAGTCTATGCTTAATTTTCAGTCAAGACTTTTCGGATAATGATTTGTTATCATGTTAACCTCTCATCATTGTCTTTATATACAGTACCAGTCAAAAGGCTGGACACACCTACTCATTCAAGGAGTTTTCATTATTTATACTATTTTCTACATTGTAGAATAATAGTGAAGACATCATAACTATGAAATAATACATTGGAAATCATGTAGTAACCAAAAAAGTGTTAAACAAATCAAAATGTTTTAGGTTTTAGATTCTTCAAAGTAGCCACCCTTTGCCTTGATGACAGCTTTGCACACTCTTGGCATTCTCTCAACCAGCTTCACCTGGAATGCTTTTCCAACAGTCTTGAGTTCACACATATGCTGAGCACTTGGTGGCTGCTTTTCCTTCACTCTGCGGTCCAACTCATCCCAATCCATCTCAATTGGGTTGAGGTCGGGTGATTGCGGGGGACAGGTCATCCGATGCAGCACTCCATCACTCTTCTTCTTGGTCAAATAGCCCTTACACAGCCTGGAGGTGTGTTGGGTAATTGTCATGTCATTGTCCTGTTCCACTAAGCGCAAACCAGATGGGAGGACGTATTGCTGCAGAATGCTGTGGTAGCCGTGCTGATTAAGTGTGCCTTGAATTCTAAATAAAAAACTGACAGTGTCACCAGCAAAGCACCCCCACACCGTCACACCTCCTCATCCATGCTTCACCGTGGGAAATACACATGCAGAGATAATCCGCTCACCTACTCTGCGTCTCACAAAAGCACAGCCAGACAGTCACCACAGTGAAAAACAGGACAGTTACTGGAACAACCCCAAAAAATTATACAAACATTTTTTCCAATAATGAACTCTTAGTTTTTGTAAAATATATAAACATTTTTCACAAGGAAAATTGGGGTTGTGGTTGTCATCAATAACCATGTAAAAATAATATGGCTCAGTTGGTAGAGCATGGAGCTTGCAATGCCAGGGTTGTGGGTTTGATTCCCACAGTGGACCTGTATGAACCTGTATGCACTCACTACTGTAAGAGTGTCTGCTAAATGACTCAAATGTAAATGTAATAACCTTGACAAACAGGTTTGCTTTCGCCCTGTTCAGTGGTATGACCAATGATTTATGCATTCAGTTTATTAGGTACACCCATCTAGTATTGGGTCGGACCTCTTTGCCTCCAGAACAGCCTAAATTATTTGTGGAAAGGATTCTACAAGTCGGAAACTTTCCATGGCAATGTTGGTCCATGCTGACGCAATGGCACCACGCAGTTGCTGCAGATTGGACGGTGGTACGACACCAGGCAGGACGGGTCCATGGGCTCATGCTACTTACGCCAAAACCTGACTCTGCCATCAGCCTGATGCAACAGGTACCAGGATTCGTCAGATCACGCAATGTTTTCCACTCGTCAATTGTCCAGTGTTGGTGATTACGTGCCCACTGGAGCCGCTTCTTCTAGTTTTTAGCTGATAGGAGTGGAACCCAGTGCTGCAATAGCCCATACGTGACAAGGATCTTCGAGTTGTGCCTTCTGAGATGCCGTTTTGCACACCACTGTTGTACTGCGACGTTATTTGTCTGATGGTGGCCCGCCTGTTAGCTTGCATGATTCTTGCCATTCTCCTTCGACCTCTCTCATAAACGAGCTGATTTTGCCCACAGGACTGCCGCTGACTAGATGTTTTTTGTTTGTCGCACTATTCTTGGGACACCCTAGACACTGTCATGCGTGAAAAGCCCAGGAGGGCTGGCACCTACGATCATACCACACTCAAAGTCATTTAGGTCACTCATTTTGCCTATTCTAACATTCAATCGAACAGTAACTGAATGTCCCGAAGCCTGTCTGCCTGCTTTATATAATAAGACACGGCCACTTGACTCACTGTCTGTAAGAGCTTTTCAATTTCCGTGAATGGGGTGGTGTATCCAATAAACTGGCCGGTGAGTGTATATACACCCAATAACTGATAGGGGGCGCTGTGTTGTAAAAAAATATTTAAAAAATAAAAAAAATTGAACATTTTGGAAGCAAAAGAAATGCATGTATTACTGTCTACTTTCGTTTTTGACACATTTATTCTATAATATACACCTTAATGCATAATTTTAAAATTGTATTGTGTGAACTTAACATAAAAATAAAAACATATATTAAAACATTTTTCTTAAAGTTTAATTTTTTTGAGATTACTAATGTTACTGTTCCCACTACAACAACAAAATACTTATATACATGTAATTTTGTCCTTGAAACATTGTAGAATTGTAGACTGTAGAATTCCATTCATTCCTATGAAGGACTGTTACTACTGGAGAGTGCCATCTGAAATATGGCCGACCAGTGCCTTCAAAGCCTCTCAATGGCCAATACATAGCATCAACAATTCAGGGTTTATATACATCATTGGGTACAACAGCTGTAGTTAAAATCAGCTCGAGGGAGCGAGGAAACTTCTTGGCTTTTTCTGTTTACCCAGATCCCACATTTCCTGTTTGAGTGCCTTCTGGGTTTCCTCAGTTCCTGTAGGCCTACCATTAGATCCAGCTCATTGTAAGTGGCTATTTTCCTGCTCACATGGCGGGTTTCTCCCTTCCTGCCCGCACTGTGACTGATCTTCACGGGATCCATTGCTAGAGGACATCACTCTCTCCTTTCAGCTCTTAAGTTAAAAGTATAGCCATTACTGAACCCCTGTTGGTTGACTATTCAACATGAGCCTGATATGATGCGCCCAGCAAGTATTCTCTTCTGCATCAATCAAGAGGACATTCACACTGTTCAGATTCCAAATTTGATGTGCATCGATTTCGGTAAGTTGAGGCGTGGCGTAATAGCCCATGTTCTTCTTTGGAATATGAGTGCTCTTCAAAGGGTTAGAGATGGACATTATATTATTTTCAATGAGTCCGAAATTAGAACTTTTATGTTGGCTAACAAATGAACCTATTTAAAATATGTGTATTACTGTATGCAAAACAATGCTTTCTCATCAGAGTACTATTCCTGTGTGGTACAAATTATTTATGAATATACTATTAGTTGCCTATAGGCATTTTTTATACAACGTTGTGTTATCTTGATTCTTCCCCCGGCTATACCACAATCTCTGATGTCTAGAGAGCAACAGAGCTCTGCTCATGTGATTCTTATTTGATTTAGGTTATAAGGTGACAGTCAAGTCATGAGATCCTCCTCTTCCCGTCCGTCAAATTTCTCATCTAAAGATTCTTTATGGAATCCGAGTCGGTAAGACCCTCTAAATTCTGTTGATACTGAAACATTGTATCACCTCATAATATTCAGAGACTATTCTCTTGTGTCTAAAATCCTTCAATCATATTTCTTTGTGCTATTGCTTTATTCTAGTAGTAAGTGTAAATTGACCAAGAGCCTATCATATCTGATTGAACACTTTTGTTATTCACCAGCAATGTTTTTTCTCAATGTTGCACCGCTACAATTACAGGCATTCCACGACTACAGGCACGCACTTCAATGTAATTTACCATCACTGTTTTACCTATGGATGAATATTTTTCAGACCTCGTACCTTAACTCAATAGATCTGATAAGTATTTATAGACTGCAATTCCCCAATAATAAATACACGAGCCACCATTGAGGTTTTTCAATCAGCTAAAGTTATGTTTTAATGCGTTTCTTTAGGCTTCAATTAATATAAACTATTTTACATGTTTATAATTAAGTACCATTTTTTTAAATGAATAACACAGTAGTACAGTCAATTGGTATTTGTAAATATATATCTGACTGGTAAATATATATAGGCAGATAGGCATTTAGAATCATAAACAATACTGTTTATAGCAAAGGCCAAATAGAGTCTTAGAATATTAATTATTGGACACATTTTCCTTTTCACATAGCATATTATTCGATGACTTCAGTACACCCTCGAATAGAGGTAGTTTTTTTTTACTGCGGATTGTCTCTGAGTATTATGTCCGAGATCATAGACATGCGCAGAGTTCTTCCTTGTTTGTCTCCGTCATCAGAGGTGGGTGAGAGAGAGCGAGAGAGCGGGAGGGAGAGTGGTTGTGAATGTCAAGACAGCGTTGCATTCGAAAGAGAAACGGAGAGAAGAGAAGAAAAGAGACGAAATTCAGCGATTGCAGAGAGCACATATTATAATTGATTTCACAGAAATATTTCTGATTGTAGAAAATATTATCGGGAAAGTATCGTATTGAACATCAGCAAAACATGATGGAATCCGCTATTCTATTTTACAGCAAGGCAGCATAGGACAGTAATTAAGCGATTGTGTTTTGGTTATTTGCGCAAGGGATTCGGGCGAGAGGAGAAGAGAGGAAGGGAAGAATTTGTGTCCATTCCCGTTTCCCTTGGGGGCAGTGAAGTCATAGGAGAACCAAACAAGTAATTCGAGAAGAGACGCATTTTTGTAATTTCGCTATCTAGTTAGTATCCTAAACTATCAGTTTTCCACCCAGTTACACACGGTTAGACGTCACGTAATTTTCCTCGGCAGTTGTTTTTTCATGATTTAGGATTTTCTCAACAATTCTTGCCATCCTCTTCTGGGCGATTCCCTGCTGAAGGATGCCTGATCAAATATCAGTGTCCGAGTTTCTCTCGGAGACAACCGAGGACTACAATTCTCCGACCACATCCAGCTTCACGACCCGTTTGCAGAGCTGTAGGAACACAGTCAACATTCTGGAAGAGGTAAGGCCACATCATGTTATAACATTGAGTCAGCCATGGCTGCAGATGGAATTGCGTGCAAGAGCGACCATTGCGCATTGATGAATCATGCCACCACAGATATGACATAGGTTCAGGAGGCACAGGCTACTTAAATTATACAATGCATGTTATTATCCTAAACTCCATATAGTGGTAGCAGGGTCCAGAGTTGGTCGTTCAAATAGACTCTGCATCTGTGTCCAAATGCCCAAGCCAATACCCAAAGTTGTACTGTATTCTGCAGAATAACCTCAGAAAGTGTCCTACACAGAGAGCACTGTTCTGATGTGCAAGCAATACAAAAACAACATTTCTGTGATGAGCATTCCACCATGGCAAGCAAGGTTAGATTGTGATGGCTAGAATTAGACTTATTTGCATGCCTATTATTATAAACGGCCTGTTATCAATTGGCACTGTCTTGTGCCATTGGCAACTTTGTAACACTTCTGTTGCCATTTACACTGTAGCAAACAGCACATCAAGGACCATGTTATAATACATGTCTGTTTACTGTCCCTTACAGGCGTTGGGATCAGTTCTTTGTCCCTGTACAATCCCAGACTATTAGAAGCAAAATGGCCTATTTAAAACAGTTAATATGCATCCTATTCTTTCCAAGCCGAATCATTTGAACATGTGTCGTTAAAAAAAACCCCACAAAGACCTACTGTCCTAGAACTTAGCAGTTACATTGTTACAACATGCAATAATGGTGTCCAAAGGATCAGCACAATTGTGGTTCGCTTTTATAGTGTAGTGATGATGTCATGATGGCCTTCTGTGGTTTGCTCACACTGAAGCCTATGTTAATTCTATGCAGTTCAATTGAGCTAGTTTTGCTCCTACTGCTGCTGGCTGGTGTTGCCAGGCAGAGGGGGAGGATTGGGTAGGATAGAGGAGAGGGAAGGGAGGGAGGGTGTGTTTTAGGCCTTACAGCTTTCTGGTCTCTCTCTGTTGCATAACTCTGAGCAGAGCAGCCAGGCTGTAGCATTGGAGTGTGCTGGCTGTCTCCACACAGAGTGGGGGTAGGGATGGATGGAGCAGCAAACCCTCCAGCTTCCAGCCACTCTCTGACAGAGATATTGACATTTACAATGATTCTGAATCAGAATGTCTCCCTCCACACATATGGTGCTAACATCAGCCTGATTCTAAACCTTCTAAGCCTGTTCTTACAATCACAATCAGTGGTGGAAGAGCTCGCAGGCAAGTAGCCTACACACGCACGCGCAAACATGCACTCACAAACACACACACACTCACAGGATTGCACGTCTGATCAGTGAGGTGAGTGTAATCAGGTGAATCCGGGTGGAGACCATGGAGAGCAATGCATTCTCAGCCCACCCCCATCTGCACTGGCTTTACCATGAGATAATGGGACATCAAAGAAGGGCAGCAGCATGCCCTGTTAAAACCGACACATTACCTCATTTCATTACCTCATTTTTTTCATTGAATAAAATAGAAAGAGGTCTATGTTTCTCTTGCAGTCATTGGTTTAATGTTCTCATATAGTGTATATAAAATGGCAGCCATGGCAGATGATCAATGCTGATAATCATTCATCTCCCTCTGCATGTTATCTCAGGTTGTATCCCAAATGGCACCCTATTCTCTAAATAGTGCACTACTTCTGGTCAAAGGTAGTGCACTACATAAGGAGTAGAGTGCCATTTGGAGTGCAGCAACAGTGTCAGTGGTTTCATCTTCCATTTAAGAAAGGAGGCAGGAGAGAGAGAGCAGTTCCTGAGATTGGAAATCCCGAATTTGAATCCGTTGTGTCCGTGCAACTCCTTCAAGCTAAGAGACAGTGGATTGTCATGTGCTCTGCTGTCATGTGCTATACTGTCATGTGCTCTGCTGTCATGTGTTCTACTGCCAGGCGTGCTGAGGACTAAAGAAAGATGTTAGGATGTTTCTGCATCCTCTGGAAATGAGGCTGAAGAAACACCTTGAAGTAGCCTAGAGCTTTGGTTTCAAATGGATAACATATACCTGTAGGACAATCTCTGTTTATTGTTTCTCACCCAATAGTGATAGAAATGTTATTATCAGTTATTACAACAGTGTCCTCAAGGAAACTGAAGTCCTTCCCATAGAAAGAGCCATATTAACTTGACTTTACAGTATGCTTAAATGACCAATGATATCTTTCTTTGTTCTTTTTTTATTTGACCTTTATTTAACTAGGCAAGTTAGTTAAGAACAAATTCTTATTTTCAATGATGGCCTAGGAGCAGTTGGTTAACTGCCTTGTTCAGGGGCAGAACGAGAGATTTTTACCTTGTCAGCTCGGGGATTCGATCTTGCAACCTTTCGGTTACTATCTACATGATAGTACATTATATCTACACGATAGCACATTATAGTGCATCATATCTACATGATAGTACATGCTGCATGGTTGTTCAAAATGGTTGACACATTTTTGCATATTCTCTCTTCGTAGATAGATAGCGTAATATGCAGAATGGCTGGTCAAGGCCTATGTGTCGTAGCATTTAGAAGTTCCACCCCGTCTCTCCCCGAAGGTTTATAGTACAATAATAGAAGAATCTTTACAACCAAGCCATGTTTATTCTCATTTTACATGACGCTCTTATCCAGAGCGACTTACAGGAGCAATCCGTGTTCAAGTGCACATCAACAGATTTTTCACCTAGTCAGCTTGGGGATTCAAACCATTAACCTTTCTGTTAGTGGCCCAACGCTCTCAACCGCTAGGCTACCTGCTGCTTCTCCACACAGAGGACATTTTTGTTCATTTAACAACAAGGAAAGGCTTGCGTCATGGATCACCTCTCTGGCTCTGTGCCTCCCAGCTCAGAGAGAGAGAGACTGCTAAACAAACCAAAAACATCTGTTGGAAGAGCCGCCATGTGCGCCCGGCCCGGGCTGCAGCAGTAACCACTCTGGAATTGTAGTCCGGATCACATGACGGGGGCCATTATACTGGCCACAAAAGAGCAACAACGTATAATCTTTCTTATTTAAACAGACAAGAGGCCATAGAATCAAGCTTTTCCCGAAACATTGATCTAAAATCAGTAGAGAGCAGAAGACCTCGCCAGGGTCCTGCCTTGGGATACTACATACACCTTCCAGATGGCATTCCTCCTCACTTTATGGATTTCCAACTCTGTAAAAGTTCAGCAGTATTGCCATGGCCTCTGAAAAGAGTCAGGGTGAAAAATGTTGGCCATGTAGCATTTGAAGAGAAGCCACCAAAGATGCTAAAGTGGGCCTATTTGGTTTGTGCCACATTTTCACCATAACCAGTGAGGCAAAATGGGAGGCTATTCTCTCATTCTCTCTTCAGAAAAGGTAAATAATTCCCATAATAACCTTCCCACCTTCATTCAATCTGCTTCTCCAAGTAATTTTCCCAGTATGTTGACGAGGTAAATTATGCAAAGGTACATGGTGAATATTTAATGGTGTAACCTGAGGAGGAGAGCTGACCTGCCGGAGGAGGACAACAGTTGTCAGCCTCCCTCCTCAGGCGTCTCAACACAGTGAGTCATATAAAGGTGCAGAGGGGGAGATGCAGCGACATCAAAACTTCTTACTTCAACTCCACACCTGAATTATTTATGGATGGCTGCTTGGAGTGACAAAGATGTTCACGATTCCCCTCCTCAAAGCAGCACTGTCCTTATTAACGCAACCCAGTTTGCCCAGTCACAACAGGGAAAAGCTCCCCTGCCTACAGTGCATTCGAAAAGTATTTAGACCCCTTGACTTTTTCCACATTTTGTTACGTTACAGCCTTATTCTAAAATGGATTAAATAGTTTTTTCCCTCATCAATCATAATGACAAAGCAAAAACAGGTTTTTAGATGTTTTTTCAAATTTATAAAAAAACAACAACAAAATATGACATTTACATAAGTATTCAGACCCTTTACTCAGTTGAAGCACATTTGGCAGCGATTACAGCATCGACTCTTTTTGGGTATGACGCTACAAGCTTGCCAAGCTCTCCTATTCTTCTCTGCAGATTCTCTCAAGCTCTGTCAGGTTGGATGGGGAACGTCGCTGCACAGCTATTTTCAGGTCTTTCCAGAGATGGGTTCAAGTCCGGGCTCTGGCTGGGCCACTCAAGGACATTCAGAGACTTGTCCCAAAGCCACTCCTGCGTTGTCTTGGCTGTGTGCTTAGGGTTGTTGTCCTGTTGGAAAGTGAACCTTCGCCCCAGTCTGCCCTGAGCGCTCTGGAACAGGTTTTCATCAAGGATATCTCTGTACTTTGCTCTGTTCATTTTTCCCTCGATCCTGACTAGTCTCCATGCCACTGAAAAACATCCCCACAACATGATACTGCCACCACCATGCTTCACCATAGGCCAGGTTTCCTCCAGATGTGACACTTGGCATTCAGGCCAAAGAGTTCAATTTTGGTTTCTCCAGACTAAAGAATCTTGTTTCTCATGGTCTGAGAGTCCTTTGAGTGCCTTTTGGCTAACTCCAAGTGGGCTGTTATGTGCCTTTTACTGAGGAGTGGCTTCCGTCTGGCCACTCTACCATAAAAGCCTGATTGGTGGAGTGCTGCAGAGATGGTTGTCTGTCTGGAAGGTTCTCCCATCTCCACAGAGGAACTCTGAAGCTCTGTCAGTGACTATCGGGTTCTTGGTCACCTCCCTGACCAAGGCCCTTCTTCCCCGATTGCTCAGTTTGGCCGGGCAACCAGCTCTAGGAAGAGTCTTGGTGGTTCTTAACTTCTTCCATTTAAGAATGATGGAGGCCACTGTGTTCTTGGGGACCTTCAATTCTGCAGACATTTTTTGGTACCCTTCCCCAGATCTGTGCCTCGTCACAATCCTGTCACAGAGCTCCACAGACAATTCCTTCGACCTCATGGCTTGGTTTTTGCTTCGACATGCACTGTCAACGGTGGGACCTTTATATAGACAGGTGTGTGGCTTTCCAAATCATGTCCAATCAATTGAATTAACCACAGGTGGACTCCAATCAAGTTGTACAAACATCTCAAGATAATCAATGGAAACAGGATGCACCTGAGCTCAATTTCGAGTCTTATAGCAACGGGTCTGAATACTTATGTAAATAAGGTATTTCAGTTTTTTATTTAATCTAGATTTGTAAAAAAAAAAAAATTCTAAAAACCTGTTTTCGCTTTCTCATTATGGGGTATTGTGATTGATGAGGAACATGTTTTATTTCATCCATTTTAGAATAAGGCTGTAATGTATCAAAATGTGGAAAAAGTCAAGGGATCTGAATACTTTCCGAATGCACCGTATGTTTACTGTTTATATTTCTACCAGTGCTAAAACGAAATAGGAAATAACTGCAGCCGTGTACTAATGCTGTGCACGTCTTGCATAACAGGAAGTGACATCATTATGGTGTTGAGGGCAGTAATGGAATCTGGTATGGTTAATCCACTACTGTGCCCAACAATACACAAGGGATGTTCTGAAGAATGGTTAGAAAATATTCATGCTCATCTGCAATTTAATTCCCTGAAAGGTTCAGAAAAATGTGTAGAGGAGGACTTCATGTATAGGCAGGCTTTAGTTAAGCTTCCCTTCCTTTGTTAGGGAAATCGTAAGAAGATGTTGGCTTTTTCTAATGGAAAACTTGTAGTTCCAACTGATCTGATCTTGGCATCTTTGAGTTAGTATCTTCTTATCCAACATGACTGAATCATGAACATTCGGGACAACCAGCCAGCCAGACTCCCTTGTGAGGCCCTCCCTGGTCTCTGCCCTACAGATGGTTCTTTGCGTCATTGAGTTAGCTTTTTAAACCAGGGAGAAACATCGCCTGGAACACAAGGGAAACCCTCAGTGGATTTGCATTCCTCTGAGCATGCCTCTCACACCACATCAGTGTGGAAGTGTGAGGACAAATCTTTGTCTTTTCATAGTCATCTTATCCAAACACTGTGAATTTCTTGGCAGTTACAATTAAATGTTTATTTCTTCCTTCTTTCATTTTGGGAACATCAGATGAGTGACTTTTTGTGAAATTGATGTCAGTTTCCACCTGGCGAAGAGTGAAATTGATAGTATACTATCTTGTCAAAATGACACAATTGGATGGTTTCAAATGAATACAGATTCCCTCCAGCCATTTCAGTGGTGTTAAGCTATGAGAGTGACAGTTTTGCTGTCATTCTGACCTGAGGAGACTGTCAGACTTCATCTGACATGAATTGGACAAATAGTCGTGTTGTTTGCTCTTCAGTAGAATGAAAGAGAAAAATGGCACCTCTGTTGACTGTTGCTAATTGTACTGCTCATTAGAGGATTTAAGGACCGCAGCATAGACACACAGACAGACAGTCTACACACAGCATTAGGATTTATGATAGCTTCAGGACAGTGTTTCCGTTAGCCGGTAATAGTCAGCTTTTGGCCTACATATATTTTTTTTAGGTCAATAAATCAAACTCCTGGTGGCCAACTGTCCGGGAGAAGAAGAAAAAAATCCCATTGCGAAATAATGATTTTTAAACTATTCATTGATGGAAATACCAGTCGATAGCAATACATTTGACCGGCCATGCTTATTGTGTATAGATTGATTCACATAATTTTGTGAAATTAAATTGGCGCGTGTGTACAGTATATTCATTATGTACCTTATTTATCACACTTGTACAGCATACAGATAGCGAAAAATCTGTCAGACAGCATGAGAGCTGCTGCCACAGCATCTCACACAGCAAATGCATAGGCAACGTGCATCACACACCACTTTGCAATGAGCTGGAGGCAGTATGCATTTAGAAAACATATACTTAATTGTTTGAAACCTGAACGTTTTACTACATATCATGAGGCATGTTTTTCCCTGCTTCAAAGTAGCCTAGCCAAAATCACACCCTATCTGTGGATGCAATTATTTTATATCAACATTATTACATTGTCCAGTAGCAACCCATGCTAGTTGCTACATATTAGATCTCCATTCTTTCTAAATGTGGACGGATATTTTAAGCTCTGTCACATGAAACCGCTCGCATGTGCGGTCCTGTTTGACAGTGTTTTCCCGTTAATTGCATTACGGAACGAACATTCACACGTAGCCCAGACCTGCTGCGCTTATAATGTGAATGAATAATAGTTTATCAAAAATTTTAAGCTAAACATTCTGATCTGTTGCATCAGCCTCATCGTATTTATTTTATTTTATGTAGACTAGGCCTACTGGTTGTTTGAATTTGGGATCTATCGTCCCACAACTGTCCCAGAGTCCGTTTGGAATAGGCTATTTCTTTCTCGACAAGCTGACCAATTGAATAGGTCAACTTTTCTACTATGGGGATAGTAGGCTACTAATTTTGCTGTTCATTACTCGTCTTGTTGGCTGAGGAAACGTAAATGTGGACAGTTATTCTAACATCTTCAAAGTGTGCATCAGAATTCGGTAAGAAGGACGGCACGTCGTTGCATCCTCGATTTCTATGTTCTGCTAATATGAATTACCATAATCGAAATGTGATTTATGTCATTCTGAGCAGAGTGGGCGGACGCCCTAATCAGGTTACGCACCCAATGCATTTGCTTCCGGCAAATTTCAATTAAAATGTTACCGCAAAACCTGCTTCAGGGTCTACTTTACTGAGAAAATCTGCTGCATACCTCAGGATATGTATGACACAACTTCATTTGTGGGCCTCCGTCCAAACGACATGTAAACGTAACACCGTTGGCCCACGATGACACACATTTGTTTTTGACATGTTGTTTACACTTGAAGGAGATTCCATCTCAATGTGCCTGAGTGAGATGCACATGTTTATCCTCACGTGCAACATATCTAGTTAGAAAACAGTGGATCCATCTGCCAGCCCCCCCATATTAAACTGGGAGAGGCTACCCAAGACCTGTTGGTAAACCATAAAATGGAGACATCAGCTGTTTGAATATCTACCTTTAGCGACAGAATAGGAAACTGTATATCATGTGGTTTTCTGCTTTTTTTTTTTTTTGCATGGTTTTTCTACTTTTCATTGCATTGCACAACCAGCGACGATTTTCGCTTTGGTATGATGCAATGTTCCTATTGAGAACAAGTCTTGTGAACACTTTGAATAATTCAAGAGAACGAGACAGGTTTCGTCATATCCTGGGTTTTACGTAACAAAGTGAATGCAGGCTATATGCAGGCTTCTTACCTCAACAACATTCACAACTCAGGACAGATGTGGCTAGCTGAATTATTGATTAAGTTGAGGCTTTTTAGAATTTGTCCCCTGTGTCACATGCAGGCAAATTAAACAGAACAGTGTTTATCGGCGTATTGCATGACTTGGCTCTCTCTCACTGACGGCCCATCACATTTTCCATCCTAGTTCAACCACAAAACAAAAAGTGCAAGCAAAGGCTGTCCTATAAAAAGTGCTCATTAGGTAAACTGTCAGCCTTAGAAATCTGACTCATAATCCCCCGAGCGAGGCAGTATCTCCCATGGTAACACAAGGGGGGTCAAATCGTAGTTCACTGTTTAAAAGTACCATATAAGCCTATAGTATCTGATGACTCTTGTTGCTGAGTTCCATTAGAGAGTTAGAGGAGAGGGCTGGCGATCAGGCAGTGGGGGTGTCTTGAGTCCATGTCTGAGTCCATTTAACAACAGTGGCCACTCAGTATCCCCCACCCTCCCTTTGCATAAATCAGAGAACGAGCAGGGATCAGAGCCCTGACAGCCCCACTGCCGGAGCTAAGCCTGGTCAGGGGCTAATCCGCTGTCTGCTAATAGCCCTTGATGATATATGCAGTGCAGCTGTGGCAGGAAGAGAAGGTAGGCCAACAGCTGGAAGCCCGGGCCAGAGACTGATTATCCAAATCCCTTGGTCTCTCAGACAGCAAACAAATCAACAAACAAGCAACTGAAACAGCATCCGAACACAAAGCCCAAAACCCTCCCACTGTGAAAGAGGCACGCCACAGATAGATTCGAAATATCGCTGGAGGATTTCTTTAAGGAGGGTTGGAAAGGATGTTTTGAGGTCTTAACCGGGTCACAAGACCTCTTCATCCTGAGGCGTGGCAAATTGGCAATGGGATGCATGTCTGAACCAGTATTGAAACAAAATAGCTTAAATCTGCTTTTCTTTCCCATCATTTATGTGATAATGAACGAGCCCCTCCTCTTCTCTGAGTTTGTGAGTGCTTGGGTCAATGGCCTTCCTCTAGAACTGGCCTGGGGGTTGGAGGAAGGCAGCACTGCTCAATGCTCACTGATGCATGCTCCTCTCCTGGCCTGAGGGGGAAATACTCCAAGGCTGACTCTGTTTCAAGAGGACACAATGGTGTTGTGCCTTGGACCGTGTGTGTGTTGTCAGCTGGGCACTTGATATAGTGTTTCATCTGAAGTGCTGAACATGCCTGCCAGGGGATGGCTTGTTGGCTCAGATGTGGATTTACACACGCTTGCTCCGTTTGAACGGCAAGGCTTTCCTAGAGCCTACAGAGGTCACTCTGCCCCCCTGGCAGGCCCGGCTCCAGGATGACATGCCCGAGGGGGCTTTTTAAATCCACGTGAGGTGGGGGGGGGGCACAACTAGTATTGCTTTAGAGCTCCAATAAAACAAGGTAGATTGGTCTTACTACTTCTCATACTGTAGGTACAAAAATGTATATGAAATGTAGCCGTACACAGTCAACAAACCGTCGCTTTGTATAATAACACGCAAATGATATGCATCCCCACTGCGACATGTGTATCGAAAATGCCGCCATATCTGGAGTAGAAGGCCTGCACATAATTTGTGCCTACCAACACGTGAAGATCAGCTCGATGAGCACCACCTGCTTATCAACGATTCTGACAGGCTTCATCGCTTCAACTTCAATAATTACAACTTAGATTACATTTCTGTCAAATTTGTGGCGCTGCGCAATGAGCGTAATCAAGGCGCCACGTCTCCGTGGGACAGTATCAAGTTCCAGAAAAGCAAGCTAAATCAGACTAAGTGCGTATTCTATAGTCATAGCTGATGTGAAATGTCCTACACAACAGTAGCTCATTTGAATCTGCCGCTATTAAGAGTAAATGCCCATTCCGATAGGAACTCACACACACGCTATAGCAAGAGAGCAGGGAGGGGGTGAACAAAGTAGACTGTGTCGTTTTCATGGTATTGACATCCCTTTTACAGTAGCCTATCACACGACGACTGTGTAATGCGATGAATGATAACCGAGTGATTTAGGCTACGCGCGGTATTGGTCCTACATACCAAATGTACTAAAATGGAGGCCTGTTTGAAATGCAGCCATATACACAACTACTGTCATTTTGCACACAAGAAAGCATGCGATGTTGAAGAGAAGCCCCACGAAGACTAGTAGACCAAGATGCGCTCATTAAAACAGCACACACCGTAACCATCAATTCAGGACCATGGACAGAAGGCTACTGCCAGTCAGCGCGATGAAAGGGTAACGTTAGATGCACTGCCAATTTGACATCTTAGTCATTTAGCAGACACTCTTATCCAGAGCGACTCACAGTAGTGAGCGCATACATTTTCATACTTTTTCATACTGGTCCCCCGTGGAAATTGAACCCAAAACCCTGGCGTTGCAAGTGCCATGCTCTACCAACTGAGCCACACGGGACGGAGTTTAACATCACCTCAGAGCACAACCAATAGGCTACATTGGTAATTGTCCCGATACCCATCAAATAATACAAAGCTGGATATCTATCAATAACAATGAGAACCGCAAAAGCAAGCAATGACATTAAGAATCACAGATAAATCCAAAAGATGCATTGAAGTAAAAAGCAAAGGCCTAAACTATACATTACATTAAAAAAATCCAAACAACCAGTGAGCTTACGTTAGGGTCAACCAATGAATGAATAATTCTGGCACGGCGGCCAGGGCCATAAAGGTTGTAGCTTACCATTTAGATGAGTTGCAGCCTCCTCCATGCTGTGCTGAACCTCATGAGAAGTTTCTGATTCCATTCTCCTTCCTGGCGAAATGTACTTGTCAGGTCCCTCTCAAATGCCTTCTCGACAAGCTGGGATGTTTGTCGATGTAACATGCTGAACCTCGGTGGTTGGGCCAGCAGGCTGCTCATTGAGCTCGGAATCGCTCTTGACATGGGGGTCCCCTGTTTTTTTTTGCTCTTGGCAGTGGCCAGCCATGTTTGGATACCCACGCTGCTTAGCCAGCTAAAATTATTCAGCTTGCGGCTACCCAAATTTACCGAAGCTAGTAGCTACTATTTAGCCTATTATTAGCTGCAGCGATCTGGAAAAGTAAACAACTTTCCCCTTCTCTGCGAGAAAAAAACGGTTAATGTAACCACGCCCCAGGTGGGATCCAATGATTTTCCTAAACAAGGTAATGAAGGTGGTACCTTATGACATCGCATGGCTAGGTGCCCAATCAGAATGCATTTAGGGATTTTAACAACAAAATATTACATTATTACCCCTCCCTCAAATCATGAGTGCGCACCTGGCAAAGCCTCTGTTCCCGTCTGTGCTACTAGCAGGCCCGACAACACTACATTAGCAAAACTGGTCATTGTGATTCATATATCATTTGTTATGTTTATGGGGAAACAAAACTGGGGGAGGTGGGGGCACAAATACTATCTGGGTGGTCAATGCCCAGCTTTGCCGCCACGTAGAGCTGGCTCTGCCCCCTGGAACTGCATCAACACTGCCTTAGGACGGTTGATAGCAACTAGATAACAATGAGAGGAAGTCTTATAACATGAAAATGATGTTGTCTAGCAGGTCTAGGATACACCAATATTTCAGCTATGGTTATCTCCTGAATGGCTTTAGTTCTTTAGTGACATTTGTCACGAACCGGCTCAAAGTTCGTAACAAAAGGGAGACTATGTGGAGACAAGGAATAACAAAATATATTTATTAAATAAAGTAAACTAAATACAATTAACAATGGTGTGTGCAATCAGTAGTGTAAGTGAGTGTTTTGCATGCATAAATGTGATAATGCGGGGTGTTGAAAGGTGCCAAAGCAAACAACCAAAAGGCCACAAGAAATAGAGGTGTCTGCATGGAGATAGATAGAGGTGAAACAAGAAATAGAAATAGGTGTCTGCATGGAGATAGAGAAATAGAAGAAATAGAGAAATAGAGGTGTCTGCATGGAGATAGAGGTGCATCAATAGATGCACCTGCATGCATCGATAGAGGTGTCTGCATGGAGAGAGCCTCTCCAATGAATGGGGAAGAGGTGCATTATTTACACCCGAGCCCAGGTGTGTCCCATTTCGCTGACGACCCTCCCGGCTCTGCCCACCGACATCCTATTAAGGAAAACAAGAGCAAAGAGAAAGGATTCGGCAGACCGAGTGGGAGGGTCGTCACACATTATGCGGTAGAGGGGAGGCCATGTCTGAGGCTGTGAGGACATACCGAGGACATACTCGGTGAACATATCCCTGTTTGATATTGCCTATTGCTCAAGTGTGTGTCTATCACCGTGGCCAGTGGGAATGGATACACCTGTGGTTCTTTCACCCGACGGACTCCCATAATCTGTGAAACTTGATACACGTCCACAGAAAACTACACGTCCACAGAAAACTCCAAGGAATGCTGTAAAGCGCAGGAATGTAGGCTGCGACTCTGGTACAGGGCTCAAGGCCATGTGGTGTGAAATGGAATGCAACCACTCAGGGACTAGAAATAATGCGCACTTCTGATTGGGCGTTTTATCGAAGCGGAGTGAGCGGCTCGTCCCCTTGGCTGTCACAGCCAGATACCTTTGGATCTACTGCATTGTGGGTTGAGGGCCGGAAGCTGAGTTTGTAGAGATATCCACCGATCACTGATAAGAGGGATAATAGTGATAACCATGGTTACTTTGAGTTGAATGGTTTGTTTGTGTTACTGGAGGATTTTGGGGTTCAGCTTACTGCACTCATACTCTCAGGCCTCATTTCTGAACTACACCACATTAGTGAGAGAGATTCTTGGAGCCTTTTGTGACAGTCGGAGTGTTTTCAGATGATTTCCCTCCTGGCTGACGGTGTTCTAAATAATTCAAATTTGCTTGATGGTTGATAACAACAGAAGGTGTTTGTATTGCATCTAAAATATTTATTTTTGAATTAAATAGACGGAGAAGGAATTTAGCTAAGAGGTCTTGTACTCTTTAAAATGTAAACATTTGCTCAAAAGGAATTTCCTCTTAATCTTTGCTTTAAAGGTAACCTCAAGCAACCCTCGAGTTAACCTGCTCTCCATTGTATTCAGGTGAGCGCTAAGCATATCCCTGGGGTGGCAGGGTAGCCTAGTGGTTAGAGTGTTGGACTAGTAACCGGAAGGTTGCAAGTTCAAACCCCAGAGTTGACAAGGTACAAATTTGTCATTCTGCCCCTGAACAGGCAGTTAACCCACTGTTCCTAGGCTATCATTGAAAATAAGAATAAGACTTGCCTAGTTAAATAAAGGTTAAATAAATATCTAGTGAAAGGAGGGTTTAATCATGAACTTGGTGACTGTCATAATTGAGGTTGGTGGGGACAGTTGACTTTATGACAAAAATCTTTGTTTCTCTGGGGTCCCGGGAAGGCAATTCAGCCTCATGCAAATAGCTTCGTGGTGAATGTTTGCCTTGAAAATCCCTCTGCTCCCCCCTTGTGTTTCTATTCTCACTCCTCTAAATGGAGCTACTTTTGGAGATGTGGCTGACGCTGTCATGTTTTAATCATCACTGAGGTACCTCCAGTCCCCAGTCTCAGTTTGTTCCATTCATATGAATAATGATGTAATGGAACTATATAGGGCGGCTTACTGTTCCTCATTTATGAATTATGACTGACTCCAACATGAGATTGATAAAGTTATGCTTGTTTGAGCCCATGTGGGCAGTGTATACTTCAGTGGTGTATGGTGTGATAAAATATACGCTCACAGGAGAAGGATGTAGAGATGTAGGAAGTCACCAGTGTGGTAACACACGATGGCTTGTGTACTCCACTTCTCCAGTCCTGACAAGCAGTCAGTCTCCTCTCAACACCGGAAGCTGCCTCACAGTCCTCCTCCATTGCCTGTTCAGACCAACCACAGCCAAGCCAGCTGAGCAGCCAGCCTCTACTCAACATATGTTCCCTTCCCTGCCCTGCCTCCCTCTCTGGCCAACACCAACAGCTGAGTTAGGGCTAGGACACTCTCCCTAGGCCCTATGACACTCTCTATGATTAGTTCGTCTTCCTAAGTCCCTACAAGTGAAGTACCCTTGTTCCATATGTTAGCCTACTGTATAGAAGAGGTTCTTGCACCACCAATGTCCCTCAAAGTTTACAGTGTTAGGGCCATTGCCTTGCTCTTTAATTTGCTGATTCTATTTCCACTCAACGTCCGGGGTGTGTTATGCTGAGCATTTGGTTCTCTTCAGAAAATAACCATCCACCCAAAAGCTGCCTTAAATTGTTCTGTGTGACATAGTCTGACCTTTGGAAATGTTAAATCCTCTTATTTAAATCTTCCTGACTGGGAGCGTTCAGGCTTCCCCCAGCTCCAGGCCAGAGAAAGGGATGTTCACTTGTGTCCTGCCAATGGAAACTGTTCTCCGCCTTTCCTGTTAGAATCTCGCCCCATTTTCGGACAAAATGCAATGGGGAAGACAACGTTCAGTTCTAGAGGCATATGCTCTTGTCAAAGTCAAACCACTTTTTGGCGTCTTAATGATTGACTTACTGAAGTTTGCTCGAGCCACGCTGGTTTGACCTCCACTCAACACTTACTTGCTCGCCGCGAGGCATGATGACACATTTCACCCATGTCATCAGTTTTGTACTTGGCTCACCTTCAAGATGTATCGGCCTTTCGATTTTCTGTGTCCTGTGCTTGTCTGATCACATTTGAGTGCATAGATGAAAGTGAAAGTCTCAAAGTAAGGGGAGGTTAAAGGGAAAATCCACTCAAAAACTACATTTTTATTGTCCACTGTCCATTTTGCATCATCATGATGTGGCCAGTGACACTTTGCTTCTTGAAAGTCCAATATCTTGAAAACTTGACCTCTGACATGCAAATACATTTTGGGACTGTAAAAAACAGAAAAACCTTATTTACATGTATTCAGACCCTCTGCTATGAGACTCGAAATTGAGTTCAGGTGCATCCTGTTTCCATTGATCATCCTTGAGATGTTTCTACAACTTGATTGGAGTCCACTAGTGGTAAATTCAATTGATTGAACATTATTTGGAGAGGCACACACCTGTCTATACAAGGTCCGACAGTTGACAGTGCATGTCAGAGCAAAAACCAAGCCATGAGGTCGAAGGAATTGTCCGTAGACAAGATTATGTCAAGGCACATATCTGGGGAAGGGTACCAAAACATTTCTGCAGCAGTGAAGGTCCCCAAGAACACAGTGGCCTCCATCATTCTTAAATGGCAGAAGTTTGTAACCACCAAGACTCTTCCTAGAGCTGGCCACCCGGGCCAAACTGAGCAATTGGGGGAGAAGGGCCTTTGTTAGGGAGGTGACCTAGAACCGATGGTCACTCTGACAGAGCTCCAGAGTTCCTTTGTGGAGATGGTAGAACCTTCCAGAAGAACAACCATCTCTGCAGCACTCCACCAATCAGGCCTTTATGGTAGTGGCCAGACGGAAGCCACTCCTCAGTAAAAGGCACATGACAGCCCGCTTGGATTTTGCCAAAAGGCACGTAAAGGACTCTCAGACCATGAGAAACAAGATGCTCTGGTCTGATGAAACCAAGATTGAACTCTTTGGCCTGAATGCGAAGTGTCACGTCTGGAGGAAAGCTGGCATCATCCCTACAGCGAAGCATGGTGGTGGCAGCATCATGCTGTGGGAATGTTTTTCAGCATCAGGGACTGGGAGACGAGTCAGAGGGAAAAATACAATTTCCTACATTTTTGAAAAAGGCTGTAACATCACTAAATGTCAAGGCGTCTGAATACTTTCCAACTGCACTTTTTCCACATTTTGTTATGTTACAGACTTGTTCTAAAATGGATTAAATCGTTTTTTCCCCCTTTTGACTAGTCTCACAGTCCCTGCTGCTGAAAAGTAGGTGTATCACACAATTCCCCATGACGTGTATCACATTTACATAACTATTCAGACCCTTTCAGAGGGGTTGGGTTAAATGCGGAAGACACATTTCAGTTGAATGCATTCAGTTGTACAACTGACTAGGTATCCCTTTTTCCCTTTCCTTTCCCTTTACTCAGTACTTTGATGAGGAAAAAAATGTATGTAATCTATTTTAGAATAAGGCTGTAAAGTAACAAAATGTGGAAAAAGTCAAGAGGCCTGAATACTTTCCAAGTGCACTGTATAGGAACGACACCAAGAGACAACAAAAATACTATTTATCCACGATTCATATATACAGTTGATGTCAGAAGATTACATACACCTTAGCCAAATACATTTAAACTCAGTTTTTCATTTAATCCTAGTATAAATTCCCTGTCTTAGGTTAGTTAGGATCACCACTTTATTTTAAGAATGTGAAAGTCAGAATAATAGTAGATAGAATTATTTTTTTCAGCTTTTATTTCTTTCATCATATTCCCAGTGGGTCAGAAGTTTACATACACTCAATTAGTATTTGGTAGTGTTGCCTTTAAATTGTTTCACTTGGGTCAAATGTCGTTTCGGGTAGCCTTCCAGAAGCTTCCCACAATAAGTTGAGTGAATTTTGGCCCATTCCTCCTGACAGAGCTGGTGTAACTGAGACAGGTTTGTAGGCCTCCTTGCTCGCACATGCTTTTTCAGTTCTGCCCATACATTTTCTATAGGATTGAGGTCAGGGCTTTGTGATGGCCACTCCAATACCTTGACTTTGTTGGCCATTTTGCCACAACTTTGGAAGTATGCTTGGGGTCATTGTCCATTTGGAAGAGCCATTTGCGACCAAGCTTGAGATGTTGCTTCAATATATCCACATAATTTTCCGTCGTTCTATTTTGTGAAGTACACCAGTCCCTCCTGCAGGAAAGCAAACCCTAACACGATGCTGCCATCCCCGTGCTTCACGGTTGAGATGGTGTTCTTCGGCTTCAAGCCTCCCCCTTTTTCATCCAAACATAACATTATGGCCAAACAGTTCTATTTTTGTTTCCTCAGACCAGAGGACATTTCTCCAAAAAGTATGTTCTTTCGCCCTATGTGCAGTTGCAAACCGTAGTCTGGCTTTTTTATGGCGGTTTTGAAGCAGTGGCTTCTTCCTTGCTAAGCGGCCTTTCAGGTTATGTCGATAAAGGACTCGTTTTACTGTGGATATATAGATACTTTTGTACCTGTTTCCTCCAGCATCTTCACAAGGTCCTTTGCTGTTGTTCTGGGATTGATTTGCTCTTTTCGCACCAAAGTATGTTTATCTCTAGGAGACAGAACGCGACTCCTTCCTGAGTGGTATGACGGCTGCGTGGTCCCATGGTGTTTATACTTGCATACTATTGTTTGTACAGATGAACGTTTGAAAATTGTGGAGGTCCACAACATTTTTTCTGAGGTTTTGGCTGATTTCTTTTGATTTTCCCATGATGTTAAGCAAAGAGGCACTGAGCTTGTAGGTAGGCCTTTAAATACATCCTCAGGTACACCTCCAAATGACTCAAATGATGTCAATTAGCCTATCAGAAGCATCTAAAGCCATGACATCATTTTCTGGAATTTTCCAAGCTGTTTAAAGGCACAGTCAACATAGTGTATGTAACCTTCTGACCCACTGGAATTGTGATACAGTGAATTATAAGTGAAATAATCTGTCTGTAAACAATTGTTGGAAAAATTACTTGTGTCATACAGAAAGAAGATGTCCTAACCGACTTGCCAAAACTATAGTTTGATAATAAGAAATTTGTGGAGTGGTTGAAAAACGAGTTTTAATGACTCCAACCTAAGTGTATGTAAACTTCTGACTTCAACTGTACATATTCATATTCTTATACATTAGATCTTTAGATCTTAAAAAAAAAAAAAAAAAAGTTAAAAGCTAAATCTTTTTGCCTGAGTAAACTCTGGTGGCAGAGCATTCCACGTTGGCATGGCTCTATACATAACTGAGCGACGCGTTAAATCTGTTTTTGGTTTGTGTACCGTGAAGATACCCCATAGTGGCGTGTCTGGTGTGGTATGTATGTCTGTTTGAAGTGAATGCAAATAGATTATACAAGTGTTGTGGCATGGGTAACAGGTGCACTATCTCGCTTTAATAGCTGGGTGCTCTGCCAGATATGACAATTATGACTTTAAATGAAATTCCAAGTTCGAGAACATTTGGGGTTTCATTTGAAGGTTACACAAGTGGTGTTCTTTAAAAAAAAAAGAGGTAGTCAAGTTCCCCTCAACCATGAAATACTGTCATCCATGTTAGTTCTGTGTGTGCAGTTAAGGACACGGCGGGCTGCTTGGTTTTGAGCCAGATGCAGCTTTGCTGGGTTTTTCTTTGCAGCACCCAACCGTATACCCAACCGTATTACTGGCCAGTAATCAAGATGGGATGAGATCAAAGCCTAGTATAGTTGATCTTTGTTTCCAAAACACAGAACATCTTTTTTTTTATAACAGACATACCTCTCCCCATCTTGAACATGATAACTGACCATCCAGTGTTACTCCTGGGAGTTCAGCTTTTTCAACGGTCACACCCTTTACAACACGGCTCCAGTTGAGGTTTAGGTCTAGGAGAAGGCTTTGAACCGAATAAAATGCTTTTGGTTTTAGATGTATTTAAGACCTGTTTATTGTTAATTACCCATTCTGACACTGACGGTAGCTCCTTGCTAAGAGTCTCAGTGAACTCACGCTGGCTGTAGATGCTGATGTCTGGTGTGTTCAGTCATCAGCATACATAAAGGTTTACGCTTTTTGTGAGACAATTGGCAAATCATTTGTAAAGTACAGTGTTGGGCCGCCACCTTGAAGCCAATTAGCAGATGCTCATATCCAGAGCGACTTACAGGAGCAATTAGGGTTAAGTGTCTTGCTAAAGGGCAAATTGACAGATTTTTCACCTTGTCAGCTAAGGGATTCCAACCAGCGACCTTTTGGTTACTGGCCCAACCTGTCGGCCAAGCAGTCTGTCATGACCCACTCACTGGGTCTGAGAAAGAGAATGGTACACTGGCAGATCTGATTCTCACGGCTGGCTGGCTGGCAGGCAGGCAGGCAGGCAGGCAGGCAGACAGACTGACAGACAGACAGACAGACAGCTGGTTAGACTAGAGAAACCTCCCAGAATCTACGGAATTAAGAATGTTGAGTTGATGTGCGAGGCAGCTCATTCCCATCTCCATGGCAATTGCACTACTGTCTGTGCACGTGACTGATCGTGGACCTCTGGGAAAAGGAGGGAGTTGAGGTTAAAGGGAGACACATTTATGAACTGAGCGAGGAATGCCAATTGACAGAGAAATTTGTCATCCACAAATTTCACAGTAAATTAACAAAAAGATCCCCTGGGTCCCCTTATTATTCCCATACTCTCCACCTATTTGCTGCTTAGCTTATTCAAGCCTGTCTCAAAATACAACACTGCCCCTCGAAGACCAAAAAATATGTCTAGAAATGTACACGTTTTGTGCTCTTGTAGGAAGCAATCACTCCCACATTGGTGACTACAAATTATTTTTAACGAGGCTAATAACTCACTAACTAGCAAAGGATATGAACAAAATGTGCACACATGGCTACATGCAGCTCTCGCTTTGATCTCAAAACAAGTGTATCTCCTCATGACCGCTCATGTTGTAAACACAGTCCAGTTCAAAGTGAATGGCACATATCCATATATGGCAATGGACTATTTGCATAAATGCCTACTGAAGCTCTGATTGGTTATGCTGCACCGGTCTGTGTCGAGTATGCAATGCAATAGAATCCTACTCCGATGCCTTCTGCCTACAACAATAAAAAAATCTTGCATAGTTTGTATTTTCTCCGGTATGTTGCATTGAAAGTGGCTAATATTGCGTTGATTCGATCACAATTCCCACAGTAAAGGGAAACGTTGATAGCGTTAACTAAAGGGGAAAACTCCAGAAAGTTGAGTGAAGTTCAATCTCGTGCTTCTCTGTGCAGGCTGATATTTCTTCTGCGCAGCAGTCTCGGGGAGCGGCACGCCTGCTCATGTGCTCCGCTTAGAGGGAACATTGGTCATAACTAAGAGAGAGACCAGACCAGGACATGGTGGCTGCTCAGTGACAGTCAGGCCTGCTGCTTCCTGTTTCCTGTGGAAGGAGGGCTGGAGGGCAAATGCCAGGTCTGCTCTGCACTGGGAGGATAAGGCAGGAACTCCAGGAAGTGTTGAAGCTGCATCATCTCTACCCTTCCGTGTCCCACCACACTGTCCTTCACCTCTGACCTCTCCCTGCTGGGTCCTTGACCTCTTTGGGTTGGGTTCTTGTCCCTGCGAGGACGTACTGGCACTTTAACAGCATGCTGACTCTGACTTGTGTGAATCCACTGCGGCACAAAGTGGGCTTTCATGGTCATAGGCGTTTCACAGGGGAATCTGCACAGGAACATGTACTTTGAGCTGCTGTAGGATCCCTTTTTAGGAAATGAGGTATAATACATCTCGATCCTCCAACTCTTGTTTTGAGTTGAGTATTCAGATCTAGATCTGCACTCATTGGCCCACACACTCACCAATCACACTAGGCTGTGTCAGAGCTTAACATTGGCCGTTGGTCGATCAGAACAAAGCATTGACTATATTGAATAGTTTGCAGGCTTTGTGAGGCATTCTTGCAAGAGTTGAGATGCATTCTTACTGGTTGCCAGGGGGTGCAGAGGACTCTGTGCCAAGTGAGCTGTGTTCCATTTAACTATTTTGTCCTTTGGAGACTGAGCTGAATGCTAAAAGCCAAATCGACTTCCCTCCTACACATCTAGCGTTTCTCCTCTTTGACACTTGCTCGCATATTTTACAGCAAACCAACAAATGTGGAATGAGAATGTGCGGATATCGGGCGTGAATTTTCCTGAAAGCATCTCAAAGTGTACTGCTGTGATGAATATGTAGGCCTAGCTATTTTGAATGGCAGTAATGTCATTGATGATTGACATTGCTCATTCGTAACTGAAATCCATACGGCCGACACATACTGTATGTCGCTTCGACGTCAATTATAAATGGCATCAAATGGCATCAACACTGTGGTTCACTCTGTGGGAAAACTGATGCTGGTGCTATAGGACAAATGCCTCTAAAAACCCTAATCCTGCAGTCTCAAGGACGCTGGGTACCCAACACACACATCATCCGACATCCCTGCCCCTGTAACGCCAAGTCGACGTAGCATGTTCCGTATTAATGTAAAATCATGTTCATATCAAAGCGGAATATTTAATTAGGACAAAGCAGACACAGAGAGGATTATGGGTGAACTTTGGCGCGGGTGCCAGCTGCTCCTCGCTCCCCCCCCCCCTCTCTCTCTCTCTCTGTGTCCCTCTCTCTCTCTCCCCCTATAACACCATTAGAGAGGCAGTCTGCCTGCTGCTGCCCGCCTTGCCTTTGTTCTCTCCGGAGAAGTCATCTCACTCTACTGCCTCACTGAATAACCATTCCTGGATTAGGGTGTCAGGGGGTCCACCATGGTGTCTCTGACCTTGTCAGTGTCCTTGGTCTGCAGTATCATGATCATTTAGTATTTCTCTAAGACGAAAAGAGACTTCGGGATAAACAGGTTGTTTGCTAGATTGTAGACAATGGAGTAATGCGAGAGCCAAAGAAATGTGTTGGATGGTATAGGCTCAGATTTATGAAAGGGGTGTTGATTGTACCAATATCACTCTCTACAGGGTTTCCGTCTTCGCGCGTACACATCACACACTCATTTTATATTCTAGTCTAGATAGGACCACGCTGAAATTTAAGATTACTTACTGTAGGTGAGTATTTGTATGTAGGCAATGGTATATGCACTTGAGCCAGGTCGGGCTCCAGTGTTAGAGAGAGAGAGAGAGGGAGAGAGATCAAAGCACAGTGCCCTGGGAGAGAGGGCCCCAGGGCCATGCACTGCTGTAGCCGTAATTGGGGAAGAGCCATGTTAAACTGTCCGGGAGCCAACTGAGGCCGGGCTTAATTAAAATGCATGAAATTTAATGAGCTCCACCAACGTTGTAGCGTGCTTTCCCTCCGGTCCTAAAGTAGTGTATTTATGTTGGTGTTTATCTTCTCCATAAGTGAATGTGGCAATGTAATGGTTCTGTGAGTTTCCGTTTTAATGAGTGAAATATGGATCTTTTTTTTTACCTCCGAGAAAGAGGAAAGCATAAATATACCTTCATTTACTGTGGATCAGGAATAATTTAAAATCCACATGTACAGTATGTGAAAATGAAACATTTGGAACCTGAAGGATAGAATACCGTAAGCGCTTTCATTGATGATCTCTGTGTGTGTGCGTGTGAAAGTATTGTTTGTGATGCTATCAAATCCTATTCAACTGAGCATTTGTTTTGGCAGATCCAACCTCCCAGTCAATGAATCTGTCTCTAATGGCGAATGATACAGAAACTCCTGCATCGAAAAGACACAATTCACTCAACACTCAACAGCTCCGCACAGAGATTCTGCACATAATTCTTCTCAAGAGTTTTCGATAACAAACACATTTCCATGTAGGCGTTAGTAGTGCTGTGAGCCGAGAACGGCGTTTCAGAGTAGCTCTGCCCTCAGCGGCGATAAAAGCATGACATCAGCGTTCTCTTAATTGCACGCTCTGTGCGGTGAGAGGATCTGGAGGTCGGTATCACAGGCTGCCTCCCGAATGGCGCCCTATTTCCTATACGGTAATAGTGCACTACTTTTGACCCGGGGCCCATAGGAGTCCGGTCAAAGTTGTGCACTATGAAAGGAATGGGGTGCCATTTGGGACGCAAAAAACAGACCAGGCAGCACTGGCCAGGCAGCACTAAACACAACATGGCCGCCCGGCTGTAAACAAACATCTGCCTTTGATTCAATCACTGTGCTAGTACAGATCATAAATCAAGGAAATATGTAAATGAGTGCTAGAAACTTCATTACTCGAGGTACAGCAGAGCTTTTTGGGGGGTTTCCCCATATTTTATCAATACGTAAATCTAAGGCTGTGATCTTGACCTCGGACAGATACTAAATGTGTGCGCTCGTGTGTATGCGTTTAGGATCTAGATTTGTACGATTTATAGATGCTTAAACACCGACAGGATAGCAGGTCTAGCAGAATAGCATGTTGTCATGGTTTTCCTCTCTACTTGTGAAACACAGAAGAGTGGAGAAGAGATGCATTGTAAGACACAGCTGCTCCACCTCGGGCAGTACTGTCCTAATGATGCTACTGAATCTAACCGTTTGGAATTCCGTTGGCCATTTTGAATGTCATATTTAGGTCAACTGGTGCTTTTTCAGCATTTGGTATGTTGTTATGCCCGTTTTTATGCAAGCACTCTAAATAGCTCATAGGGGTTCAGTGCGTCAGCCTCATACTCAGAAATTACTAACATTTACAGTATAACAATGTTGTTGTCTTTTGGTTACAAAAGTCCAGTCTGTGATGCTACTATAAGTCCTTAACCACCCTCTCTCTCGCTTGTTATGTGTTCACAGGCTTTGGATCAGGACAGGACTGCGCTGCAGAAGGTGAAGAAATCGGTCAAGGCGATCTACAGCTCAGGCCAAGGTGAGTTTTCTCAGTTTTCTAGGCTCGTGAAACCAGAGGGTTAACGGTTCCAATCCCAGAGAGGATTTTGAGGAAGGATGTGCTTGTGAAAGACCTTGAAAAGCTATTATCTATAAATAGACTGGTCTGGGTGAGTAATTATGCCCTCTTATGAATCTCAATATTACAGAGTTTCAAGCTTCTATCCACATAAAGTCAGTGCATTTGGAGGTTGTTAGGGCCTTGAATAGGGGGTTTCTGGGCCTCTTCTCACCTGGCCTCTCTCTCAGGTCTCCTGTCGGAGACTGGAAACAGTTCAAGCCCAGTCACTGTCCAGATGCTCGGTTTATGCCTACTACATTAATGATAAGTCCAGATGGGTGCGACTGTTTGAATGATGGGGAAAGCAGCAATGATGGGAAAAGCAGACTTGCACACACAAGGCCCTGATGGAGCTGTACTCCTAAAACGACGAATGGGAGTCTGACCCCATTGCGTCATGCGTCAATACATTTTTCCTAATGAAATGGCAGTCTACCGATGCTCCTCTGCAACCCATTCACCTACACCCATGTTTACATGATTCACCCATACATGTTGAGCCTGACAGTCTGACAATCTGATTGAAATGGCAAAAGCGAGTCGACGGCACGCCGAGCTGTTGCATTTGTAGCCAGGTGGACCTTTCCAATGCTCGACCACGATCACCGCTCCGTGGGTGTTTCCCAAATGGCACCCTATTCCCTATGCAGTGCACTACGTTTGACCAGAGCATTATGGGCCCTGATCAAAAGTAGTGCTCTATAAAGGGAATTAGGGGATGTTCGAACCTAGCACCACCACCCTTGTTGTTGAACCGAATGCTAACCCTGGTTTTCTCCCTCTGTCTCCACTAGACCACGTCCAGAATGAGGAGAACTATGCCCAGGCTCTGGATAAGTTTGGCAGCAACTTCATCAGCCAAGAAAACCCTGACCTGGGAACAGCTTTCGTCAAGTTCTCCACCCTGACCAAGGAGCTGTCAACCCTGCTCAAGAACCTGGTGAGATGCGTAGGACTGACGGATCAGTCGTTATTGGCCGGTGAAGTCCACAATGTTCACAACGTATTTGACAGGCTTGACTTGGGCTTGTGCAACTTGTCTGTCTTCATTGGAGAGGCGTCTGAAGACCGTTTTCGAATTCCGCTGAATCGGCCCCCTCTTATCAAGTTGTTTCTTCGAAGTAAAAGACCCCCCCCTGACTAAAGCGTCATTGCGATCATCCCAATACGGCTGACTGCTGCTGGATCTAGCGTTCAACTTGTCTGCTCTTATCGCTCTGCCATAGATTTCCCCTGACGTCTCTGTTGAAGAAATGAGTCCTGTTGGAATTCTGTGTGTCTGAGTGGTTGTTGTTGGACGAAGCTGCCGTCCCCTTGCTCTCTTCCTGTGTGTCTGGCAGTGAGATTAGACTCCCTATAAATACACTGAACCGCTGCAGACTACTGTATGCGTGTGTGTGAGCTCTCCTGGAACCCTCTTATTAAATCAGCCACTTGTTGGCACTGCCTGGGGAGGTTGAATACATATAGCCTGGAATCGTGTTGAAAGGACAAGCAACTCTCGACATCCCTTATAGTGGTGCAAAGTCCAAAAATATATTATTCTCTCTCTCCCTTCCTCTCTCTCCCCGTCTCTCGCTTTATCACACAGACACACTTTTGTGGATGAGATATTTCGAAGACATGCATTTACCTTGTATACGTTCTCGTGTATCAACCATTTAGTGTATGTGTGTGGTCCAGGAAGGTCTACATTCTCGCTCACCTAGAACACTGGCAAGCAAGGCCACCAACATGCATGACCAAGCACAGATGCCCACTGATCTATTTTCAGACACAGTTGTCATTTCAGTGTTTATTCAATATATCCTTCGGTTTCCATAACTGCTGCCCAAGTTGGGCTGATGGTCAGTGTGCACTGCTGTTGGTCTTGATGTTAGTAACTCCCTCACAGGAACCTGTCACGGAATTATACATTGTCATTGGTTATCTACAGAGTTTAAAGGTCATTGTAGCAGCCAGCAGTTGACATTGCTATTAGTCTGGCAGACATTTCTCTCTCTCTCTCTCTCTCTCTCTCTCTCTCTCTCTCTCTATCTCGATCGATCTCTCTCGATCTCTCTCTCTCTCGATCTCTCTCGATCTCTCTCTCTCTCTCTATGTAGTTTATGGAGTGAACTGTTGGTACACTGGCACTAGTTTGTGGTATTTACCACCCTTAAAAAAGGTGCCTCTCTCTGGAGTCCAGTGTGAGAGGAAGGAGACCACACCGTTGGTCTGTAAAAGTAGTGAGCAGTAGGCAGAGAGAGCGAGGCCAGCTCTAATACTGGAGCAGTGGCCATTAAGCAGGTGATTGATTTGGACATTGGGCCTTTGCAACAGAGGTACTTAAGTGGACATTAAGTGATGTTTGTTTCCATGACCGGAGCCACGGATCTCAATGGAACTTGGCCCTGGCCATCACAGACCCAAATGGAATAAATGCTCAGGAATAATTACCGGCATTAATCTATTTGTTTAGAGTAAGCAAATTACTTTGGCTGATTCCTAAATAGCTAATAGCTTAGCACATTTTAAGAGTCTAAAATGCTTTCAGTGTTTCCTAAATAGCCAAGGTTGAGTTCAACCTTAGACTGAAGATAATACTGGGTCTGTCAGTAAGTGTTGATGTACTCCAGCTGAAAGCTGAAGCAGTAGCTGCTTGACTCTTTCCCTGCTGACCAAGTCACTGTATCTCACTGTACCCCCCTCTCTCTCTCTCTCTCTCTCTCTCTCTCTCTCTGTCTCTGTTTCTCTCTCTCTCTCTGTCTCTCTCTCTCTCTTTCTCTCTCTCTCTCTCTGTCTCTCTCTTTCTCTCTCTGTCTCTGTCTCTCTGTCTCTCTCTCTGTCTCTGTCTCTCTGTCTCTCTCTCTCTCTGTCTCTCTCTCTGTCTCTGTCTCTCTCGCTCTCTCTCTCTCTCTCTCTCTCTCTCTCTCTCTCTCTCTCTCTCTCTCTCTCTCTCTCTCTCTCTCTCCAGCTCCAGCTCCAGAACCATAATGTGATCTTCACCCTGGACTCTCTGCTGAAGGGGGACCTGAAAGGCGTGAAAGGAGTAAGATTTACAGTAACCTCTTCTCCCTTGTTTCCTCACTCCCTCTCTGTCTGCATGGCCCCTAGGGGAGGGCCTAGCACTGAGGCATGATGGGAAGAGAAGAGGGAGCCCACTCAGTAGATCTGTCCATTCATCTGTGTGTGTGTGTTTTAGAAAGTGTTAGAGAGAGTGTGTGTGTGTGTGTGAGAGAGAGAGAGGAAGAAAGATAGAGAAATGGAGAGGGGGAGGGAGAGCGAGAGCGAGTGGGCCGGACTGTTTAAAAGATCACACTGTAAATCTTTGTGGGGTAAACAGTGTCCTTGTGTTGTGCCTGAAGGCGAGCGCCACGAATAAACGGGTCATGAACCCGTGAGGTTGGACACATGGAGTGGGCGTGGTAGTGGCCTCCAGAACGTAAATTGTGAGCCTGAGGCCTTGGCTGCAGTGGCAGAGCGGCGCTAGGGAGTGAACTGTTCAGTCGTGGGATTTTGGAATGACGGTTGTTGGCCAGCTTAAACGGTCACTGTAACAACCGTGATGATCATTTGAATATTTAAGACGCACATTTCTCCTCTCCTCCGTTCCTGACTGCATGTGCTGCTGTAGAAATAGAATGAGGATAGAATGGGCGTCTCCCTTCACGTCAATGATGGCATGGTGAGTGGACTGCCGGCCATTTGCGAGTGTACGCATATGAGCAGAGCAGGAAGAAAACAGGAAGTGTACCCAACAGTAGACGGGTTAGCTGACAACGTCAGGAAAACGATGCGTGCCCGTCGATGAGGCAGAGGGCCGTGTGTTGTTATGGTTCTGGACGGTCAGATAGCTAGCAACAACGACGAGAAACTGCCATGTGGCGTGGCTCATTTTAGCCGTTTTTATTTTGTTATTGATACCATGTCTTGTTTTATGGGGTTTTGACTCTTGTCATGTCTATGCTAATTTGTAAGCTAGCTAACCAACAACTGTAACGATGAATTTGAGACACAACAAGTGGTCATTGTGCAAATGTGTTTGTTTTCAATCAAGATTTGGAGAGGAATTATAGGTGACATGTTGTCAACAGTCCTTTTGAGTCTAAATCAACCCTGTCTGTTTTGCTTCACATTACAAATACATACATTCCATTGCATGAGCCACATCAATTAAGATCATTTGAAGGAACATTTGACATTACGATGGAAATGAGTGTATCACAATACCAGGTAGCCATTGCGAGTGTACCCATGGGTTTGCCAGTCAAACTGCCAGGGAAAGAGGTTTGTTTGCTCGTTTGCTTCAACACCATGCTTCTTTCAGCAAGGAGCCACAAAGTTTTATCACGTTTTTAAGAGTCCATGTTAATGCCCGTACGTTCCGTTTTCAGTCAGCTGTTCGTTCCACACACACACACACACACACACACACACACACACACACACACACACACACACACACACACACACACACACACACACACACACACACACACACACACACACAAAGACGGTTATGACAGTTGTTTTAATTTCATGACTGTCTTCATCCGTAACCGTTAGTGCTGAGTGATTAACTGACATGTCTTCTTTTTTTTTACCAACTAATTGGCCGATGTCGGTTCAATTGTTTTTAAAAATTCTATTTAGTTTGTTTTCTTTCTGTGAGCGCAATGCGTTCGTTGCACATTGAGTTGTAGTTTTCAACAGGCAACTGTTCTATATAATTATTACGTTTTCTGCTCCAATCGAACTACAATTACCATAATCCATTGCGTGGCTAAACTTGTCCGGTCTGTGTTTCTTTTACACCTTGCTACATAAGAGATGGAAGAATGCGCAATCAAGAGGGGATGTATATAGAGAGCAGTTTCTTTGCGAGGTATCTGTACCTGAAAAGACATGATCTAAGTGATTGATAGTTGGTATTCAGCAGTCATAAAAGTATGCCTTATTTACTTTGAAGAACTTCTAAAATAGTGATTTTTGTCAGACAGCATATTCAGCAGCTCTATAGAGATGAGATGATTTGGAATGAAATAGTCATCAAATAAAACAAATGTTGTATACACAACAACTTAAATATATTTTATTCAAGTAAAGTAATGTGAATAACTGGTTAATGAGTTATAAGCAGTCGTAGGCAGTCACCACCATCATGGGGCTTTTATTAATTGTTTTATTCTGTATCGTGACAGAATTCAACCCACATAATGAATTGCCAGAATAGCCAGTAAAGTTGTTCAATGGGATCTATATATGGGCAACTGAAATGCCTGACCTTTTGCGACAGTCTGACTGTGAACATCTGTATGAAAACCAAATGAAGGGAGTCATAGATATTATTATTTTTTAAATGGGTGGAGGAGATTAATCATAAACCCAAATTGAGAACCTTTTGTTTGAGTCGGGGTGAATTTGTGTGTGAGAGATATATTATGTATAACCTACCTAAAACAAGAGATCGCTATGTGCACATGCAGTGGTTGAAAAAGTACCCAATATTCATACTTGAGTAAAAGTATAGTTACCCTAATAGAAAGTTACTAAAGTAAAAGTGAAAGTCACCCAGTAAAATACTACTTGAGTAAAAGTCTAAAAGTATTTGGTTCTAAATATATTTAAGTATAAAAGTAAATGTAATTACTCAAATATACGTATCGAAAGTAAAAGTATAAATCATTTCAAATTCCTTATATTAATAAGCAAAGCAGACGGCACCATTTACTTGTTTTTAAAATGTAGCCAGGGGTACAATCAACATCATTTACAAATGATGTGTTTAGTGGGTCTGCCAGATCAGAGGCAGTAGGGACGACCACGTGTTCTCCTGATAAGTGCGTGAATTGGACCATTTTCCTGTCCTGCTAAGCATTCACCATGTAATGACTACTTTTGGGTGTCAGGGAAAATGTATGGAGTAAAAAGTAGATTATTTTCTTTAGGAATGTAGTGAAGTAAAAGTCAAAAATATAAATAGTAAAGTAAAGTACAGATACCCGAAAAAACGACTTAAGTAGTACTTCACAGTATTTCTACTTAAGTACTTTACACCACTGTGCGCAGATAATATCAGGGATATTGTCCCTGCGTATTGAAACAGGTAAGATCTGGGATATTGCCCATGTGTATTGAAACAGGTAAGATCAGGGATATTGTCCCTGCGTATTGAAACAGGTAAGATCAGGGATATTGTCCCTGCGTATTGAAACAGGTAAGATCAGGGATATTGTCCCTGCGTATTGAAACAGGTAAGATCAGGGATATTGTCCCTGCGTATTGAAACAGGTAAGATCAGGGATATTGTCCCTGCGTATTGAAACAGGTAAGATCAGGGATATTGTCCCTGCGTATTGAAACAGGTAATATCAGGGATATTGTCCCTGCGTATTGAAACAGGTAAGATCAGGGATATTGCCCCTGTGTATTGAAACAGGTAATATCAGGGATATTGCCCCTGCGTATTGAAACAGGTAATATCAGGGATATTGCCCCTGCATATTGAAACAGGTAATATCAGGGATATTGTCCCTGCGTATTGAAACAGGTAAGATCAGGGATATTGTCCCTGCGTATTGAAACAGGTAAGATCAGGGATATTGTCCCTGCGTATTGAAACAGGTAAGATCAGGGATATTGTCCCTGCGTATTGAAACAGGTAATATCAGGGATATTGTCCCTGCGTATTGAAACAGGTAAGATCAGGGATATTGTCCCTGCGTATTGAAACAGGTAAGATCAGGGATATTGTCCCTGCGTATTGAAACAGGTAAGATCAGGGATATTGTCCCTGCGTATTGAAACAGGTAAGATCAGGGATATTGCCCATGTGTATTGAAACAGGTAAGATCAGGGATGTTGCCCCTGCGTATTGAAACAGGTAAGATCTGGGATATTGCCCCTGTGTATTGAAACAGGTAAGATCAGGGATATTGCCCATGTGTATTGAAACAGGTAAGATCAGGGATATTGCCCATGTGTATTGAAACAGGTAAGATCAGGGATATTGTCCCTGCGTATTGAAACAGGTAAGATCAGGGATATTGCCCCTGCGTATTGAAACAGGTAAGATCAGGGATATTGCCCCTGCGTATTGAAACAGGCAAGGTCAGGGATATTGCATCTGCATATTGAAACAGGTAAGATCAGGGATATTGCCCCTGCGTATTGAAACAGGTAATATCAGGGATATTGCCCCTGCGTATTGAAACAGGTAAGATCAGGGATATTGCCCCTGTGTATTGAAACAGATAATATCAGGGATATTGCCCCTGTGTATTGAAACAGGTAATATCAGGGATATTGCCCCTGCGTATTGAAACAGGTAATATCAGGGATATTGCCCTGTGTATTGAAACAGGTAATATCAGGGATATTGCCCCTGCGTATTGAAACAGGTAATATCAGGGATATTGCCCCTGCGTATTGAAACAGGTAATATCAGGGATATTGCCCCTGTGTATTGAAACAGGTAATATCAGGGATATTGCCCTGCGTATTGAAACAGGTAATATCAGGGATATTGCCCTGTGTATTG